>NC_090646.1:161103853-161433019 GCF_040937935.1 Hyperolius riggenbachi
GCGTGGCCACCTTAAGGCTCCCTGCACACTGCAAATCCGTTTTGCAATTTTGATTCCGATTCAGTTTCTGATTCCGATTTTCCCTGAATACAATCAACAGAAAAACGGAGGAAAAAAGCAGCATGCAGTAACGATTAAAAATCGGAATCAGATGTAAAAAACGTTTATTTGAATCGGAATTGCATGCAGTGCGCAGGAAGCCTTTAGACGTTTCTAAAATACAAATTATACGACCAGCAATGTGACTGTGGGTTCAGGCCCTTCGTGATTTTTGCAGATTACACTTCTGCAATACCCTAAGCTGGGACTGCCTGCAAACACTTTACATTGTGATGAGTTTATCAGACACATACAGACACATCTCTTGTGCATGAAAGTTTAATGTAAATAGGTTTTTGTACTACAACCCAATCAGTAAAATCTCAGCTTGCCACGACCTAATACATAAAATTAGCTGTCAAAACTCTGATGTACACAATGAAAACTGAATCTTGATGGAGCCGAGTGGAGAATTAAGCTTTGAGTACTTGTGTGCCAGATCCACAATTAATTATATGTTATGAAGACTATTGGGAACATCTATCCTAAATAGCATGGCCTCTAATCATTCATCTCTTTTTACTAAACTCACCTATCAACAACCCTGTTGTAACTGACTGTACTGAAAATTTTGGAAGAAATCTACTGCTCTGTAGCTGGCATTTCAGACATTTGAAAAAAAGAAAGCAATGGAAAACATTCCATGCACAAGTGTTGCAATTGGCCATAATGAGCGAGTATCATACACCAAATTGTTTTCACCAATCCAGGAGTTTGTGGTGGGTGGTAACTAAATGGAAATGTGAGTGGGCCTGCCAAAGGCTTTGGAATAAAGGACTTGGTCTGAAGTATTGGTCTGATTATTTTTAGTAGAGTTTTGATCTGCAAATGAATTACTTAATGTAAATCCTAATTATCTAATTTGTAATATTAATCTTATGTCGATTTTTCACACAATAACATTTTGCATCAACAATATAACTGATTGATATGTATGATATATGTATTTACAGTGGGGAAAAAATGACAAAACATTCAATAAAAATGTGTTTTTCTACTTTTTATTATCCATAGTTATCATCAGGGCCGTTTCTTGCCCCGTTCAGCCGGTTCTGCTGAACGGGGCGCCGATGAGAGTGACAAATTGGGGGGCGCCAGGCTAGGCAGACGAGGCATCCTCTTTTCCCCGGACAGGTCCACTTTTTCCGACCTGTCCGGGGCGACCAGCGGGTTATTTTAAATGTCCGGGTACAGGGGCGGCAAGCTAGCATACACTAATGTAATGTCACTGACTGATGCAGAGGCTCGGCGCGCTGCCTGCTCTGAAATAATAGCAGGCGCAGCAGCCGAGCAGGCAGCGTCACACAGATTTCCAACAGTCAACACTCCACAGCCTCCAGCTTCTTCCTGTATGGGATGTGGGGCCCCGCCCCCTTCCTGTCCCGGCCACACAGCGGCACTTTCAATGTGTCTCTGAGACACAATCTGGTACACCATGGATGTTGTGATTTCCCCCTGGCCAGAGGAGATCAGCGCAGCAGCAGCACGGTGAGTGGAAGGAAAGGATTTTTAGCAAGCTTTCTGACTGGCAGGCTAGCAGGGAGAGGTAGCAGCAGTGCACAGTGCTTCACTCTCCAGTTTACAGAAGTCAGCTGTCATTATTGCCTGTATCACTGGCTGCTGTGACACAGTGCCCTGCACTATTGATTTATTATTCTGATCAGAACAATGGATCAATAGTGCAGGGCAGTCTGGTGTTGCAGTTGCCAGTGATACAGGTAATGCTGACAGCAGACGTCTGTAGTACTGGGAGCAGCACTGTGTAAGCTGGGACAGTTTAGATTAGCTTGACTGCCTCTGAGCTCTCCTCTTCCAGTGTCCCTTCCCAGCCCCCCTCCCTATCTACATTTATCAGCATGTCCTGTCACACAGGACAAGTGAAGGCTACAGACTTTGTGAATTCTCCCTGCTGTTCCTCTTTTGTCCCATACTGTGTGTGACTGTCTTTATCCCCTCTGCAATGCCTCCACTTCATATATCCCCCTTTTCTCTTTCCCACATTTCTCTTCTTTTTATGCATGTGTCCTCTTTCCCCCACACTCCCTGCTCTGTATTCTCTTCCCTGGCTCTTTTTCTTTCTCTCTTTCCTACCATCTCCTTCCTATTCTGTTTATTACTCTGTTTCCTCAGGGTGTATAATCAGCAATGTCTGACCTTAAGAGTCTGAAGCCTACAAAATGACATCTTCTTTTAGGCATTCCTCTTTAGCACTGTAGCTCTGCCTCCAGGATAGCAGCGTTTAAGTTATGCCATCAATGCTGAAGAGGACTGCCTAAAAAAAGAGGTAATTTTGTACGCTTCAGACTCTCTTTAACTACCTTAATGTTATTAATTTATACAGCACAGATGTCTTCTCTGGTGCTTTACAGGGTACATAGTCATGTCACTAAATGTCAGGGAAGGCCCTGTCTAGGGGAACTCACGGAGAAGCATGTGATCAGTTTGATTTTTTTGGCTACCTATACTCCAGCACCTATAGCTCGCTACCTAAACTGAGGGCACCTCGTGTAAGCTATCTCGTATGGTTACCGGGGACTACCTGCATTTTGCTAGTAATTGGCTCTACCCACAGCACATCTTGGCCACACCCAATTTTTCAGCGTTTTGCGCTTTCTTTGGTGTTTATTTTTTTACGAAGTGTGCTTTGCGTGCCACTAATTTCAGGGAGGGGGGCCTCAAGTCAGTGCGTGCCGCTGGGGCTGATGGAAGAGGAGGGGATGTATGTGTGTAGCTGAAGCTGCCATGCGGTGAGTGATACACACCGAGCAGACATTAGTGGGAGCAACTGTGCTGAGGGTGGCAGGAAGAGCATTTTGTGGGGGAATGTGCTGCCAATCTCATTGCATTTGGGGGAATATGCTGCCAATCTCATTGCATTTGTGGGGAAATGTGCTGCCAGTAAGATTGCATTTGTGGGGAAATGTGCTGCCAATATGATTTCATTTGTGGGAAAATGTATTGCCAATAAGATTGCATTTGTGGGGAAATGTGCTGCCAATTAGATTGCATTTGTAGGGGAAATGTGCTGCCAATTAGATTGCATTTGTGGGGAAATGTGCTGCCAATATGATTGCATTTGTGGGGAAATGTGCTGCCAATATGATTGCATTTGTGGGGAAATGTGCTGCCAATATGATTGCATTTGTGGGAAAATGTGTTGCCAATAAGATTGCATTTGTGGGGAAATGTGCTGCCAATTAGATTGCATTTGTGGGGAAATGTGCTGCCAATTAGATTGCATTTGTGGGGAAATGTGCTGCCAATAAGATTGCTTTTGTGGGGAAATGTGCTGCCAATCTCATAGCATTTGTGGGGAAATATCCTGCCAATCTCAATGCATTTGTAGAGAAATATGCTGCCAATCTGATTCTATTTGTGTGGAAATCTGTTGCCAATCTCATTGCATTTTGTGGGGAAATCTTATGCGAATCTGATTGCATTTTGTGGTCGGCCGGCCCTCCACCATGTGTTCTGGAAAAAAAAAGTCCCTCCATGCCCGTGAAGTTGGACAGCACAATGCTAAGGTCTTGTATATTTGGCCCTTCCCATGACCACGCCCACATGCTGTTGTGATCGTCCTCTTTTTTGGAAATTAAAATATGGTCACCCTACGCCAGGCAGAAGGATGTGACGTCATGTCACTGCTAGGAGCCGGTGACACGCGGACGCAGTGCAGCGAGAGGCAGGAGGAGCTGTGCACCAGCGCGATCACCGGCTTACTAGATCCTTCTGGGCACTCCTGCGTGTTGACGGCACGTGACAGGAGCGTCAGCATGACAGGAGCGGCATTGCGATGACATCGATCCTGTCACGGACGTTTCCTCCTACTGTGCAACAGCAGTGTGCGGCGGAGCCCAGCCCCAGAAGGTGGAGTCTTTTTGGCCACTGCTGCTAGTGTGTGCCTTGGCCCTTGCTGCCGCTGCCCGCTAGCACCTCCGTTCTTTTTGCCCTGGGCTGGTGGTCAGAGCCCACCATGGTGATGGTCTAACAGTGTGACTCCCTGGCTGGGGGTAGGGGGGCGCTTTTTTTGCCCTGGGCTGGTGGTCAGAGTCTGACCACCAACCAGCCCAGGGCAAAAAGAGTACACCCCCATCCCCAGCCAGGGAGTCACAGTCAGACCATGGTGGGCTCCACCATGGTCTGACTGTGACTCCCTGGCTAGGGGGGAGGGGGGGTGCTCTTTTTTCCCTGGGCAGGTGGTCAGACCACCATACTGTGACTCCCTGGCTAGGGGGCGGAGGGGTCGCTCTTTTTTCCCTGGGCAGGTTTTTAGATGCAGAGTAAAAAATAAATAAACATGGTGAGTTGGTTTCAAGAAGCCTTTTGACATGATTTCACTTAGCAGCTTTGATTTGGGGTGGGGGTGGGGGGGATGGGGGGGGCGCATTTTTTGACTCCCGAACTGGGTGAAATTTAGCCTAGAAACTGCCCTGGTTATCATATTTGCTTTTGTGCACAAGTAATATTGTCTGTCTACAAATTCCAAAGTACAGTTTCTCTTCTGAAAGCTGCCATTGTATTTTTCTGCACAGCTGCTATATTTATATATTATTATGTATCCAGTGATCACTTCTCATCTCTCTCTGGTTCTACAATGTGTGCAGTTCAGTGTCAGCGTGCTGCTGGCTGGATACTAATTGTAGCAAACAAATGTAATCAAAAGATAATGTAATCACTTCTTCGGATGTGGACATAATTTTTTCGTTGTGGTAGTAGATTTTATGCTGTAAATAATCTTGTAGAACAAAGAGGAAATACTGAGTTTCAGACCACTTTTACCTAAAATAAACATAATTCGAACATGAGATATTTTATAATTATTAGTTCCCAGTAGCAGTAACTTCTGCTGCATTGCTTATGGAGAGTCACCAGGCAGCAGGAGTTCCTTTTGATGGACTATGAACTGAATTCAGCCGGATATCACTGCTACAATCAGTAAGCGTGGCATGGCATAATCAAGTGTCTGCTAGTGCTTGCATTATCTTTCTTTGCAGCATGTTTATGATGCATTTAAGTACTGAAGAATGTGTGTTTGTTGCAGAGCATTATTTCAGGACAAGGTCTAATTAGGGATGCTCATTCGGATTCCGCGGAAATGCAATTTCCGAAATTCCGATCGGAAATTGCATTTCCGTATCGGAATGCGGAAATCGGTAATGCAAGTGCCGTAGGCGGATTTCCGCCGGAAATCACGGAAATTTCCGCCGGAAATCGCGGAAAATCCACCCGACTTTAACATCGATTTTCTCAAAAACTATAAGGTCTTTTTGAAAACTTTTTTTTGCATCTTGTTCACAAGATTTGGTTTAATAAACGCTGAAAATTTGGTGTTTCTAGGACTTAAGGGGGCTTTTCTATTAACCACTAAAGTCGGCGTTTTTTTACTGTAATGTAAAATGCAGAAAATCTGCATATGCCTATTTTCTGCATTTTACATTACAGTAAAAATCCGCCGATTTTAGCAGTTAATAGCAAAGCCCCCGTAAGTCCTAGAAACACCAAATTTTCAGGGTTTATTAAACAGAACCTTCTGAGCAAGATGCAAAAAAAAGTTTTTAAAAAGACCTTATAGTTTTTGAGAAAATTGATGTTAAAGTCGGGCGGAATTTCCGCGATTTCCGGCGGAAATTCCGCCTTGGAATGCGGAAATTGGTAGCGGAAAGCGGAATCGATAATCGGTACATGACGGAATGCGGAATTACCGCGGAATCGGAATTTGGCGTTCCGACCATCCCTAGGTCTAATGTGAAATGTCAACAGATGTACAAAGAGAAGTAAAGCAAGCAAGAACATTGGAAGAAGTATACTGAAAAATAGATGACAACATGAAACTGGTTTAGATTTCAAAAACATATGACAGAAAGAAAGAAAAGACTTGGCTGGAAATTTTGTTTATGAGATTTCAGAGATAATGAGACAATCCCCAACAAGCCTATGAGGAAATTAAGTAATCAAGTGAATATTTCAACTCATTACATTCTGGTAAATCTTTCAGTAAAATAGTATACGGCATCCTCTGCCTTCCCTATCCCTTCCCTGGGCTTGTGCAGTGGCATGAAGCCGTTTGAGCACAATCGGCTTCGGCTTACTGCGCAGTTGTGGTCGTACTCCTGCAGGCTGCACTCATGCCTGAAGAGGAGCTCGTAACTAATGTGATTATCAACAACCCCTTGCCAGTAGTCTTCGGGGGGGGGGGGGGGGGGGCTTTGCTCGGTGATGGGGTTCCGAAGGATGGTATGGAAAACCTCTATAGGATCCAGAGGCTTCCCTCTCCTTAGCTGAGTATTTGCTTTCGTACCCAAGATTTGTCTCCCGTATACCTTAACAGGTTGCAGACCGCTCTACACCAATTGACGTGAATGCGGTGGCAGCCCCAGGACCGCTGAACGCCAATTGGCGTGAAGTCCTGGGGAGCGGTTTTGCGGGAGGTCGCGCTCATGCATCGCCGCTAGGAAACTGTTAGAAGGAGAAACTATTTGTCTATTTACATTGTACAGCGCTGCGATCCTCAGCAGCACTGTACTGGGGACAGCGGTGTGACACAGCTGTCCTCCTGGGAGGCACAGAAGTGATCAGCTGTCATAGGCTGATGCCTATGACAGCTGATCGCTGTGATTGGCTGGCGGGGGGAAGGAGGGAGGGGCCGGTATAAAAAAATAGTAATATTTATCTTAAAAAATACAAATAAATTAAATAAATTCATAAACATGCTGGCAAGGAACAGAGCCCACCAACAGAAAAACAGAGCCCACCAACAGAGATTTCTGTTGGTGGGCTCTGATCCCTGCCAGCATGTTTATTTATTTAATTAATTTATTTGTATTTTTTGAAAAAAATGGGGGGGGGGGGGGGGGATCACTTGTGTGCTGCATTGTACGGCCCTGCAGCAAGGCCTTAAAGCTGCAGAGGCCTAAATTGTAAAAAAATAGCCTGGTTACTAGGGATGTGTAAGCCTACGGTCCTCAAGTTGTTAACATGATTTTTCTGTTGCCCTGTATCTATTGCTTGATGTTGCAATAAACAACCACTAAGCTTTATTCACTTTGTGTGGTGCCGGGCCTTTGTGATTCTGAGATTGTTTGACCCCTAGGTACAGGGGTAAGAAAAATCCTCTTTCTGGGTGCTCCTGAACTGTTGCTTCTGCTACACTAAAATACATTAAAATAAATTCTCTATATTATTACTTATTATTATTTAGTATTTAAATTGCACCAACATCTTCCACAGTGCTGAACAGAGTATATTGTCTTTTTTACTCAACTGTCCCTTAGAGCAGCTCACAATCTAATCCCTACCATAGTCATATGTCTATGTATTCTGTAGATATGTACTGTAGTCTAGGGCCAATTTAAGGGGAAGCTTATCTGTATGTTTTTGAGATGAGGAAACTGGAGTGCCTGGAGGGAACCCACGCGGACACATGGAAAACATACAAACTCCATGCAGATAGTGACCTGGCTGGGATTCGAACTGGGGACCCAGCGCTGCAAGGTGAGAGAAATAACCACCAAGTCACCGTGCTGCCCGCACTTACATTTTCATATAGCTAAATAATATTTAACAAATCCCCTTACACACAGCTGACTGGACTGATTGCAGTGTAACAGTCATAATAATTATACAGATCACACAGCAATATTTAAATATTTGAAATGTAAAAACATGTATGCTCGGGGTTCTGCTTTTAGCATTACTTCCCAGAACATTTTTATTTCTGTTATTTAGTGTAATTAATAAAATGATAAGACCTGCTCTATGGTAATAGCAAAAACGAGATGAATATTTACACCTATTATGGGAGATGAGAACGATGAGATGAGAAGCAGATGCAGGGTAAATAAGAAATCACACATTCAGGGAGAAATGTGAGAATATCAACACATTTAATAATGTGTTTAACACCAAGCGGAAGTGTAGGTTAATTCTGTAACTTCTCATAGTGGAAGAAAATACATTTCATAGCAAATACTTTGGCTGACAATTTAGGAAACCCGTAACTGCAGTATAGAGGTGATATAATTCTCTCTTTACTGTTGTGATAAGAGTTTAAATTTCAAGTGCAGCTGGAGATTTTACTTCACAGGGGCCATTTCTGGGCAAGCACTTTTCGCAACCCCCTCCCCCCTCTTTCCCACACTTCAAACTAAAACCCTGTGTATAACTGCTGCTAAGGTGTATGTAATATGTATCCTATCTAATAAAAAACACAGGCGTCTGCATTCACCTGCGTCCGTGTGTGCCAAAAGCCTTACTGCACAGGCACATGTGCATAACCAGGAGCGTGCTTGTGGCCAGAAGTGGCAGCCGTGAGCGCATATGGCTGGGAGCAGGTGGACATATGCACTGTGCAACCTAGTGGTCATTATTAAATAGGCCTCATGACTAATATATATATATATATATATATATATATATATATATATATATATATATATATATATATATATATATTAAAATATATGTATTTTTTTGTATTATTTATGTACAGCCTCGGTGCAAAATTGACCTAATTGCCTAAAACAATTACTGCTTAATTAACACTTTAATGGTTCAATTAAAGTGTTAATTAAGCAGTAATTGTACCTGCTATATAATTGTTGTGCTATCCAAACCTCTTTTGTTATGCTAATCTGCAGTGCCCATTTCTGTGTTCAGCTTTCTATTCATCACTTTCTTAATGGAACTCTGCACTGAGGATAGCTCTGTGGTTCCCACTCCTTTTGAGGTCACCCCAGGCATCTGCCTGGTTTGCCTATGCCTGGAAAATGCCCTGTACTTAAACAATAGCATGGTATCAGTCTACCCTTAACACAACTGCAGAAATCCAGAGATTATGATCATGGACTTCAGCTGCCAGGAGGATACACATCTTTCCACTTCTTTTCAGAGCTACTTAATTTACTGCATGTGAAAATAACTACAGAGGAGGTAACTTAACTACAGCAGAGATAAATTAACTACAGAGGAGGTAACTTAAGGATTGAAGAGAAAAGATAACTCTCTCACTGTGTGGAGTTAAGTTTTCTCTTGCCTTATTATCTCCAGCATAATCTTAGTTAATTGAAGCCAAGGTTTGCCTGAGGTAAAATGTTTCCTGAATACGGCATGCCTCATCACCATGGTGATAACTCTAGAAACGTTATTAAAGGCAGGAGATAAGCTTAGTAAATTAAGGCCATAGTCAAGACAGGAAGAGAATTAATTTGGTCATGTGTCTCAAAGTTCTATGACTGATGTAACCGTCCTGGAACTCTCACAGGGAAACCCAAGACATATGGACTCAGAATGATGCCCAGAGGAGGCAAAATGAGGAGGCAAGCTTTCTGATGATTGGTAAAATCCAGATAGGAAAAATCCAGGACTGGCTTAATTGTAAATTGGCTTATTTGTGAGTATATGTGATAATGTTTTTTTTTTTTAACTAATGTGAATATTTTCTTTTTAATTAATTGAATGATGGCTTACTTGAACAGCAAATAGACTAAATAGTTTAATTTACAAACGAGTTTAATTTCAATATTTGTATCAATATTTGTATCATGCCTTTATAACCATGCAACCTGACCTGGCCAGGAACACAGAGCCCACTAAGTAATATCAACCCACAAGGCATGTGAAACTGGGGAGGTACCTTGCAAAGGTGAAAGGCATATACTCCCTGCCCCCTGTAAAGCACTTGTTTTCTAATATTTAGGATGAGGGGTTTATTCTCAATCCTCTTTGCAGAAGGATGTAGAGGTAATAAAATAATGAGGCTTATAATTTTAATTTGTCAACAATTTTGTGAATATGAGTGGGCAGGGAGTTACCAAATACTCACCCCTAAATAGGTTAATATGTTAAATGGTTGTCAGCAGACACCTTGTCTATCTTATCGTATAAAATCCCTGTGTTGCTGCATCCAACTGTCCCTGTGTCCGTGTTTTTTGCTACTGCGCGTGTGCTCAGCACGGACAGCTGTTGGGACAGGAGGACGGAGCCAGGGAGCCGGGCGGATGGGTGCGTTCATCAGCAATCTCACATCTTCATTACAGGTTAACCTCGGCAAAGCAAACGGTCTGTAGAATCTTATGCATTCCATGCAGACTTGATCTATCCCTAGTGACTAGATCAGGCTTACTCTTTTGTTCCATCTATGCTAGTTGCACTTAGGCATATATACAGCATACAGTTACAGAAAGTTACAAGAAGGAAGTCAGCAGAAGTAGAGAGCAGTGCCCTCGGGAGCCCATGTTGACTATTCTTATACTAACCTCTAAAGAGTTAAATGTGACATCATCCCGCAGGGATGATCTAGTACCCATCTGATGCTATTGGCTGATAATAGCATGTGATGGATGACCCTATCTGTGCCTGCTCCTAGGGGACAAGCCAAATATGGCGTTTCCTCCCTTATTACCCAGAAAAGAGGGAACATGTTCCCTGGCTATTGTTTACCTTTTGGAAATATGAAAACACTTGATGTTTACAGTAAAGATGCCGGGCAGTCTGTACATCGTGGACAGATAAGCACTCTGGCCTTGAGCTGGCCCTGTGTGAAACACAAGACCATAATCCACAGTGCTTCTAGAAATGCTTCTTAAAGGGAGACTCTCTGCAAGTCAAGTCTTTTAACTAACCTCAGTTAAAGTAACTGAGGCCTATGAATTCAAGCATATCATACTTAAATTCTAACACCAGGGACAGCAACTCTTGAGTAACATAGAGAAGACAGCAATCAAAATGGAGATGTGTATAAGTACACTAAAAACCTGTTCATACCAAGTCCACTACTAGACTGCATCCCACAGTTGAAAGCAGACCAACAGGCATGCAATACAGATGCCATGCTTTTCTATGTCTATTCTCATTGTTTTAAAATGTATCTGGTTGTCTGTTTCTGTGTTTCTGCAACACACAAACACAACCTGTATGATTCTTTTGTACAAAGAATGCATTGCCATAAAATGGCATGCATCCACTCAGGTCCGGATTTACCTCACAGGAGCCTATAGGCACAGATGTCCTGGCACCTTAGACTACTTTACCCTCCATGAACCTACAAACTCCCGCTGAACATGGCCCAGCTGTCACTTCTCCCTTCCTCGCTTGCCTGTCATAGGTAGCTACAGGTACCCCTTAGTATTAGGTAGCCTGAAGTGCCCTAAATATTAAGTAACAAGAGATGCACCCAAGTAATAGGTAGCTAGGGAAACCTCAGTATTAAGTAGCTAGAGGTGCCCCTGACTGAAGATAGATATTGAAAGTGGAATACCGAGAGCAGGGTGAGAAACTTTTCATCAGGATTCTGCATAGTGAATGAGGAAGGGAGGCACACGGGGAGGGATGTGAGCTACGTTTCTATCATCAGGCACCTGTAAGCACGTGCCTAAAGTGATTTATGGTAAACTCGACCCTGCATCCACTCCCAAGCATAGCAGGAGCAGTAGATATGTCAAGGTTCGATAAAGTGGCAGCGTAGTTGTACTACACGGATACACTGCCACTGCTGCATACTGTGAACCTAGTATAACACTTATTATTTCCAGCAGCATTTTTAACAATGTGGTAGAGGTAATGATAATGATGCACGTGGACAAATAAATAGGCATTACATCTGAGTACTACTTTTCACAACAATTGTACTTTTTTTTTTAAATATGTTTACTAACAGATTACTAAAATTAATAAATAGAAATGCAATATAATAACTGCTGATCTCAAGTTAAAATAAATTTTCATGTTGGACTAGAATGCACTTTTAAGATGATACTGTCCTTCCAGTATTGCAGAAAAGTAGAAATGCTATACAGCTGGCCAACATGGTCAATGCTAATTAAATTATATTACTAGAAAGTGGCTGGCTTTAGTCCATGTATTAATTTGATTTTTAAGTCACTGGCCAATAGTGGTGCTCAGCAGAGCTCGAATATTCGAGTAGCTCGAATATTCGAGCTCTTTTTCAGCTATTCGAGCTCGGTATTCGAGCTCCGAATAGCTGGAGCTATTCGAATGGGCTATTCGAGTACACTCGAATAGCCCATTCACTATTCGAGCTATTCGAGCAAACCGGCGCTATTCGAGCTCGGTACCGAGCTCGAATAGCGTCATAGCCCAGATTGATGTGCTTAGAGCCAATCAGAGGGCTCCCAGGCCCTCTGACGGCAGCCAATCACAGAGGGGGACCCTGGCCAGCCCCTACCCTATAAATAGCGGCCGCCATGTTCGGGTTTTCCATGCTTGCCTGAGACTTGTACAGAGAGAGATCTGCTCCTTTGTGCTTTGGCTTAGCAAGTGCTCTATTGTGTTCATTTACCTAGCGTTTTTGCTCACCTACACCTGCCATATACACCTGTATTGTTGTTATTTAGATAGACATTGTATTTTAGTTAGTAGCTTGTGTGTTACATTAGAGACAGGCAGCTGCTGCAAGCTTACAGGTTTAGGCCTCAGGGGGGCCTTGCCTCTGTGGGCAGCTGTCCTCTGTTTATTTCTCTCATCATCTATACCAGTATTTCTGCTGTCCTTTACTAATAGTATTGTAGTTATACTGTACTAGGAGTAGGACACTCACTGACTGTCACTGTTTATAGGCTACTAGCTAGCTCCTGCGTGTGTGCACTCACTCACCGTCTGTGTGTACACACACTCTATTTCCTTCTGATTACTGATAGATTATTGTTAGTTGTACTTACTTACTACTTACTCTTACTGTACCCGTAGGGACACTCACTGTCACTGTTCATATAGGCTACTAGCTCCTGCGTGTGCGCACTCACTGTCTGAGTGTACACACACAACACACACTCTATTTCCTTCTGATCGCTGATTGATTATTGTAATTAGTTAGTTCTACTTACTGTTACTACTTACTCTTACTGTACTAGGAGTCTAGGACACTCAGTCACTGTGTTCATAGGCTACTAGCTCCTGCGTGCGTGCACTCACTGTCTGAGTGTACACACACCCACACTCCATTTCCTTCTGATCGCTGATTGATTATTGTTATTAGTTAGTTCTACTTACTGTTACTACTTACTTACTCTTACTGTACTAGGAGTCTAGGACACTCAGTCACTGTGTCCATAGGCTACTAGCTCCTGCGTGCGTGCACTCACTGTCTGAGTGTACACACACCACCCACACTCCATTTCCTTCTGATAGCTGATTGATTATTGTTATTAGTTAGTTCTACTACTTACTGTTACTACTTACTGTACTAGGAGTCTAGGACACTCAGTCACTGTGTCCATAGGCTACTAGCTCCTGCGTGCGTGCACTCACTGTCTGAGTGTACACACACCACCCACACTCCATTTCCTTCTGATCGCTGATTGATTATTGTTATTAGTTAGTTCTACTACTTACTGTTACTACTTACTTACTCTTACTGTACTAGGAGTCTAGGACACCCAGTCACTGTGTCCATAGGCTACTAGCTCCTGCGTGCGTGCACTCACTGTCTGAGTGTACACACACCACCCACACTCCATTTCCTTCTGATCGCTGATTGATTATTGTTATTAGTTAGTTCTACTTACTGTTACTACTTACTCTTACTGTACTAGGAGTCTAGGACACTCAGTCACTGTGTCCATAGGCTACTAGCTCCTGCGTGCGTGCACTCACTGTCTGAGTGTACACACACCACCCACACTCCATTTCCTTCTGATCGCTGATTGATTATTGTTATTAGTTAGTTCTACTACTTACTGTTACTACTTACTGTACTAGGAGTCTAGGACACTCAGTCACTGTGTCCATAGGCTACTAGCTCCTGCGTGCGTGCACTCACTGTCTGAGTGTACACACACCACCCACACTCCATTTCCTTCTGATCGCTGATTGATTATTGTTATTAGTTAGTTCTACTACTTACTGTTACTACTTACTTACTCTTACTGTACTAGGAGTCTAGGACACCCAGTCACTGTGTCCATAGGCTACTAGCTCCTGCGTGCGTGCACTCACTGTCTGAGTGTACACACACCACCCACACTCCATTTCCTTCTGATCGCTGATTGATTATTGTTATTAGTTAGTTCTACTTACTGTTACTACTTACTCTTACTGTACTAGGAGTCTAGGACACTCAGTCACTGTGTCCATAGGCTACTAGCTCCTGCGTGCGTGCACTCACTGTCTGAGTGTACACACACCACCCACACTCCATTTCCTTCTGATCGCTGATTGATTATTGTTATTAGTTAGTTCTACTACTTACTGTTACTACTTACTGTACTAGGAGTCTAGGACACTCAGTCACTGTGTCCATAGGCTACTAGCTCCTGCGTGCGTGCACTCACTGTCTGAGTGTACACACACCACCCACACTCCATTTCCTTCTGATCGCTGATTGATTATTGTTATTAGTTAGTTCTACTACTTACTGTTACTACTTACTTACTCTTACTGTACTAGGAGTCTAGGACACCCAGTCACTGTGTCCATAGGCTACTAGCTCCTGCGTGCGTGCACTCACTGTCTGAGTGTACACACACCACCCACACTCCATTTCCTTCTGATCGCTGATTGATTATTGTTATTAGTTAGTTCTACTACTTACTGTTACTACTTACTGTACTAGGAGTCTAGGACACTCAGTCACTGTGTCCATAGGCTACTAGCTCCTGCGTGCGTGCACTCACTGTCTGAGTGTACACACACCACCCACACTCCATTTCCTTCTGATCGCTGATTGATTATTGTTATTAGTTAGTTCTACTACTTACTGTTACTACTTACTTACTCTTACTGTACTAGGAGTCTAGGACACCCAGTCACTGTGTCCATAGGCTACTAGCTCCTGCGTGCGTGCACTCACTGTCTGAGTGTACACACACCACCCACACTCCATTTCCTTCTGATCGCTGATTGATTATTGTTATTAGTTAGTTCTACTTACTGTTACTACTTACTTACTCTTACTGTACTAGGAGTCTAGGACACTCAGTCACTGTGTCCATAGGCTACTAGCTCCTGCGTGCGTGCACTCACTGTCTGAGTGTACACACACCACCCACACTCCATTTCCTTCTGATCGCTGATTGATTATTGTTATTAGTTAGTTCTACTACTTACTGTTACTACTTACTGTACTAGGAGTCTAGGACACTCAGTCACTGTGTCCATAGGCTACTAGCTCCTGCGTGCGTGCACTCACTGTCTGAGTGTACACACACCACCCACACTCCATTTCCTTCTGATCGCTGATTGATTATTGTTATTAGTTAGTTCTACTTACTGTTACTACTTACTTACTCTTACCGTACTAGGAGTCTAGGACACTCAGTCACTGTGTCCATAGGCTACTAGCTCCTGCGTGCGTGCACTCACTGTCTGAGTGTACACACACTAAATTTACTTGTGATTACTACTACTGATTATTGTAACTGCTAGTTGTACTTCCTGACTGTTAATACTTACTTACTGTACTAGGGGACACTCACTCAGTCACCTCACCAACCAACCCACTCCATTAAAGTACCCCACTTTTCACCCGCCCTTTTACAAAACTTTTGTCTATACGCCCAAAACATTGAAGATGTCTGGAAGTGGCAGCCAGCGCGGTTTGGGCAAGGGGAAGGGCAGCAAGGGAATCAGGAAGAGAGGGAGCAGCATTGTGGCAAGCCGCGGCCGCGGGCGCGCCACCATGCACAGTTCCGCAGCAGCAGCAGCAGCGTCAGTGGCTAACATTCCTCCCATAGCCACTGGCCGTGGACGCCTTGGGCGCCGCCCAGGAGGAGCATCTGCAACTCACGCTGCAGAGACACAGCAGCAGCAGCGTGTAGCACCTGCTCCCATTTTCCTCCAGCCGGGTCGGAAACGTCCCATTGAGGAAAAGGATGCAGACACTGTGGTGCAACTCATGACGGAGGATGAGCAGCCCGCCATCAGCTCTGCATCCGAGGCCTCCACCCTCACCACCACCACCACCACCACCCCTGTTCGCAGCAGCCGCCCAGCAGGGTCTGGGGAGGAGGCCAGTTCACCGTCAGTCGCCGACCTCTCATTCAGCACTCTTTTGACCCCAGGCATGATGAGTCAATTGAATGCTGTTGTTGGCGATTTGGAGGAGGAGATGCTGATGGGCACTTTGGGGGAGGAGGGATTGGACAGCAAGACTGTGGCGACAGTCAAGCGTCCCATCCATGCATCAGCAGAGGAGTTTGGGGGGTCATCATCAGAGCAGGACATGTTTCAGGAGGGGCATGATGATGATGACCCGGTGACAGACAGAGACTGGGTGCCAACACATCCAGAGGATGTCGTCCTCAGCAGCTCTGAGGAGGAGGAGGAGGATGCGGTTGTGGGCCTTGCAAGGAGGCGCATCATTGCAAGCATTGGCAGCGTCCCACAGCCTGCTGGTGTCTCAGGCTCAGCAGCAGCAGCAGCAGCATCAGCCAGTACCACCACCAGCCGCACCCAAGACCCCCCCCCCCCCCCCAACCACCACAGGGAAACAGGCAGCAGCGCTTCCATGCCGTAGGGGGATGTTTTTGTCACCAATCTGGCGGTTTTTCACCATGCCCACAGTGTACAGCAAGTACGCCACTTGCAACCACTGTCAGCGGAAGTTGAGCAGAGGTGCAGACCCCTTGAAGTTCAGCACCAGCTCGCTGATCAACCACCTTTCTGCGAAACACTTCCACCAGCATGAGGAGTTCCAGAGGCTGAAGGCATCTGGTGCTGGCAGTGGCACCAATCCCATCACTGCACAGCCTTCAGCAGCAGCAGCAGCAACAGCAGCCACCCGCCCTCCTGCTCCTCCAGCAGCACCAGCAGGAGTGCGGAAACGCCCTGCTCCTCCCCCCTCTGCAACTCCTGCCGCCGACACTGAGGCCTGTTCTGGCAGCCAGTCCTCATTGGCCTCCTCTGCTCCGTCTGCTGATTCCCGTGCCAGCAAAAAGGCACGCCAGAGCCTTTTGAGCGAGTCCTTCCAGGGGGTGGTTAGGGCTCTGCCTCCCAGCAGCCGTCGCGTGCGGCAGCTGAACGGCTTGCTGGCACGGGCCATGTGCTCCCAACTCCTGCCGTACACGCTCGTGCAGGAGGGGAGCGACATGCGGGCGCTGCTTGCTTGTGCAGCCCCAGACTGGCAGCTCCCCAGCAGACACTTCTTCGCCCGCAAGGCCATTCCTGCACTGCACCGCTTTGTGATGGCCAATGTGGAGCGAGGGCTGGAGCACGCGGTTGGTGAAAGGGTCCACGTCACCATGGACTCCTGGAGCAGCCGCTTCGGGACAGGCCGCTACCTGTCCTTCACTGTCCACTGGGTCAGCTTGGTGGAAGGGGGTGAGGATGGGAGAGCAGCAGCGGGCACAGCAGCAGCAGCAACACAGTGGGTGGTGCCACCCCGCAGGGTCAGGGGAACTGCAGCGGGTTCCTCCGATCCTCTGCCATCCTCCGCCACACCTGGCCAAACCCCCCGCCTCAGCAGCAGTGTGAAGGCCCGCCACTGCCAAGCGCTGCTGCACTTGGTCAGCCTTGGCAAGACCAAGCTGACGGCAGCCCACGTGTTGGCCAAACTCCAGGAGCAGGAGCGGATTTGGCTGACCCCCAGAGGCCTCAGAGTCGGAGAGGTGGTGTCCGACAATGGGGCCAATCTGGTTGCTGCCATAGACAGGGGAAACCTGACCCACATCCCCTGTCTTGCCCACGTGCTGAACCTGGTGGTGCAGAAGTTCCTGCGCACCTACCAGGGGATGGACGAGCTGCTGGAAACGGCAAGGAACGTTGTGCGTCACTTCCGGCGCTCGGCTGCAGCCTGTGCGAGCCTGGAAGACGTGCAAAAGGAGCTGGATCTGCCACGCCATCGGCTGATCATTGACGTTCCGACTCGCTGGAACTCCACCCTGGCGATGTTGGAGCGTCTGGTTGAACAGAAGCACGCTGTCAACCACTACCTTGCCCTGGCCACTGTTTCCGCAGCTCAGAGAAGGGACAAGACCAGCAACATCCCGTCCATCGTCCCCGATGATGACTGGAGGCACATGCAGCAGGTGTGCTTAGTGCTGGCTCCCTTCCTGCAGGCCACAAACATGGTGAGCAGGGACCATGCTATGGTCTGCGAGTGGGTGCCCCTGGTTTCTCTGCTGAACAGGGCACTCGATGCTTTGCTGGCACAGGGAGCGGCAGCCTTGGACCAGCAGGAGCGGCAAGCAGCTGCACAGTCCACCTCTGAGGGGGAGGAGGAGGAGGACTTGGTGGAGGTCCCTGACCTGGCTGCTGATGAGGGGGATCAGCGCAGTGCAGCTGAGTTGGTGCGGGGGTGGAGAGAGGATGAGGCAGCAGAGGAGGAGGATGAGGAGGACAGCACTGACGTCGATGTGCCAGCAGACGTGGCCCGCCTCTTCCCAATGGCAGCGCACATGCTGACGTGCCTGCGCAGGGACCCCAGGGTGATCCAGATGAAGCAGAGGGAGGACATCTGGATCAGCATGATGTTGGACCCACGCCTCAAGGGGAAGTTGAGCCAGTTCCTGCCGCCTGCAGGAGGAGACCCAGCGCAACAAATAAGGAGCTTGCAGCAGGCCCTTGTTGAGCGCTTGGAGGAAGCCTTCCCCCAGCCTTCCACCCCCACTGTCCAGCAGCCAGCACAGAGGCAGCAGCAGGTGCCTGCATCCAGCAGCAGCAAGCGCCCCACAGACCTGCTGTCTCTCAGCCACGAGCTCTACAGGACTGTAGAGGCTCCGGCAGCAGTGACTAGAGAGGAGATGCATGCAGCAGCATCCTCCTCCGGTCACAGCCAGCGCCTGACCCGCATGGTGGCTGACTACATGGGGTCCTACAGCGGGCTTGACAGCGATGCCCCTGTTGATCCCATGGAGTATTGGGTCAAGCGCATGGAGATCTGGAGCGAGCTGGCGCAGTACGCCCTGGAAGTGCTGTCCTGCCCCCCTTCCAGCGTGCTGTCCGAGCGCTGCTTCAGTGCAGCTGGTGGCGTGGTCACCGAGAAACGCTCACGTCTGTCTCACAAGTCTGTGGACAGACTGACGTTTCTCAAGATGAACCAGGCGTGGGTGGAAGGCGAGTTCCTGGCCCCTGTTGTCGGCGAGAGGGGGACATGAACTGGCTGCCGGAACTTAGTACCATCGTTAATGTGCCTTACCACCCTTTACCACCTCCTGGCTCCTGCTCACTAAGCCAGCCTGGTTCACTTTGACTATTACGTCGCCTGCAGCCACACATTTCACACCTACAGTGGGCTGCTGCTGTGTACTGCCCTTCTGCTGTCTGTCTGTGTTTCCCACTGCCAGGGTACACAGAATTACCGTCTGCTGCCACTCTGCCACCAGCTATTACGTCACAACAATAGCTGCTCACACTGCTCCTCCATTCCTCCTGCTGCTGCTGTCTGTCTGTGTTTCCCACTGCCAGGGTACACAGAATTACCTTCTGCTGCCACTCTGCCACCAGCTATTACGTCAAAACAATAGCTATATTGGTTGTAAAACCAAAACCAAAAAAAACCAATAAAAAAAAAAAAAGGTTTAATTTTTCTGAGGTGCCCGGGTTGAAAACTGTGTTGTCCCAGTTGTGTATTGGACACAATGTGGGCTGCACGACCGCTGTCTGGGACCTCCTGTTGTGTTTATTTACAGCCCTGGTATCACCGCTAGGTACCAGGGCTATTATGTCACGCTGCCTACCTGCTGCCACACTCACACTGCTCCTCCATTCCTCCTGCTGCTGCTGTCTGTCTGTGTTTCCCACTGCCAGGGTACACAGAATTACCGTCTGCTGCCACTCTGCCACCAGCTATTACGTCACAACAATAGCTGCTCACACTGCTCCTCCATTCCTCCTGCTGCTGCTGTCTGTCTGTGTTTCCCACTGCCAGGGTACACAGAATTACCTTCTGCTGCCACTCTGCCACCAGCTATTACGTCAAAACAATAGCTATATTGGTTGTAAAACCAAAACCAAAAAAAACCAATAAAAAAAAAAAAAGGTTTAATTTTTCTGAGGTGCCCGGGTTGAAAACTGTGTTGTCCCAGTTGTGTATTGGACACAATGTGGGCTGCACGACCGCTGTCTGGGACCTCCTGTTGTGTTTATTTACAGCCCTGGTATCACCGCTAGGTACCAGGGCTATTATGTCACGCTGAGCTGCCTGCCTCATTGACTGCCTGCTGCCACACACTCATCCTCCTCCTCCTGCTGCTGAATTTACCTCCTGCTGTCTTTGTGTTTCCACTGCCAGGGAGCACATACAATGGCGCTTCCAACATGCGTGCGCCCACCAGCTATTTGTTACGCTCAAAAATAGCTGCATTTCTTTAAAAAAAAATTTGAAAAGAGAAATACGTGAAGAAGAAGAAGAAGACGATATTGAAAAAGAAGGAGAAGGAGAAGATGAAGAAGAAGATGAAGAAGAAGATGAAGAAGAAGAAGATGAAGATGAAGAAGATGAAGATGAAGAAGAAGAAGAAGATGAAGAAGAAGAAGATGAAGAAGAAGATGAAGAAGATGAAGATGAAGAAGAAGAAGAAGATGATGAAGAAGATGAAGAAGAAGAAGAAGAAGATGAAGAAGAAGAAGATGAAGAAGAAGAAGATGAAGAAGAAGATGAAGAAGATGAAGAAGAAGATGAAGAAGATGAAGATGAAGAAGAAGAAGAAGATGATGAAGAAGATGAAGAAGAAGAAGAAGAAGATGAAGAAGATGAAGAAGAAGAAGAAGAAGATGAAGAAGAAGAAGAAGAAGATGAAGAAGATGAAGAAGATGAAGAAGATGAAGAAGAAGATGAAGATGAAGAAGATGAAGATGAAGAAGATGAAGATGAAGAAGATGAAGAAGATGAAGAAGAAGAAGAAGATGAAGAAGAAGAAGAAGAAGATGAAGAAGAAGATGAAGAAGATGAAGATGAAGAAGAAGAAGAAGATGATGAAGAAGAAGAAGAAGAAGAAGATCTAGAAGAAGATTAAGAAAGATAAAGAAGAAGAAGAACAAGTATATACAGTAACACTACACTACTGAACCAAATTAAGGACACAACTTCTCTTTCCACATTTTTTTTTAAAGGAACATCCCCACATAATCACTTGCTGTTGTTACTTGGAAAAAAAGATGTTTCTTGCATCATTCACCCTCAAAACAAGTGTTGGAAGCTATTTTGGGCCAATTCGAATAGTCAGCTCGAATAGTGAGCTCGAATACCGACTCGAATAGTGAGCTCGAAGTCCGAGGTCGAATCGAATAGTAAAAAATATTCGACTCGAATATTCGACTGACCTCGAATAATTTACTATTCGAATTCGACCAAATTCGAATTTTTAAAAGGGGTATTTGAGCACCACTACTGGCCAAGGTGCCATCTTATCATTAAGGCACGTTCATGTGAAGTGATCTTTTTTAAGTATATTTATGCACTGATCATAAATCTTTGGCTACGTATTTTTAAAACTTGCTGTAGCTATTGAAGGTCTCCTCACCTGAGTAAGGGATTTATACAAGGAAATTAAAGTCAATCTGGTTTAATGGAAGCTTAATTGATTTGAAATCTGCCAAACTCGACCTTTATAGTAGTTCTCTAATGTCAGTATACAACATGGAAAGTTATAGAATTGACCCCAATATGTAGCTCAAACTTGGAGCAACACTTGTCCTTGGCCTTAAAGTGTACATGAGTTGACATGTGGCATGCTGACTATATGAAGCACCTTGAATAGAGCAACACAGACCATTTCCCTGCCTGCCAAGAATCTATGATATCTGCACACACATCCATTCCACCAACAAAATATATATACAAGGATTACCACAGAGAGTACAGAGTAAAAAGCTCATTTTACTGTGGATCCAGGTTACATGATCATCTAAGCAAAATTATACACAAGACTTAGGTAAAAGAACTGACTCTGTGTTAGCCAAAGAACATGGGATACAGCTTAAAGCGGATCTCCATCCTAATTAACAATATCCTGCAGCCGTGCTGTAAAGAAAAGTTATATTTACCTGTGGTGTCTTGTCCGCCAAAACCGTCCCAAAGACCCCGCATCACTCCACTTCAGGCACTTGGCCGCGCCTCCCCTCTCTCTCCAGCGAAAAAGCTATTTACTGCAGTAAATATGACACTGCTGGTAAATATAACTTTTCTTTACAGCAAGACTGGAGAATATTGTTAATTAAGATGAAGATCCGCATTAAGTGACTTTCAGGTGATTGTATTTATGTGTGACTTGTATGACTTAAATAAATCCCCCTCCCCCCCCCCCCCCAACCTCCCTCAAAAATGGCATCTGCTGTGTAGGGATGGACATTGGACAGTGAGACGCATATAATTGTAAATTGGTGCAAAAATTATGGTAATTTGGGGGGCTTTTTTCAGCTTGAAAATTGACAAATAAAATGTTGCTGTGGCTGTAGCGTTCTAGCTGCACACCTTTTGATTAAAACTTTCAATTTGCAACTAACTGACCATCACTACTCTTGCGTTTAACTGACTTGCCTGTGTGAATCCTTGATGTATGATCCTTTCATGTCAAGTAAGCTATGATATGAGTTCTCAAGAGATTTTAGCTGCTTGTTCTTAATAATGAATAACATTATATTAGCAAAACATGCTCTATGCTCCCTTCTTAATTTTCAGTTGTCTTACTGACATTGATTTATATTAGAAAAAAAATGATGTGTCTCCTTCTGATGTTCAGTAGGTATAAGCAGGTATAAGTAGAGTTTTTTAAAGATGAAATCCAGGATTTGACGTGTCTGAAGAAGGTATTACAGAATACTGGAAGCTTACACAGAATCTTTTAAAGTTAGCCAGTAAATTATATAAACCCGATTCAAAACTTTCTGCTTTATTCTCTAGAAAGAAACTCTTTACATTTTTAAAGGTCAGATTTGTTTTCGGTGTGCTGGTTTTGCTGTGGCACACTTCTAAAGGAAGTAATACAAGCAGAATACTGGAAGTATACGCTCTAATATCAGAGTTGAGCCTAAGTTCACCATCAAACATAAAGACACAGATGGAAGTTCCTATTTCTAAAATGACTAATCCAGCTTTCCTTTGATCGCTGGGCCAAAAGGCCATGACTATTTAAACCGAACACCTCAACCTTTCATTTGTAAGGCAGAGCTCAAGCAGATTAGTTAGAACATCTTACATCTACAGGAACAGAAGGAAAACTGTGGCTTGGCAGCAGTTCTAGTACAGTGAAATACTCCTACTGGAGACTAGTCATATGTGCCTCAGCATAAAAGAATTTAAAGCACATTGTAGTCATGCCTCTGATAAAAGAAACAATGAAAAATAATAATAATAATAATAATAATAATAATAATAATAATAATAATAATAATAATAATAATAATAATAATAATAATAGTGTAATGGTTAAGGGCTCTGCCTCTGACACAGGAGACCTGGGTTTGAATCTTGGCTCTGCCTGTTCAGTAAGCCAGCACCTATTCAGTAGGAGACCTTGGGCAAGTCTCCCTAACACAGCTACCGCCTATAGAGCGAGCCCTACTGGCTGCAGCTCTGGTGCTTTGAGTCCGCCAGGAGAAAAGTGTGATATAAATGTTATTTGTCTTGTCTTGTATTCATTTATTCAATAATATTATTATTACACTCACATAGGTACATGACACATTTTCAGTTATGTTACACATAAAAGTATTCAGGATCAAGACAGAATTATAAAAAGCAGAGTTTCATGCAAATGAAGTGATGGCATTAGAAAGCTTTCAGAGAAGGAAACTTTGCCAGATGCTCACATACAGCACAACCACCATGGCGGGCTGGGTAGGTTGTAACAGTTAGTTATCCAACCTGCCTTTGACCCAACGTAATGTCACCATCGCAAAAAAAAAAACTATTCCCCCTGGTCAGCTACTGCATAATATGTTGTATCCAGTTAAAGCTGTAAGAGCAACACTATTTTCTTTAAATGTACATTTTATCTTGTACAGAGAATGTCTCAGCCAAAAATCAGCTTTATCTTTTGCATCTCTTGGTATCTTGGAGAACTCAGTACTGCAAAGTTCAAAGTAAAGTTCCCAGCAGAAAATGAAAGTAAGCTGAATTTCCATCTTCACTCAGCAACTGAATCAGCTGGTAAAGTGTGTGCAATGAGAGCCAATAGTTGGCTGACAATAAGCGAGCTTTGTTACTCTAAGAGAAACAGACCTCGGGTGGTATGCTGGTCTTTTCATCAGAAATTATCCAATAGATTATAGTACAACAGTATACTTCCAGCATATTTCACCTTTAATGTTCCCTAAATGTTTTTTTTTTTTTTTTGTGATACGTCTAAAGTACTGCCAGCAAACAACTGAACTTTTACTCTAAGTTTATAAATAGATTAGAGATCAGTAGATTGATTACAGAGCCCTGAGGAATCAAATTATATATTACGCTTCAATAAGTACCTTTGATTGCTGCTCTTTGAAGCTAACCTTTTAAATAACTTTTATCCATTTGCTAATATTTATCTGTACCATTAGTCACATTGTAAGATTGCACTTGCCTCATGTGGTATTGCAGGCTTTAGCAAGATCTTTACACCATTTACTTGCCTGCTATAGTACTTTCCCTGTAAATTACCAGAGCCCATCAGTGCTAATTATTATTTGAAACTATAAATACATATTCCATATTTTAAATAATTCTGTGTTTCTGAGTACTGATATGCTTGTAATCAAACTATGCATTTCTTCCCAAGTAAAATTTGACATACAAGCATTCAAGCACAAAAAAGAAATGAACAAATAAATACGTAAATAAATACATAAATCAGTTATCTAAAGGCATTGTATAGTTTTCTGCTAATGAAAATGCACATGAGAACAGGTCCCAGGAAGGCCTTCAGTTTTATAAATCCTGGATTAAGGTGCCCACTTTTGATATGTGTTGCTTTTTCGATTTTGAGAAAATATTTTTTAAAATACATTGGCCCATATGCAATAAAACCTTTTCTTCCGAGTTATCTCCTAGGAGATAATTTTCATCTTCTCCTTAAAATAACTTTTCAGCATTTTGCAACTGAAAATGTACCCAAAAGTGTAACGATTGGTGTCAGCACACAGAGAGAATCTGATTATTGGTGATCTGCAGTATCACCAAGAATGCAGATATATACCTGATTATTGATGATCTGCAGAATCACTGATAATACAGATATATTGCTAACCTCTGGACACCTACAGGTATGTGAGTGTTTGGTGTAACAGTAATACTTTGAGTAATGCACCTGCTGAGCAGGTGATAATAGGCAGTAAAGAAATACTGCTCTTGAGGGCACAGGAACCTTCCAGCAGCCTGAAACTCTCCAAGGGGTGGAGTCAGGCTGGAGGTAGGGAGGACCAGAGAATGTGTGACACCCGAAGGTGGATGTCACTATCTGATCTGGAGACTATCTCTTATGAGGAGAGATAGCTCTCGAGGTCGGGCACGCCAGGTCGGCAACACACGGACAGATAAAGTACAAAGACAGAAGGCTGATTCGGTATCCAAGGCAAGCAGGGTCTGGCAACGGAATATCAGATATGCGAGGTACCGAATCAGAGATTAGAGGGATAGTCAGGAAAGCAGAAAGTCATAACAGATATCAACAATGCCTAGTCTGGGTGTGAGGTCCTTGGTCTCTACACCCTGGAACTAGTCTGATGAATAACAGATAGCTAACACAAGTTCCCTAGTCGGGTGTGAGGTCCGTGGTCTCAACACCCTGGAACTAGTCTGAAGTATAACAGATTGATAACGCAAGTTCCCTAGTCTGGGTGTGAGGTCCGTGGTCTCTACACCCTGGAACTAGTCTGAAGTATAACAGATTGATAACACAAGTTCCCTAGTCTGGGTGTGAGGTCGGTGGTCTCTACACCCTGGAACTAGTCTAAGCATAAACAGAATAACAGTACAAGTAATCTGGCTCAGTGTGAATTCCCAGGTCCACTTGGTTCAAACACACTGTTGGATCTGACTAAGGTCTGAGTGCTTCCACGTAGTGTTCGCAACGGCAGACAACTTGACACTGGCCAGCAGTAACTATATATGGAGTAGTGCTCTCCAGCACCACCCCTAATTGATCAACCAATAGTAAGCTGTTCTGGAGTCAGCTGATCGGCGTGATCAGCTGATCTCTCCTTGCCCAGTATAAGAGTTCTGCCTCTCAGCGCGCGCGCGTGTATTCCTAAGCCTGTGTGCACTTACAGACTCAGCCACACCAGACACACGCTGCCGCGTGCAAACCGCCGCACCGGACGCTGAACCAGCCGCCTTACTGTTGTTACATGCGGCGGCTTTTCCGCGTTTTGCCCTGTTACCAGACGCACGCTTCCGCGTGCAAACCACCGCATTGGACGCGGAATCAGCCGCCTCCTCAGCAGCACACGCGGCGGCTTTTCCGCGTTCTCTCACAAAAAGTAGGTCAAGAGGTACTATCAAAATAATTGTATTTTCTTGCTTGCTGGTGGTTTAAAAGGCATTTTATGCTAAGATTATACAGTCAAGATTGTATCATAACTGGGCACCTATATTGCTAAAGATTCGGGCCCATATGCAATTCACTTTTGCTCCTGAGTTTTCTCCTAGGTGATATTTTCAAAATTGTCAATCAAATACATTTTAAACCACCAACAAGCAAGAAAATACTCAAAATAATTTGATAGTGACTTTTCACCTACTTTTTGGTACTATTTCCACTGCAAATTCTAAAAAGTTAATCTAAACTCAAGATGAAAAATTAACTCCTAGGAGATAACTCAGTAGAAAAAGTGAATTGCATATGGGCCCCGGTTTCTAAATCCTCCTGCTAGATCTCCTACACTAAAAACTGGCATAGAATGTGTAAAAGATAGTTTAGCTTTATAGGACCTATATTTAGAGACTGAGAATGCAGCATTGATTCAATAAGCTTTCATCTGAGTTTTCTCTCAGGGGAAAAAAAAATCTCATCTTACCTGCAAAATACCTTTTCAACACCTGGAAAGTGAAAAGTTCTAAAAAGCACACAGGTAAGTTAATATCAATCTTAAGTTAATTTGGGGTTATTTAATTTGAGTGTTTTTTCTTGCTGGGGCTAAAAATATATTTGGTTGATCATTTGTAAAATCACTTACTGCGAGAAAACTCGCAATATTAAAGTTCACTGAATTAGGACCATTGACCTTTAATTTGTTGTTTTACATATGTTGAGTTTAATTATATTCCTTATGTGAGTTGCAATTCAATCCGTTTTTCGGTACAGCAGACTTATTCAAATGTCAATTTATTTTTTGGCTTGAAGATCTGAGATCCCTTGCCTGTATTTTATATGATATACAAGGAAGTCAGAAGTGTGGCACTGAAATGTCAGCTAGATAGGAGTAAAGAAATGTACCTTAGGACACAAAGTTCATGCTGAACTGAAAGTAACTTGCATACTGAATTTAGAGCACTGAAATGTTTGCAGATGTTGAATTTACTAGGCTTATATAGAATGAGACACCCCAAAGAAGATTGTCCCAGTGCTCAAACTGCCAAAAGCTTTCAAGAAGAGATGACCCGAACTGTACCCCCCAAAGCAGTATTCTGCAAACATCCGCTGTTTGCATTCGTGGCAAACAGCAAACATTTTACGTGTTGGTCTCTCCACCTATACATTATAATTGAGCTAAACGTTGACCCCTTACCTCACAGTCAGCAGACACATAGCAGCCAATTAGCTAGCTAGATTAATTCTCTGCTGGCTGCTGACTGTTAGTGAGAGCAGGGTCAAATTTGCTGCAGATAGGTAGGGAAAGCATTAGCTAGGCCTGTGTTCTTGTTCCTCACTTGCTGTGAAAGCATCCCAAACAGCCCTTTTGAAGTACATTGGTCGCCTGTGCTTTTTTTGTGCGTGACACTCCACAGCCCACTGACACCCAGAGCTGTGTGAACACTACTGCTGTTGCTTCATTAAGTTGCAGGCACAGAACCACTCCAGTGCATTATTATTTCACTGTATTCTGATAGTACTATTGCATTTCTCTGTGTGAGACACTCCACAGCCTACTGACACCCAGAGCTGTGTGTAATTTCTTCCCTGGGGATTAAAACCTGACTTTGCGTCAACTCCCTAATTTTTGGTACGACTTTTGGCATGGATCCCCCTCCAGCATGCCCCTATCCAGGTGTTAGACCACTTGAAACAACGTTTTCATCACTTTTGTGGCCAGAAAAAGTATTTGTAGGTTTTAAAATTTGCCTGACCATTGAAGTGTATGGCGGTTCACCAGATTCTCCTGTTTGTGAACATTTGCGTAAGTTCGCATTCGCCGTTCGCAAATTGAAAATTCTATGTTCATGACATCTCTACTTTCAAGTACCAGGGAGTCAACCAGCCTGCATCTGGATCCAACTCGGTGTAAAACCAACCATGGGGGCCACACAAGTTCCTCAACATGGGGTCTCAGAATCCCAGTGGTAATAATGTAAATAACACAAACTTTTTATCTAATAAAACATGCAGTTGTGAATGATTGCGTCATGGGCTTTCAAGACCTTTTTGGAGTAAAAAAACACATTATTCTTAACTTTTGCAGCTATTGTTTAGTAAAAATGCTGCACCTGGTCATTAACATTAAAAAAAGTTCATCAGTATGAAGAAGTTCAGGTGCGAAAACCTTAAATAAGGGAGGCAGAAGGTAATGTAATGGTTGGGACAAAGCATTAGGCTATAGTGATTAAGATAAGCAGTTATTGTTCTCACTAGAGCGAAGAATGGATGTTTTTTGTCCGTTCTCTGCTCATTGCTAACTAGACAGGGAAAGTCTCCTATGTCATACATAGGAGCCGTTCACACTTGTCACACTACAACAGATCCACAAGGTCCAGTACAGTAAGTGAACTGCTCTTCTATGCAATCCACGATAATCTCATTCAGGCAGATGCGTAAGCATCTGCACCAAGCTATTCAAATTGCCGTTGCTTTGTCCCTGTATACAGTGATCCCCATTGGGCTGCAAAAGACCAATGGGAATCCTCATTGGGCTGCAATAGACCAATGAGAAATCCCAGCAACAGTGAGAATTCTCACTTGTTCATGGTGAACCAATAAAAATTCTCCCTGTTGCCAGAGAGAATTGGCCTAATGCAGCCTATGGAGAGCGCCAGGCTTATGTTAGCCTCCAGGGACCAAGAAGCAGCGATCGCTTCAGATGGCGAGCAGACACTGAACGGATAAAAAATGCCTGGCAGATGCGCTCACTGTGTCCATTTTGCATCTGCTCTAGTAGGAACACTAACCCAGTTGCAACAGTGACCTCTGCAAACCCATCTTTATACACTATTGGATTTATCCACATTTTAAAAGTTTTGTAAGTACACACTTTATTGCTACATGGAGGGATGGGAATCTGATGTTTATATTTTCTTTAAAGACTATGTAAAAGCTTTTTGCAAAATATCTGAACGCCTGCCTTAGCACTCCAGCATTTATTTCTGTTACTGAAACATGGTCCAGTTGGGTATGAATCTGTCTCTAAGTGCTTTGTGACATGCAATAAATCAGTCTATGTGGATTTTTGAGAACCAGAAGGCATATTTAGCAGTATGTGTAATTCTTTTCCTTGTCATTTGTGAAAAGCAAATAACATAACTGTTTACAAACACTGTGGCTGTGAGCAGCTGAAAATATATCCTCATACTTGAAGCACTAAGCAGAAATGTCAAGTGCCAAGACAAACAAAATAACATTAAAGCAAGAAAATGAGTCTTAAAGAATAAAACATGTCATAGGGAATGGGCTCTGTTTTCATCTATCTATAACAAACACTGCCAATCTACAGAGCCTGCCTTCTATGAAAAAAAAGGATGTGGGCACAGTTGAAACAGATTATTGGCAGTGTTGCCTTTGACAATATTGCTCCAAGATTTAGCTTGAAATTACTCTTTACAGTCTTTTATCCACCATATTAGATGTCTCAGAATTTCAGGTGTTTTATGTATGAAAGGGCTCCTCAGTGAGTTGACATGGACTGGGAGTCTTAAATCACAGAAAAAATGGCAAAAGCAAAGGCTATGTCACACTGAATCATTTTTTTCAGCTTATGAGTTTTACTGCAAGAACTACAGGATAGCTTTTTTTTTTTTATTTGGAACTACAACAACTACAACATTTTTAAAAGTGTTTTTATCCTAAATGTCTTGAAGTTTATCCCCTTGCCGACCTCGTCATGACGATGGGCATGGACCACCTCACGCCAATCATAATTTCCTTAGGGCCTGTTTGCAGGAAATTGCGCGCATATCCGCCTGTTAGGTGGAGTTCTGCTCCCACCTCAGCCTCCCAACTGTGATCACTGCTATGAGACTGTTAGATAGTGAAACCGTCATCTAACTAGCTTGTACAGTGCTGCTATCCAAGGCAGCACTGTACTGGGAGACAGAATAGTGATCAGCTGTCATAGGCTGAAGCCTATGACAGCTGATCATGCTGATTAGCTGGTGGGGGAAAGGAGGGAGGGCTGGGGAATAAATGTTAAAAAGGTCACATTTATTTAGAAAATTATGAAATAAATATTTCTATAAAAAATAAACATTGCGGAAACGATCAGACCCCACCAACAAAAAGCTCTGTTGGTGGGGAGAAATGGGGAAATCACTTGTGTGCTGTGTTGTGCGGCTCTGCAGCGAGGCCTTAAGGCTGCAGTGTACCTTTTTAAGAAAAAAGGTCTGGTCTTTAGGGGGGTTAAACATTGCGATCCTCAAGTGTTTAAAGCATGTCTTGCTTCAATAATTTGAGCCAGGATGGATTTTGCTACAGAGATAAGAGCTAGATGTCTATGAATGCTGGATTAAACAAGTTTACTCGCAGTCTTAATTTAAACAACTTTAAGGATTGAGCTGTCCCAACTGAGTGTGGTATAGAGTTACACAGGATCAAAGCAGCATGACTGAGACGCTGGTCCCAAAGATGTTAAGGTGGACTTCGGAGCTGATTATATTATTAGAACCCACTGACCTGAGGTTGTGAGGTTGTGGCAGTTGTGGCAATTGCAACACATATCCTCAATATTCAGGGTGCAACTTGTGTAATGATTGGTCTGTTGGTTCCAGGGCACAACTTGTGCAATAATTTGTCTGTAGGTTTTTTTGTTTTTGTTTTTTTTAACAGAGAATTTTTATTGAACTTTTTGCTCTCTTGAGCACAACACAAAAAATAAAACATAACATTTACAGGAGGTAACAAACCATCGACTTTACGCTACAAATATTAGGCAGTATACAGGCCTGTAGCTAAATTAATCTGGAGAGTGCTTTATGTTTTATATTAAACATATTTTCCGGAGCAGACTTTAATCAGAGTCATTAATAAATGTCATATGAAAGTACTGTGCATCAAATATTCATATATAGGCCTATAGGTGCATATCTGAGATGGCAACATTTATATCTAGATTAGGAATGACAGTTGAGCATGTATCAAGGATGTATCAATCCATATATTCCATATTTTATCAAAAATAGCTGAGTGGCCCCTCACCTGTATGTCAATTTATATAAGGGTAGTACAGCATTTACCAAGGTTTTCGATTCATTCAGTGTGGGGATCACTTGTAACTTCCATTTTAATAACAACATTTTTGTAGCGTAGAAGAAAATAATTCTGATAAGTTTCTTTTTATACTTATTACAAGGCATTGTGGATAGTATCCCCAACATACACTGGTGCGCGGAGAGCGAGACAGGCAACCGGAGTTTATCCTGTAAGAAGTGCACCACCGATTTCCAGTACTCTTTTACCAATGGGCAGGTCCACACACAATGTATAAAGCTAGTATCTCCTAACTGGCTGAACTTGGCTAGTTTTGTCAGTGGCAAATAGGTCTGATGCAACCACTTGATCTGCGTTATCTTATATCTAGATGCTATAACTGTTTTGTGGTATGTCTCAGTGAGTTCCTCCCAGTCCTCCTGTGTTAAAGAATTCCCCTCGATTACCCATTTAACACTTATGAGCTCATCCTTATTATATTGAGTATATTGTATCAAAAAGTTATGATATCGTGTGATTTGCTTTTCAGTATCCGTATTAAGTAGCAGGAGTTCTAAGTCTGATGGAACTATTTTAATGCCAGATACACCCATTTGTTGACGTATAGCATGTCTAAGTTGGAATTATCTAAATAGGGATCTTTGTGGGATATGAAATTCCTCCCTTAATTTCACAAAGTCTTTAAAATTCCCATGCTCAAACAGTTGATGCAAATACTTAACTCCATAGTTACGCCAGAAGTTATCGGGGGACAGAGTTAGTAGCGCTGGTAAATTTTTGTTGAACCAAAGAGGTGTGCTAGGTGACTATTGATACCGAGGAGCTTTGGTGACTTTTAGGGCTTTATTATATACCTGCCGACCCACGGCGTAGCATACGCCGCATAAAAGGCTAGAGGGCAGGAAGGGGGTATTGGGCACAGGGGAGGGGGGTTGGACCTAGTGTTGAGCCGAAATTTTTGAAATTTCGCTTTACTATAATTTTGCATGCGAAATTTGCTATTACGATGCGAAATTATGGTAGCGTAATTGCCATTAAAATCGTAATTGAAAATACCGTAAGCGTAATTTTCAGCGCGTAATTTCGCGTTTCGTTCATAACGTAATTTCGCGTTAAACCATAACGTAATTTCGCGTTAAACCATAACGTAATTTCGCATTTCTTTGTAATTTCGCGAATTTCGTAATTACTTGTTAGCATGGTTGCTCGCGAATTTTCGCCAAAGGGTTCGCTTAATTTTCGCGCAATTTAGCTTAATTTTTTTTGTGTTTTCGTCTGCATGGCGAATTTTTATGCTAATTATCACTACATGGCGAATTTTATATGCGAAATAGCACATGTAGACAGTACAACTTGTCTCGAAAAACAACTCAGCATTCCGTAACGCGAAAAGTACGCGAAAATTAACGCTTACAGTAATATGAACTATCGCGAAATTACATTATGTAACTACGCTTACAAACGGTTGCATGCAAGGCAAACGTAATTTCGCGATACCCACTCTAATGCGAAAATTACGTGAAAATTACGCTTACGCGGAATTTCGCGAAATCCTTCTTCATTACGATTATGTACTTACGGCCATAATCGTAATTACACTAATTACACGAAATTTCACAAAATCGTAATTAAGTCATTACGCTCATCTCTAGTTGGACCCCCCCTCAACTGGGTCCCCCATGTGTGCTCTACCTCCAGCTTAAGGTCAGCAGGAACCCCCCCCACCTGGGTCCCCCATGTGCGCTCCCCCTCCTGCTTAAGCACAGTAGCAGCCGCCACTATTCCATCGTGCGTTCCACTGTCATCACATCCTGCAATGCCGCACACTGTATTGGTGTAATTTGCCTTTTTAAAACAGAATAAAATCTGCAATAATTCAGCTATACGTGAACATTTGTGGTTACCCACGATGCACTGCTACTAAATATGCAAATTACCACTTTTCCCCCTTGGTAAGCCAAGCAAGCAACCAGAGCCACTGGTGTATAGCCAGCATATAGCTTTTAATTTTACACAGTCATACCAAACCCACATGTAGACAGCCTGTTTCAGACTTTTGGTCCTCATCAGTACATGGCAGGGATTGATACGGCTGTATGAGATAGGGCTTGGACCAGTACAACAGAGTAACCAAGCAGCTCAGGGTGACCCAAACCACTCGGAATGTATAGGGGGACAAAAGGGACCAAAAAGACCTCCTACTAAAAAAAAGCAAAGCTTGGTGTAATTTGCCTTCCTAAAACAGAAGAAAATATGCAATAATTCAGCTATAAGTGAACATTTGTGGTTACCCACAATGCACTGCTACTAAATATGCAAATAATTCCTTTTCATCCTTAGTAAGCCAAGCAAGCATCCAGAACCACTGGTGTATAGCAAGCCTACAGCTTTAAATTTTACACAGCCATATCAAACCCACATGTGACAGCCTGTTTCAGACTTTTGGTCTTCATCTGTACTCGGCAAGGATTGATATCGCTGTATGAGATAGGGCTCAGACCAGTACAACAGAGTAACCAAACCACTTTGAATGTATAGGTGGATAAAAGGGACCAAAAAGCCCTTCTACTAAAAAAATCAAAGCTTGGTATAATTAGACTTCTTAACACAGAAGAAAATCTGCAATAACTCAGCTATAAGTAAACATTTGTGATTACCCACAATGCACCACTACTAAATATGCAAATTATTCCTTTTCACCCTTGGTAAGTCAAGCAAGCCTATAGCTTTAAGTTTTACACAGTCATATCAAACCCACATGTGACAGCCTGTTTCAGACGTTTGATCCTCATCAGTACATAGCAGGAATTGATAAGGCTGTATGAGATAGGGCTTGGACCAGTACAACAGAGTAACCAAGCAGCTCAGGGTGACCCAAACTACTAAGAATGTATAGGAGGATAAAAGAGACCAAAAAGCCCTCCTACTAAAAAAAGCAAAGCTTGGTGTAATTTTCCTTCTTAAAACAGAAGCAAATCTGCAATAATTCCGCTATAAGTGAACATTTGTGGTTACCCACAATGCACTGCTACTGAATATGCAAATTATCCCTCTTTGCCCTTGGTTTGATATGACACTACTTCTTCTTCTTGCTCGGACCAGCCCCTTCTTCTTGCTTGGACCGGCCCTGGGGGCATGGCGCTACTTCTTCTTCTTGCTTGAAGGTTGAGGCACTTACTCTATTATATATATAGATTCTGACTGTGTGCTTTATAAGATCCAGACTGTTCATTTCAATGGGTATACCAGACCTATAAATGGCGCCACAAAGAGCCTCATAAGAAGTGGCCATATTGGCTTCTGTACCCAGACTAGAATCTGTTCTGTTGCTGCCTAGCCAGCCTTGAATGGGTATCAGTTGTGCTGCCAAGAAATGTGTAAAAAAATCAGGCAGTGCAAGACCTCCTCTATCCGAGGGTAAGTGTAGGGTAGAGAGAGATAGTCTGGGTTGAGAGCTGGACCAAATAAAGCTGGACAGTAGTGAATCAATTTTTTTTTAAGAATGCTTTAGGTACCCATGAGAATGAGGGTGCCATTTGTAACAAATACAGCAGTTTAGGTGCCAATACCATTTTTATTGCAATCACTCTGCCATACATATTTAGGGGAGTGAATTCCATATCTTGAGCTTATCCTCAACATTTGTAACAGCTGGCCTCAAATTATTTTCCATAAAAGCATTATTGTGTTTAGATATCCAAACCCCCAAATATTTAAATCTTTCACCAGTCATAAGTCTGGATTGCGGACAAATAATAGAGCTATCAAGGTCATCCAAGGGAAACATAATAGATTTAGACCAATTAATGCTTAAGCCTGAAATTTCACTGAATCGTTTATGTATGTTGAGTACAGCATCCAGAGAGGAATTTGGATCAGCTAAGTATATGAGCATATTATCCGCATATAGAGATATGCGTTCCTCTATTCTATTTATGCGGAGACCCATTAGTAGTTTAAATTCTTTGACAGTTTAAGCCAGGGGTTCGATAACTATAGCGAACAAAAAAGGTGACAGGGGGCACCCCTGCCTTGTTCCCCTACACACCTGAAATGTTTCTGACACTTGACTGTTGACCCGTATTTTAGCTACTGGTTTGCTATACAGTATATTGAACCACTTGATGAAGCCCTCACCAAAACCAAATCTTCTAAGGACCGCTGTTAAGTATGGCCACTCAATTGAATCAAAAGCCTTGTTGGCATCCAAGGACAAAATCACTGTAGTGCCTGAATTGTGTGTGGGCACTGCAAATTGGAGAAGAGATGTCTTATGTTAAGTCTTGTAGATCGTCCGGGTATAAAACCCATTTGGTCTGGGTGTATAATTTGACATATAAACTGCTGAAGTCTTATAGCTAGAGTTGGGCCGAACGGTTCGCCTGCGAACGGTTCCACGCGAACTTCGGTGGATCGCGTTCGCGTCCCACAGGTGAACCTTTGCGGAAGTTCGGTTCGCCCCATAATGCACATGGAGGGTCAACTTTGACCCTCTACATCACAGTCAGCAGGACCAGTGTAGCCAATTAGGCTACACTAGCCCCTGGAGCCCCACCCCCCCTGATATAAGGCAGGCAGCGGCGGCCATTACGGTCACTCGTGTGCTGCCTGCGTTAGTGAGAGTAGGGCGAGCTGCTGCAGACTGTCTCTCAGGGAAAGATTAGTTAGGCTTAACTTGTTCCTGTCTGGCTGCATACCTGTTCTGTGAACCCACCACTGCATACCTGTGCTGTGAACCCACCACTGCATACCTGTGCTGTGAACCCACCACTGCATACCTGTGCTGTGAACCCACCACTGCATACCTGTGCTGTGAACCCACCACTGCATACCTGTGCTGTGAACCCACCACTGCATACCTGTTCAGTGAACCCACCACTGCATACCTGTGCTGTGAACCCACCACTGCATACCTGTTCAGTGAACCTGCCACTGCATACCTGTTCTGTTCAGTGGACCCGCCACTGTATACCTGTTCATTGAACCCACCACTGCATACCTGTGCTGTGAACCCACCACTGCATACCTGTTCTGTGAACCCACCACTGCATACCTGTGCTGTGAACCCACCACTGCATACCTGTTCAGTGAACCTGCCACTGCATACCTGTTCTGTTCAGTGGACCCGCCACTGTATACCTGTTCATTGAACCCACCACTGCATACCTGTGCTGTGAACCCACCACTGCATACCTGTTCTGTGAACCCACCACTGCATACCTGTTCAGTGAACCCGCCACTGCATACCTGTTCTGTTCAGTGGACCCGCCACTGTATACCTGTTCAGTGAACCCACCACTGCATACCTGTTCTGTTCAGTGGACCCGCCACTGTATACCTGTTCAGTGAACCTGCCACTGCATACCTGTTCTGTTCAGTGGACCCGCCACTGTATACCTGTTCAGTGAACCCGCCACTGCATACCTGTTCTGTTCAGTGGACCCGCCACTGTATACCTGTTCAGTGAACCCGCCACTGCATACCTGTTCTGTTCAGTGGACCCGCCACTGTATACCTGTTCAGTGAACCCGCCACTGCATACCTGTTGTGTTCAGTGAACCTGCCACTGCATACCTGTTCTGTGAACCCGCCACTGTATACCTGTTCTGTTTACTGAACCCGCCACTGCATACCTGTTCTGTTCAGTGGACCCGCCACTGTATACCTGTTCAGTGAACCCGCCACTGCATACCTGTTGTGTTCAGTGAACCTGCCACTGCATACCTGTTCTGTGAACCCGCCACTGTATACCTGTTCTGTTTAGTGAACCCGCCACTGTATACCTGTTCTGTTTAGTGAACCCGCCACTGCATACCTGTTCTGTTCAGTGGACCCGCCACTGTATACCTGTTCAGTGAACCCGCCACTGCATACCTGTTGTGTTCAGTGAACCCGCCACTGCATACCTGTTGTGTTCAGTGAACCCGCCACTGCATACCTGTTGTGTTCAGTGAACCTGCCACTGCATACCTGTTCTGTGAACCCGCCACTGTATACCTGTTCTGTTTAGTGAACCCGCCACTGTATACCTGTTCTGTCATTCAGCTACATCAGCCAGGCGACCATATGGGCTGTAAAGCCACCAAAACCTGCACTCTCGCCATGGTGCGCACCAGTCCAGCACGGCCGTCACTACACAAACAGCTGTTTGCGGTGCGTTACACGGTGAGTTTGGTGTGTCAGTGTGAAGCAGTACCTTAATTACACTACCTGATTGATGTATACACATGCAAGATGTTTGAAAGCACTTTAGGCCTGTCATTTAGCATTCAATGTGATTTCTGCCCTTAAAACGCTGCTTTGCGTCAAATCCAGATTTTTCCCCGGGACTTTTGGCATGTATCCCACTCCGCCATGCCCCCCTCCAGGTGTTAGACCCCTTGAAACTAGAGTTGAGCTGAAATTTTCGTAATTTCGCATTACTATAATTACGCATGCGAAATTTGCGATTACGATGCGAAATTAGCGTAGCGAAATTGCCATTAAAATCGTAATTGAAAATACCGTAAGCGTAATTTTCAACACGAAATTTCGCGTTTCGTTCATGCCGTAATTTCGCATTAAACGCTACCGTAATTTCGCGTTAAACCGTAACGCTCCGTATAATATAAAAAAGCCGCCGACTTTAAGGGTTAATAGCAAAGCCCCCTTCAATGCTAAGAGCCTCAAATTTGGAGAATATATTAAGGAGATCAGGAGGCCTCGTTCACATCAGGGCCGTTTCTGTGCGCTTTTCACAGCGCACTGCCCTGTGCGATCAGCAAGGTATTCATTTTTCCATGTAACTAAATGTAGCTGGTTCACATCTATGCGCTGCGCTGAGCAGCGTTACAGAAACGTAGTGTTGCAGGCATTTCTGTGCGTTGAGCTGGAAAGCGCACAGCAATGCAAGTGAATGGGTCCGCTTTTTTAGCGCATAGAAGCGCATACAAGCGCATAGAAGCGCATGCGTTTTTTACCCCTAATTGGAGAAAAAAATACATTTACATACAAAAACAAAGTTTTATTGACAACTGCTGCTGCTACAGTAAGCAAAACGTGCTTTAAAGAAGCGCAGCGCAACGCACAGAAACGCGGACGAAAGCGCGCACAAGCGCATGCGTTTTTTGCCCTGCGCTTTAACACGTTTTTCAGCGCAGCAGATGTGAACGAGGCTAAGAGGAAATTTTTTTTTTTCAAAAAGACCTTATAGTTTTTGAGAAAATCGATGTTAAAGTTTCAAAGTAAAAATGTATACATTTAAAAACCCGCCGACTTTAACGGTTAATAGCAAAGCCTGCTTAAAGTTTAGGAACACCAAATTCCTAGGGTATATTAAGGAGATCAGTGGAAATAAGAGGAAAAAATGTTTTTCAAAAAGACCTTATAGTTTTTGAGAAAATCGATTTTTAAGTTTCAAGGGCAAAAATGTCTTTTAAATGCGGAAAATGTCAGTTTTTTTTGCACAGGTAACAATAGTGTATTATTTTCATAGATTCCCCCAAGTGGGAAGAGTTTTACTTACTTCGTTCTGAGTGTGGGAAATATAAAAAAAAACGACGTGGGGTCCCCTCTCCCAGACCTCTTTAACCCCTTGTCACCCATGCAGGCTGGGATAGCCAGAATGCGGAGCACCGGCCGCGTGGGGCTCCGCACCATGACTATACCAGCCCGCATGGTCCATGGATTGGGGGGTCTCAGAAGGGGAGGGGCAGCCAAGCTTTCCCCTCCCCCTCCGAGCCCTTGTCCAATCCAAGGACAAGGGGCTCTTCTCCACCTCCGATGGGCGGTGGAGGTGGAGGCCGCGATTTCTTCGGTGGGGGGTTCATGGTGGAATCTGGGAGTCCCCTTTAAAAAGGGGTCCCCCAGATGCCCACCCCCCTCCCAGGAGAAATGAGTATAGAGGTACTTGTACCCCTTACCCATTTCCTTTAAGAGTTAAAAGTAAATAAACACACAAACACATAGAAAAAGTATTTTAATTGAACAAAAAACATAACCACGAAAAAAAGTCCTTTAATATTCTTAATTAACCATTAATACTTACCTGTCCCTTTAAATAAATGATCCCACGCAATATCCTCGGACATGTTCTATCAGTTACAATGTAACAAAGTTATTACAATGTAACAACTTTGTTACATTGTAACTACGCCGCACCCGACGTCACTCACCGTCGCCGCCGCCGCGTCTGTGCTGCAGGACCCGACAGAGCTCTGAGCTATAGCTCAGAGCTCTCGAAAGCATCTTTGTATTTGGGCTCCAAGGAGCCCCATTGGTCCTTAGCAGACCAATGGGGTTCCTTCTGATTTGAAGGAACCCCATTGGTCTGCTAAGGACCAATGGGGCTCCTTGGAGCCCAAATACAAAGATGCTTCTCAGAGCTCTGAGCTATATAGCTCAGAGCTCTGTCGGGTCCGTGCAGGACGCTAAGTCCCCGCCGGCTCCGCTGCCCTCCCCGCCTCTCCCACATGTCACCCACATGTCACCCACATGTGGGTGACATGTGGGTGACAGATGTGGGCGGGGTGGACAGCGGGAGCTGCGGGGACTTAGCGTCCTGCAAGGACGCGTAAGTGTATGCGGCGGGTGAGCGGCGAGTGACGTCGGGTGCGGCGTAGTTACAATGTAACAAAGTTGTTACATTGTAATAACTTTGTTACATTGTAACTGATAGAACATGTCCGAGGATATTGCGTGGGATCATTTATTTAAAGGGACAGGTAAGTATTAATGGTTAATTAAGAATATTAAAGGACTTTTTTCGTGGTTATGTTTTTTGTTCAATTAAAATACTTTTTCTATGTGTTTGTGTGTTTATTTACTTTTAACTCTTAAAGGAAATGGGTAAGGGGTACAAGTACCTCTATACTCATTTCTCCTGGGAGGGGGGGTGGGCATCTGGGGGACCCCTTTTTAAAGGGGACTCCCAGATTCCACCATGAACCCCCCACCCAGGAAATCGCGGCCTCCACCTCCACCGCCCATCGGAGGTGGAGAAGAGCCCCTTGTCCTTGGATTGGACAAGGGCTCGGAGGGGGAGGGGAAAGCTTGGCTGCCCCTCCCATTCCGAGACCCCCCAATCCATGGACCATGCGGGCTGGTATAGTCAGGGTGCGGAGCCCCACGCGGCCGGTGCTCCGCATTCTGGCTATCCCAGCCTGCATGGGGGACAAGGGTTTAAAGAGGTCTGGGAGGGGGGACCCCACGTCGTTTTTTTTTTTATATTTCCCACACTCAGAACGAAGTAAGTAAAACTCTTCCCACTTGGGGGAATCTATGAAAATAATACACTATTGTTACCTGTGCAAAAAAAACCTGACATTTTCCGCATTTAAAAGACATTTTTGCCCTTGAAACTTAAAAATCGATTTTCTCAAAAACTATAAGGTCTTTTTGAAAAAATTTTTTTCCTCTTATTCCCACTGATCCCCTTAATATACCCTAGGAATTTGGTGTTCCTAAACTTTAAGCAGGCTTTGCTATTAACCGTTAAAGTCGGCGGGTTTTTAAATGTATACATTTTTACTTTGAAACTTTAACATCGATTTTCTCAAAAACTATAAGGTCTTTTTGAAAAAAAAAATTTTCCTCTTATTCCTCCTGATCTCCTTAATATATTCTCCAAATTTGAGGCTCTTAGCATTTAAGGGGGCTTTGCTATTAACCCTTAAAGTCGGCGGCTTTTTTATATTATACGGAGCGTTACGGTTTAACGCGAAATTACGGTAGCGTTTAATGCGAAATTACGGCATGAACAAATAACCATTGTAATGCGAAAATTACGCGAAAATTACGCTTACGCGAAATTTCACGAAATCCTTCTTCATTACGATTATGTACTTACGGCCATAATCGTAATTACACTAATTACGTGAAATTTCGCGAAATCGTAATTAGGTCATTACGCTCATCTCTACTTGAAACATCTTTTCCATCACTTTTGTGGCCAGCATAATTATTTTTTTTTTCAAAGTTCGCATCCCCATTGAAGTCTATTGCGGTTCGCGAACTTTAACGCAAACCGAACCTTCCGCGGAAGTTCGCGAACCAGGTTCGCGAACCTAAAATCGGAGGTTCGGCCCAACTCTACTTATAGCCACAATTTTTGTTAAAATCTTTAGGTTTACTATCATGAGTGATATGGGACGATATGATTCACATATATCTACAGGTTTATTGCGCTTAAGTATTAGAACTATGAGGGCCTCACACATAGAGTTCGGTATAGTTTCAGATTGGAACATATATGTATATAACTTTTGAAGTCTCGTTGCTAGAGATGGCCCGAACCTCCGATTTTCGGTTCACGAACTTCCGCAAAAGGTTCAGTTCGCGCGAACTTTCGCGAACTGCAATAGACTTCAATGGGGATGCAAACTTTGAAAACTAGAAACATTTATGCTGGTCACAAAAGTGATGTAAAAGATATTTCAAGGGGTCTAACACCTGGAGGAGGGCATGACGGAGTGGGATAGACGCCAAAAGTCCCAGGGAAAAATCTGGATTTAACGCAAAGCAGCGTTTTAAGGGCAGAAATCACATTGAATGTTAAATTGCAGGACTAAAGTGCTTTATAACATCTTGCATGTGTATACATCAATCAGGGAGTGTAATTAGAGTACTGCTTCACACTGACACACCAAACTCACTGTGTAACGCACCGCAAACAGCTGTTTGCGTAGTGATGGCCGTGCTGGACTGGTGCACACCGTGGCGATAGCGGTTTTCAAGCCCATATGGTCGCCTAGCTGTGGTAGCTCAATGATAGAATAACAGTGAAAAAAGCAAAAAACAGGAGGGTATGGGATATCAACCCAAATAGGCTCGTCTTACCCATAAATATAAAATTGCAAACTAAGAAAAAGTATAGGGAGCACAGAGCTGGTGTAAAAATATATATTGATTTATTGCAACTTTACCTAGCCTAAAGACATACAAAAAACAGACAAACATATACCCTCCCTTAAAAACAATTCATGGAGCGAACATAGAGCTGTGGCAGCTGCATGGAACCGGACTGCACTCCTATATAGTCCAAAAAACATGCATGTAATTGAAAATTTCTTCAGGCCCACTGTGAACTTATGTCCAGGTACAACCAGATTGGGTCACCGGCAACAACACAATCAATCAACCCGTGTGTGCATCTATGTCAGTGCACGCCTCTGCATATGAAATGCATACGCTTCTCATTACTGACACACAAGCCGTGTAAAACCTCCGCTCCCCGCTAGTGAAGCAAAGCTTACTCTCCCATCACTTTCTGTGGTAAGCAACAGCCATTCAATGAGCCTAGCTGAGAATACAGTATCTCACCACACCATTGCGTCGGCCACCATTGGGACATCGTGCGCCGTTGTCCGGTTTCTTAATTGTAGCGACAGCAAAGCAGAGGGAGGAAGAGATGCGAAGGCACGGGTGATCGAAGCCGGGACACACTTCCAGGTAGTGCAGCGTAGTGATGGCCGTGCTGGACTGGTGCACACCGTGGCGATAGCGGTTTTCAAGCCCATATGGTCGCCTAGCTGTGGTAGCTCAATGATAGAATAACAGTGACTGTCCAGCTGATCAAATTTGGTCTGTCCACAATGAAGTAACAACCTTATTATCTTCTTGTATGTAGGTAGGCATAGGTAGGTGCCCCAGTAGTTATCTAGGCATAGGTAGGAGTCCCAGTATAGGTAGGTAGGCATATGTAGGAGTCCCAGTATAGGTAGATAGGCATAGGTAGGTGCCCGAGTAGTTAGCTAGGCATAGGTAGGAGTCCCAGTATCGGTAGGTAGGCATAGGTAGGTGTCCCAGTATAGGTAGATAGGCATAGGTAGGTGCCCTAGTATAAGTAGGAAGGCATAGGTAGGTGCCCCAGTAGTTAGCTAGGCATAGGTAGAAGTCCCAGTATAGGTAGGCATAGGTAGGTGTCCCAGTATAGGTAGGTAGGCATAGGTAGGTGCCCCAGTAGTTATCTAGGCAAAGGTAGATGTCCCAGTATAGGTAGGTAGGCATAGGTAGGTGCCCTAATATAGGTAGGTAGGCATATGTAAGTGCCTCAGTAGTTAGCAAGGCATAGGTAGGAGTCCCAGTATAGGTAGGTAGGCGTAAGTAGGTGCCCTAGTATAGGTAGGTAGGCATAGGTAGGTGCCCCAGTAGTTAGCTAGGCATAGGTAGAAGTCCCAGTATAGGTAGGTAGGCATAGGTAAGTGTCCCAGTATAGGTAGATAGGCATAGGTAGGTGCCCCAGTAGTTAGCTAGGCATAGGTAGGAGACCCAGTATAGGAAGGTAGGCATAGGTATGTGCCCTAGTATAGGTAGGTAGGTAGGCCATAGGTAGGTGTTCCCGTATAGGTAAGTAGGTTCCCCAGTAGTTAGGTAGGCATAGGTAGGTGTCCCAGTATAGATAGTTATGCAGGGCCTGGCTGGCACAGTAATAGCAATTACCAAGGTCCAGCTGCAACATATAGGGCTGTATGCAGTGTCAGTGGGCAACACAAAAAAATAAAACACATCAGGAGAACATTAGCTCTCAAAAGAGCTGTTGAGGGGTGCTATTTTAGCAATAACAATCAGCCAGGAGCAAGCTAACAAGCCTACAAGAGCCTAACTAATCTTTCCCTATGAGAGTCTAACAGCAGTTGTCCCTTCACTAAGTAATGCAGGCACACGAGTGAGTGTAAAGCCCGGGGCTGCCTGTCTTTTATAAGGGGGGGAGTGGCTCCAGGAGAGAGTGTAGCCTAATTGGCTACAATGTGCCTGCTGACTGTGATGTAGAGGGTCAAAGTTGACCCTAATGGCGCACTATGGGGGCGAACCGAACTTCCGCAAAAGTTCACCTTCGCTGGCGAATGCGAACCACCAAAAGTTCGCCTGGAACTGTTCGCATGTGAACCGTTCGGGCCATCTCTACTAGTCGCCACCCAGTCTTTGTTTTTGATGTACTGCTGTATGATGTATGATGTATGGGGATGCTATTTGGTCATGGGGCTTTTCCTTTTTTGAATGATAACATGGCCTCTGCCACCTCCTCTCTAGAGATCGGGGCATCTAATGCTTTCATTGCTTCTTTAGATAGAGTTGGTAGATTTATTTCATCAAGAAATTTAATAATTTAGGGGTCTACTTAGTAGAGTATAGGCTTTTAAAAAAAAATCATGGAAGACTTCAGCAATTTACTGTGATTGCATAATATATCCCCTCTATTATTAATAACACAAGGAATGGCCATGGCATCTGAGCTACCCCTTAGAAGATGGGCAAGGATTCTACTGCACTTATTACCCAGTTCAAATTCTTTTTGGGATACGATAGTATCTTTTCGTTTTGTTTTATCTATACGTTTTAGCTCATATTTTCTACAAGCCAGCGCCCAGTTCCAATATTGTTCCTCAGAGGGGTTCTCCACCGGCCTAGACCATTCGGAGACTGAATCCTTTTTGTAATATTCTAGCAATGCTGTGTTATTATTTCTTACAACAGACATAGCAGCCTTAAATGCCCCCCTTAGGTTCTATCAGCAGTGCCCTCATTTTCACACCAATAATTGGACGTAGCAGTTTTGCATTTTCCCAGAATGGTCTGGTCTACCAGCCACCAAGGGCCCATCCTCCAAATACCCATTTCCCTAGGGCCTGGAATCATTAAACTGCAAAGTACTGAGGAATGGTCTGAAATACCGTGACTTATATGTTGCACCTCTTGCACATAACTTAAGAGTTCAGAGGATCGCATGATCATGTCTATCCTGGATAGTGTCTTGTGGGTATCTGAGTGACAGGTATAGTCTCTCTTTTCTGGAAATTTCCATCTCCACAGATCTTTCAAATCATCGGCATCCATCCATTTTAATAGAGCCAGGAACGATCTACCCCCTTTACTTAATCTGTCTGATTTGATTTGTCTGTAGGTTAGTCTTTAAAGTATCAGATCAAAATCTGATACTTACCCTGAAGAGAGGGAAGCCTCAGGATCCTATTGAAGCTTCCCTCTCTTAAGGTAAGTATCTGATTTTGTACCCGAGCTTTGGCTCAGGTACACTTTAATGCTGTGGAGGAGCCTGTGGAGGAAAGCTGCCACATGCTGACAAGCTGCATTGCAGAGACAAGAGGACTGGACATGGAACAGAGAGGCAGGCTCCCTAACCATCATGGGGGTAATGGGGCCTGCTCAGGTCAAAATACAAGTGTTTACAACATTAAAAGGCATTAAATATAAGCAGTCAACAGCAAGGATAATTTAAGTCATACCAGTATACAAGTATAAGTTTAGTGCCTGCTAACCATGGTGGCACAGTTACCATAGTGAATAGCACTCTCGTCTTGCAGTGCTAGATCCATGGGTCAAATCCTAGCTAGGGTGCAATCTTGGAGGCACTCCGGTTTCTTCTCACACCCCAGAAACATAAAGATAAATTAATTGGCTTCTCTTAAATTGACCCAAGACTATGATGGACATAGGACTATGCTAGGGACTAGATCATGAGCCCATCTGAGGGACAGCTTGTGACTAAACAGTATACTGTGAAAAGCACTGTGGGAGATGTCAGCTCTATATAAATATGTAATAAATAATAAAAATAATAAATAAATACAATTAAAAACCTAGCTTACACTTGTACTTTGGCCTGGGGAATTTGATTTGTCCTAAGAAATTTGTTGTCATATAATGTTTAACTATACAGTGGTCTTCTTTGGAGGAGAGCTACTTCTCCATTTGAGTGTGAAAGCTTTGGCTTTAAGGTACCCTTAAAGACCCAAATGCGTAAACCAGATCAAGGCTTTTGTCTTTGAGCTGACTCAAACACCTTACCTCATCATATCAAAGGCACACGAAAAAGTATAGCATCAGCATGGAAATGCAGCAGGAATCTTATTGTATCATAATCATTCATCAATATCTTTTGTGTCTACTGCTAAATTTGAAAACTGGTCTGTTTGAAAAGACTATACTGAAAGGATGTGTTCTCAGTTTACACTAAAAATTCTACTAATCTTTTCATCTCCTCTTCTTATAAGATTTTTTCTTGACCATTCTCCCATTGATGATAACCATAAATATGGCCATTATTGAACTCTAAAAACCATCTGCCCATGTAAACATAAGGGAAACTCAAGAGGGTTGCCAGGAACATGTTACAGTATGGAGAGGCACCAGTGAGTCCCTAAGTACATTTTTGATGACATCCACATTTTCTATTACATGAAAATCACAAAAGATCATTTTCATTTTTTTCTGTAAATACAGAAAATATCCATTGACATGGTATATAGAATATCATGCATATCAAAATAGAGAAATCATTAAAAAGCTGATTATTGAAATTACGTATTTGTCACACCATAAATGCTATATATAAAGCATGATGTTCTTGCATTTTTAAGAAATGGTTTTAAAGTCTCTGATTTGTGACAGGTGTTCAGCAACAACCCAATCATTGGGTTAATTTTAGCCTAATGAGGCATAAGATACAATCATATGAACTACAGTCACAAGAGGTTGGATAGCCAGATGGCAACTGGATGTCAAGGCCAAACTTGCTTTAACTTAGCAAAAAAAAAAAAAAAAGATTAAGTTTTGCAAGAATTTTTAAACTTAAATAATAATAATAAAAAACATAAACCATTACAGTAAAACCAATCTTATATATTTTTTAAGCCAAAGGAAAAAAGAAAATCAGTAATCTTTATAAAAGTGAAATGCAAAAAAATGCATAGTAGAAACCTTTATTTACATAAAATTTAAATCGATTAAACTGTGATGAGTAAAGTGCACTGTTCCTTTTTTTTCTCGTTGGTGCAGTTAGGAGGAAAAAGCGTAATTCAAGAAATATAGATAAGAACAGTAAGATAAAAGAGCAAGAATATGAATAATATTAGTACAAGAAAGTAAAATTCTAATTCTAAATAGACAGAACATAACACAAACATGTACACTTAAAATATAATGAACCCTTTCTGGACCAGCACCCTCTGCCCCCTTAAGGACCAGAGGGTGCTGGTCCAGCAAACCGCCGCTTCCCGACGAATTGCCGCAAGATACCGTCGCTCCTGCCGGACACGCCTCTTTGTCCCCGCCGCAGGCTGCTCTCTCTGCCGTCGCTATGACGGCAGAGCGCTGTGCGCCGGTCAGGAGCCGCTTTCATTGGCTCCTGACCCTGTCACTCCATGTAAGCCAATGGGAACGGCTTACATGAATGACAGGGCCAGGAGCCAATGAAAATGGCTCCTGCCCAGCTCACTGTGCTCTGCCGTCATAGAGGCAGCAGGGCATCACATTGCGGCGGGGGCAGAGCGGACCGAGCGACGCGGACGGGCTGGGGCGCACGGTCAATGGGATGTAGAGTTTACGTCCGGTCAGGACCGCAGCGCCCCCTGCCCGACGTAGATTCGTACTCGCTCGGTCCGAAAGTAGTTAATGTAATGTTTTCAGTTATGTTTTATGTAATAGGTGTTGTATTTATTATATGTTCAATTAAGAATTACAAAACATTACAAACTAATGTTTCTATTTTTTTTTTGAGCAAAAACAAACTTTTGTTTACAGATTTAAATTAAAAGAAAACATAAAATGAAATGCTAACAGTTGTATAGTGTTTGTGTCCTGTTGAAATATAAGTGCTTAGGTAGCTAATAGAACTGCTGTCACTTAGGTAACACTCAACAAGCCACCGTAATACAGAAATGTTATTTGTAAATAACATGAAAAAAAATTTCCTGAGAAAAATCAGGAGAAAAGATGAATGAATAAGGGGCAATGGGATCGATTTACAAATCTCACTTATTTTTCACCTTAATAGTAAGGAGAGCTGATATAAACAGATAAAGAGAAATATCATGAGTTAAATCAAAGGAGAGATAAACTATGAGTTTAGTAAGTTAGGGAGAGATAAATCATGAGGTATGTCATTTAAGGAGAGATAAATTGTGAGATAATAAGTAAGAAGAGATACCTTACCAGAAAAGCTTTGTGAAAAGCTCCAATGCATCTTAAATACTAAAGACCTGTTCACCACAGCAGTAAAGCAATACACTTTATTGCTCACAAAACATTCCAGTCAAACTAGTAAATGGATCTCCAGTTAAAGTGAAACACTCACTTGGTGAAGTAATTTGCTCTGCATAATTTCTTTTTAATGAAAACTGAATCATTTCAATCTTTCACAATGCGCAAAATGCATATTCATTAAGGTCAAAATTGAGAATTAACAGTAGGGATAAGCGTAATGACGTAATTACGATTTCGCGAAATTTCGCGTAATTAGTGTAATTACAATTATGGCCGTAAGTACATAATCGTAATGAACAAGGATTTCGCGAAATTTCGCGTAAGCGTAATTTTCGCGTAATTTTCGCATTACAGCCTCAAATTTGGAGAATATATTAAGTAATTTCGCGTTTCGTTCATGCCGTAATTTCGCATTAAACGCTACCGTAATTTCGCGTTAAAAGCCGCCAACTTTAAGGGTTAATAGCTAAGCCCCCTTAAATGCTAGGAGCCTCAAATTTGGAGAATATATTAAGGAGATCAGGAGGAATAAGAGGAAAAATTTTTTTTTCAAAAAGACCTTATAGTTTTTGAGAAAATCGATGTTAAAGTTTCAAAGTAAAAATGTATACATTTAAAAACCCGCCGACTTTAACGGTTAATAGCAAAGCCTGCTTAAAGTTTAGGAACACCAAATTCCCAGGGTATATTAAGGGGATCAGTGGGAATAAGAGGAAAAATTTTTTTTTCAAAAAGACCTTATAGTTTTTGAGAAAATCGATTTTTAAGTTTCAAGGGCAAAAATGTCTTTTAAATGCGGAAAATGTCAGTTTTTTTTGCACAGGTAACATTAGTGTATTAATTTCATAGATTCCCCCAAGTGGGAAGAGTTTTACTTACTTCGTTCTGAGTGTGGGAAATATAAAAAAAAAACGACGTGGGGTCCCCCCTCCCAGACCTCTTTAACCCCTTGTCCCCATGCAGGCTGGGATAGCCAGAATGCGGAGCACCGGCCGCGTGGGGCTCCGCACCCTGACTATACCAGCCCGCATGGTCCATGGATTGGGGGGTCTCGGAAGGGGAGGGGCAGCCAAGCTTTCCCCTCCCCCTCCGAGCCCTTGTCCAATCCAAGGACAAGGGGCTCTTCCCCACCTCCGATGGGCGGTGGAGGTGGAGGCGCGATTTCCTGGGGGGGGGGGTTCATGGTGGAATCTGGGAGTCCCCTTTAAAAAGGGGTCCCCCAGATGCCCACCCCCCCTCCCAGGAGAAATGAGTATAGAGGTACTTGTACCCCTTACCCATTTCCTTTAAGAGTTAAAAGTAAATAAACACACAGACACTTTGAAAAAGTATTTTAATTGAACAAAAAACATAACCACGAAAAAAGTCCTTTAATATTCTTAATTAACCATTAATACTTACCTGTCCCTTTAAATGATCCCTCGCAATATCCTCGGAAATGTTCTATCAGTTACAATGTAACAAAGTTATTACAATGTAACAACTTTGTTACATTGTAACTACGCCGCACCCGACGTCACTCGCCGCCGCCGCCGCGTCTGCGCTGACCCGACAGAGCTCTGAGCTATATAGCTCAGAGCTCTGCGAAGCATCTTTGTATTTGGGCTCCAAGGAGCCCCATTGGTCCTTAGCAGACCAATGGGGTTCCTTTAAATCAGAAGGAACCCCATTGGTCTGCTCAGGACCAATGGGGCTCCTTGGAGCCCAAATACAAAGATGCTTCTCAGAGCTCTGAGCTATATAGCTCAGAGCTCTGTCGGGTCCGTGCGGGACGCTAAGTCCCCGCCACCTCCCGCTGTCCACCCCGCCCACATCTGTCACCCACATGTCACCCACATGTGGGTGACATGTGAGTGACATGTGGGAGAGGCGGGGTGGACAGCGGGAGGTGGCGGGGACTTAGCGTCCCGCACGGACCCGACAGAGCTCTGAGCTATATAGCTCAGAGCTCTGAGAAGCATCTTTGTATTTGGGCTCCAAGGAGCCCCATTGGTCCTGAGCAGACCAATGGGGTTCCTTCTGATTTAAAGGAACCCCATTGGTCTGCTAAGGACCAATGGGGCTCCTTGGAGCCCAAATACAAAGATGCTTCGCAGAGCTCTGAGCTATATAGCTCAGAGCTCTGTCGGGTCAGCGCAGACGCGGCGGCGGCGGCGAGTGACGTCGGGTGCGGCGTAGTTACAATGTAACAAAGTTGTTACATTGTAATAACTTTGTTACATTGTAACTGATAGAACATTTCCGAGGATATTGCGAGGGATCATTTAAAGGGACAGGTAAGTATTAATGGTTAATTAAGAATATTAAAGGACTTTTTTCGTGGTTATGTTTTTTGTTCAATTAAAATACTTTTTCAAAGTGTCTGTGTGTTTATTTACTTTTAAATCTTAAAGGAAATGGGTAAGGGGTACAAGTACCTCTATACTCATTTCTCCTGGGAGGGGGGGTGGGCATCTGGGGGACCCCTTTTTAAAGGGGACTCCCAGATTCCACCATGAACCCCCCCCCCAGGAAATCGCGCCTCCACCTCCACCGCCCATCGGAGGTGGGGAAGAGCCCCTTGTCCTTGGATTGGACAAGGGCTCGGAGGGGGAGGGGAAAGCTTGGCTGCCCCTCCCCTTCCGAGACCCCCCAATCCATGGACCATGCGGGCTGGTATAGTCAGGGTGCGGAGCCCCACGCGGCCGGTGCTCCGCATTCTGGCTATCCCAGCCTGCATGGGGGACAAGGGGTTAAAGAGGTCTGGGAGGGGGGACCCCACGTTATTTTTTTTTTATATTTCCCACACTCAGAACGAAGTAAGTAAAACTCTTCCCACTTGGGGGAATCTATGAAATTATTACACTATTGTTACCTGTGCAAAAAAAACTGACATTTTCCGCATTTAAAAGACATTTTTGCCCTTGAAACTTAAAAATCGATTTTCTCAAAAACTATAAGGTCTTTTTGAAAAAAATGTTTTTCCTCTTATTCCCACTGATCCCCTTAATATACCCTGGGAATTTGGTGTTCCTAAACTTTAAGCAGGCTTTGCTATTAACCGTTAAAGTCGGCGGGTTTTTAAATGTATACATTTTTACTTTGAAACTTTAACATCGATTTTCTCAAAAACTATAAGGTCTTTTTGAAAAAAAAATTTTTCCTCTTATTCCTCCTGATCTCCTTAATATATTCTCCAAATTTGAGGCTCCTAGCATTTAAGGGGGCTTTGCTATTAACCCTTAAAGTCGGCGGCTTTTAACGCGAAATTACGGTAGCGTTTAATGCGAAATTACGGCATGACCGAAACGCGAAATTACGCGTTGAAAATTACGCTTACGGTATTTTCAATTACGATTTTAATGGCAATTACGCTACCGCAATTTCGCATCGTAATCGCAAATTTCGCATGCGTAATTATAGTAATTAGAAATTACTAAAATTTCGGCTCAACTCTAGTAATATTTTATTGTGTTGAAGTTTGTAATAGAAAAGGAAAACTGTGGAAAAAAGTGTTGACAATAATTTAGAAAAAATGCAGCTCTGTCTGGACACTAAAAAAGGATTGAGTTGAAAAATATAAGAAGTTAGAGAGTGGGATTCTAAAATGGGATATGAAAATGGCCACATTTTTATTCCTTCCTATTGATAGCCAGTGTAGGGAATACGTTATTATTTAACTTGAATTTGCTGCTGGCCATCTAGAAATATTACAGCAGCAGCCGATGTGTTGTAAATAGAAGTGTCAGTCTCATCCCTGTACCTCTGTATCTCTGTGGAAAAGTGGAAAGTTAAAATATACCACAGATTTTTTTCTACAGACCTGGTATTTTCTACCTCTTACAAATATGGTTGTTGTGTGTCATTTGAATAAATTAAAGTGGACCTGAACCATTGCACAGGAGAGAAGGAGAATAAAGAGAAATTCACCCTGTGTCGACCCTGCATGTGTTTGTAGAGAAAAGCCTGTCTAATTCTCCCTCCTTAGCAAATAATGAGCTACTGTAGTTTGATCTCCCAGCTGTCTGCCGACTTTACAGAGTTGAGACCTAATACGTAAACACAGGATGTTGACCCTTCTTGTTCTCCCAGCAAACCAGGAAACAACTATACTGCAGCATCCCTGAGGAGCTGAATAATCTGTAACAAGGAAATGTTTTTTTTCTGTAAAGCATAGACTAACCAGCAAGCTCATGGTGAACCAAAACTCATTGGAGTGTATAAGGGGCTACAATGGTCCTAAAAGCCCCCCTATTAAAATGCTATGGAAAACAAAAGTTTGCTTTCTTAACACAAAATGAATTTGCGATAATTCAGGTTGGAGTGAGATTTAGATGTCTCCCAGTGCATCACTGCTGAATATATGCAAATTAACCATTGTTGCCCTTAGAAGCTAAACACACTTCCAGATCTGCTGGAATGCAATGATGTGCCAGCTTGTTAATTTGTACAGAGCCATAATAATCCAACATGCATACAGACTGGATGAGCACATGAGCTGCACACAATTGTGCCAGTTTCCGATGCCCGATCGTTAGATTTTTGAATGGGAACAATGTTCCCATTCACTAATCTCCACGCAGGAACTTAGATTGCAGGCTTCCATTGAAGCCTTACTATGTAGCATATTTTCTACACTAATAGGATTTTGCACAGTGGGGCATCTTGTGGCCAAATAGTAAAATTACACCTACTGACATTAGGGAATAATAAAAAAAAATAATATCTTTGTCAAGAGGGCATATCATTATTAAATAATGGGTTAAAAAATAGTGATGGATGTAAAACTGTAAAAATGCACCTTTATTTCCAAATAAAATAATGTCACCATACATTATACTAGGGATATAATTTTAATGTTGCAATAACCAGGACAAATGGCCAAATAAAACAGGTGGATTTTGATTATGGTAGCATGAATTATTAAAACTATAATGGCTGAAAACTGAAAAATAATGATTTTTTTTCAATTTGTTTCTTATTTTTCTCATTATAATGCATTTAGAATAAATTAATTCTTAGCATAATGTACCACCCAAAGAAAGCCTAATTGGTGGCGGAAAAAAACAAGGTATAGATAATTTGATTGTGATAAGTACTAATAAAGTTATTGGGGAATGAAGAGAAGGAGCGATGAAATGTGAAAATTCCTCTCGTCCATTAGGTGAAAAATACCCACAGGCTGAAATGGTTAATTATGCTGTAGGTTATCATGTAGAGCAGAGAGGAAGTTCTGGGTTCAGGTCCACTTCAACATCTACTTTTCCTTCCTTTTTGTGAATGTACTGCATCATTTACACAAAAAAATACACTATAAAAAATGTTATATACTACTCACTGCTAAGGGTGTGATTTTTTTTCCTTACAAGAAGTAGAATTCAGCCTAGGCTGAGAATAACTCTCGGTCAGATCAAATTTAGAAGATAATGAATAATGGCATTAGTTATATAATCAGGAATCAATTATTAATCTTTCAAATTGGATTACCCTCCTGCAAAGTTTTCATTCATTCCAGCACAATTAATGCTCATTACAGAGCAAAAAGAACTGACAAGTTGTACCGTATTTTTCTGACTATAAGACGCTCCTGACCATAAGACGCAACTAGGTTTACAGGGGGAAAAATATATACTAAACCTGGTGCATTCATGGTGAAGGGCATCTTATGGATTATGCTGCCTTTGTACCTCATGCCACCTTGTACCTCTTGTGTCTCCCCATGTCCTTCTCTGTCCCCCTTGTGTCCCCATGCCTCCATCCTCCTTGAGTCCTCCTCTATGCCCCTTTGTGTCCTCCATTTGTCCCCCTGTGTCCTCCTCTGTATGGACACAGTACAAGGAGTCCCCGACATTGCGGCGGGTTGGAGGTTGGTATTGGTAGTTTATAGTTCAATTTACTGTTAAGTATCACCTCTCATGCTTAAGCAGATATAGAATATGTGTGAGGGTAAATGTATACACTTATGCAATCAGTTCTGTTATGTCTGCGTAATAGAACTTCTGATCATAGGTACAGAGATACTTAATTACAAGTTGGACAGGATATTGAAAACCCAACTTTACAATTTGCAACCACCTTCACTAAATTATTCAAAGAAATGAGATTGCATTACCAAGATACTGTTTCACTTTCTATCATCTCAAATATATAAATGTGCTCCTAGAACACTTTATTATTACGAGAACATACTTAATTCAATTTATATATTTATTTTATATATATTTATATACTTAATTCAATATATATATAATTTATTAAGAAAAAGAACATTCTTCAAACAGAATTCCATATAATCCATCTTGGAAAAATATATATATATATAAGGAAAGTCAATTGATATCTTATGCTTCAATAATACTTTAAAATGCACAGATTAACTTTTCCTTGTGTATAGTGGTGATATAATCTGTAATAGGCCTGTCAGATATTGGATCACAACCTCCCTGCTGCAATACAAAGTTCACCCTCTAATACACAACATGTAATCTAACGTATGTCAAAAAAGTTATACATATGGCAGTTCCATAGATGTGAATTTCAAATTTCATAGCACTGTAAAGGTCACCATATAATGAGTAATTTATCTTACAATTCTGATTTGTAAATAATGCAGATTAAAAATGCCTAGAAAGGTCAAATCATTATGATCTATAGTGACAGTGGAAAAATGTAGCTTTGATAGAGATTGCTATGTGCAGTTTTGTATTTAGAAATGGAAATAATGGTCCTTTCTAGTTCAAACACATTCTGGCATGGCAGATAAGGTATTATTTGATAAGAATATCTGCAGAAACATGCATATTTTTAGTTTTATAAAAAAAATAAGTGCAAGTATTATTAGTATTAGAATTATTGTTTTCTCCAAAGATTTTTATTATTATTTTTTTTTAACATAATCTGTATTCGGTCAAAGAAAGGCATCACAAGAAAAGACAGTACAGTGAATATAGCAAAATGCCCGCACAGGGTCCAGTAACCATAACGATCTTGCCCAGAAATAAATAAGAAACATTTTGAGCCCTTCAAAGTCTCAAAAATCACTCAGGGCCTTAGTCAGAAGCTGCCCTATCTAACACTATCTAGCACTATAGCATGAATAACACATATAATGAAAGGGGAAAAAAAACAACAACTAAACATATAAAACAACTGGTGGTTCCTGGCATCAACCCTCTTACATCATTACACCCCTTATTATAGTGAGGACTCTCAAGACATATAACTCAGGTACTCCGATGAGTACCTGTAACCTAAGCCATACCACCCAAGTAGTAAAGTATTTATCATACGTATCCATACTCTCCACCAGCACTGTTTCTTCTATTTGTTGGATTTCATTCAACTTCAAGAACCAATCCCTAACTGTGGGAGCTACACTTGACTACCAATTAAGAGGAAACAAGTGTTCTTATTTATACAGGTTTTGATGTTGTCAAAGAAAAAGAAGAAAGCATGCAACACAACCTCATGTAACAATTATCTGTTACTGTATAAAAAATAGAAAAGGAATCATCTATTTAAATGGTTACCTCTTATTTTGTACATATGTGTAACAATAATCAGATAATCTACTAAATAATTTTGGAGGATGGAAAACATTACTACTGGCAAAACTAGCAATGTTTAAAGTTAACCCGTAAAAATAAAAATCTCCCCTAGAGGGTACTAACCTTAGGAGAGGGAAGCCTCTGAATTCTAAAGAAGCTTCCCTGTCCACCTCCATCCTCTCGATCCTGCACTGGGACCCTCAAAGTGTTGCCTCCATGTGCTTGTACTTTAGCCCTGTCCTGCATGGGTTTTGATGGAAATAGCCAAGCTCAATCGGGTCTGTGCTACTGAACAGGCACAGATGGCTCGTTGAATTTTGGGGGTCCCAGCACTGGAATAGAGGAACGGAGGAGGATGGGTGAAGCTTCTTTAGGATCCAGAGACTTCCCCCTTCTGAGATGAGTACCCCATACTGCAATTTTTTACAGGTATACTTTAATATTTAATATTCAAGTGGCAAATAGCGGACAATGAAAACATTCTTAAAACAAAACTGTAATCAAACAATGAATGAATCAAAACCATATTTCTGTTTCAGTTTGTAAAAGATGACAATGATTATTTTATTAACGTAATAGTTTTTGGATCTAAATGACTACGGCATCTCCAGAACTGAGATAACTGGATCATAAGTACTCCTTCAGAACTAGCCTGGATTGATTAAAAATTAGCAGCTAATAAAAGGTTATGGTTTTACAAGCCTTTTCTGGGCTTTATTACACTGTAACTGACCTACACAGGTGCCCAGGTTTATTTTTTTTAATTATTATTATTCAAGGCTTTTAAGCTCTTCCTGGACCACTGTAAGCATTGCTGAAAATATTTCAATTTAATAATTCTGGCATTGCCGTGACATACCTGCATTTGCAGCAATAATAAATATGCACCTTGTCTATATGTTAAAGCAGTAGGATCAGCCATACTATGCCAGGGAAAAAACCACATAAATAAGTAGATAAATACTTGATCTACTTACATAACACATGTATTATACTGTCCACGTTTTGATTTTAGTGAATGTTATATAGTAAATGACGAGAATTCTGTTCCTGGTGGGGGCCATGTCTGTTGCCCACAGTTAAGGATAACTCGTGATGTCATTTCTGCCATTTACTTTTTTTCTTGTCTCCTCCAATCGCTGAGTCACCTCAGCCTTGCTTGTAAACACAAGTGATTAGGGGATTAGGTTTCAGATAAGGAGCTGGCAGGGAAATAAAGGGAAGAGGAGGAATAGATTATAGATAAAAAGAACCCCTAGCATGCAATTCTTTGGCACGACTACTAAAGGGCCAGTGCTCCTTAAGTATGTGATAACTCCAAATCATAACAGCAGAAAATGTTTTGAAAGTTTTGAATGCAGGATTAGCATCTTTATCACTTAATACACTCAGACCAGTTGCTGTTGAAATTTGATTTTTATGGTGACGATACCGCTTTAAGCAACTTGTATTGCTCTATGGAATGAGTTCAAAGGAGGATGACCTGGAGTGAGCTGATAAGTAAAATAAAAGAAACAATTGGGCATTGCTTTCCAGCATAACAGATCAGTAATGATCGGTATGTGGATGTCAGAGGGCACCTTTAATAATTTTTCAAAGGCCCCCAATCACAACTGATCCGTTGGGATAACAAAAATGACAAGTATGTACCATTCCTTACTAATTTTGATTACTTGTGCTTCAAGCTACAGTAGATGGCTTTTAGATTAGCATTTTCCTTTATGAGGTATGGAAGGCACTCGCAAATATTAAAGTTAGGAAAGCAGCAAGTCTTGATGGTAAGCAAGATCCTATGCTCTAAACCTGCGCTGACCAACTATCAGCAGTATATACACAAATATTCAACCACTCTCTCTTTTTAGGTGTAGCCTACTCATGCCTGAAATACACAACCAGTTCCAGTAAAAAAAAAAAAATTGGTTTAACCTGTCTTAATGACTACTGGCCAATTATTCTAACCCCTGTCATCGCCAAGAGATTTGAATGACTGGTAATCACACAGATCAAAGCCGCCATCCCAGCAAATCTAACAACACTAGTTTGCCTACAGGACTACTAGACTGATTGAGGAGCCAGCTGATCAACAGACTTAATGCACTAGTACTTGCTGCCCCCATAGTGTAATTGGTTATTGTAATGTAATTAGCTGTCAGGAAGATGTATAACGCCTCTCCTAACTGGCTGCTTGTTATATTACAGCACTTTTGGCTATCTGCAGCATGTCTTGTAACTTCCTCAACTCTGGATGCCTTGTATGTTCAGAGGGTGGAGACTCACAGAAAAAGGGGATGTGTAAAAAAACATAGCTAGAAAATTTTAACCTCTCTGGCGTTATGATTATTTCTGGATTTAGGGTCGTGCAATTTTTTCACAAGCTTTTAGACCCTAAAAACAAGAAAAAATAACATACCACACAGAGATCTGCAGCAGCCCCTGCATATAACTCACTCAGGCATTGAATTACTGCTCTGACCTGAGGATTTCCGTCCTGAGCCTGAGGATTACCGCTATTAACCATTTTCTACCAACCTCTAGTGTATAAAGGGATGGGCTGGTAGCAACTAGGGGTGCTCATTCAGATTCCCCAGATATGAAATGTACACATTTCCACACAGAAAATGGAATTCAGAAATCAGAAAATGGAAATAGAAAAACGCAAAATGGAAATTGGAATTCCACAGAACCTGTTTTCCCGCAACTCGGTTATTTTAGCCCAATCACGGAACTCGGAAGCATTGGACCAATCAGATAATGCAAAATTTTTCAGCAAAAATAGAATCATCGCAGTAATTGTAGGCCAATCAAAAGACTGATTTTATGTTTTTCCAATTTTTTTTTTCTTTCATTTTTTGCATTCTCCGATGCAAAAATTGACGAATGAAATACTCCTTGGAAAACAGAAAAAGGGAAAATTGGAAAAATGAAAAATTGGAAACTGGTATTGGCGGAATTTGGAATTTTCGTGGAATCGGAAATGGGCATTTCCGACCATTCCTCCCTGTGGAGGACTGAAATATTGGCTCTCCATATACCATCACATATTGCTAGCTTTTTAGACCAGGTTAGGATTAGGTTACGGTAAGTATAGCATTTCAGTAATTTCTAGAGGGAGGTATGACTATATTTAGCTTTTTTGTTTAGAGTGAGTAGATTTTGTTTGTTTTCAGTATCATACAACACACAAATACCAGTGATAAAGCCAACGTACTATTATGCATATTGTGTATTTCGATAACACAATGCCAGGACACTGACTCAAACTTGCTGAGATTTTAATTCTGTAGCACGTGCTATCACAAGGGATCTTTATTCATCAAAATGTCTTGTAAGAATAACATGCATATACAGTGAAAACAGTAATGCTGCTAGTGGCAGCATTTTTGGTGACAGTTCCTAGGCAGTGAGGATAAATATTCTGTAATTTTACTTTACTTTTTTTTACTGGAGCTCAGTCGTATAACTCATATAATTCTTCTTGTACAACTGATAGCTAAGAAGTAGGTTTTTGAGCTGACGGAAAGTTACTTATTTCCTTACTTTTATAGTACTTTAAGAATTCTAAAGCACTAGTGGGCAATTTCTTTCTTTGTAGATGCACATAAATAGATGGGAATGTATTACAGCTATATTTTTAGTTTATTGGGGTCAGAACATGTTCCTCATAGAAGCCACCAGGTTCCATATTTCAGCATTTTCTGTAATATAAATCCAGTAAAAATGAATCAAACGCCGTGCAAACATTCCATTTTCAAACATTTAAAATACGACAATTTTGTATTTCAAGGATAACTGTATTGTTAAGTCTTTTAACAAAGCAAGTAGAAAAACGGATACCACGGTAATGCAAATTACAAAACCACAAAAACTTTACATACAGTTTCTTTACAGTGCCTAAGACACCTTGATCATATCATGTGAACTCCTGTGAACTCCTTGATCACATCATGCTGTATACTACTTGCCTCACTACATGTGTAACAGCAATAGTTATAGTCCATAAATGATAAGGTAACTATAAGAATACTCTAAAATAATCTTATCACTTCCTGATCAAAGAAAAACAATAATGATATACACCTTGCTATGCTCAAAGGAGGGTCTTGTTGCCTTGAGATATAGGTAGACTGAAAAACCTTGACATGCAGAATCAGCCCTCTTATGTTGCTCAGAATAATAATTTACCAAATTAGAAATAATTTGCCATGTGGTTTGCCTTAAGATGCCTTAAAACAAACTTGGGTACCTGGCTATTTACTTTCCCTGTGTATACCTACTGTGAAAGCAGGGCCATATCTAGAACTCTCATTGCCCACAGCACAAAATAGCATGCCCCTCTCCATCTTTTTGACCTAATCCCTCATACTCCCAAGTTATGATTTCCATTGTCCCTCTTCCCCGGGGCACCCCCTCCACACCATAAAGAGTTGCTGCTCAGCCGACCATTATATTTATCTGCATTAGCAATGCGGTGTGTTCTTCCTGGCAACTGCTTGCTCTTTGCTTGCAGGCTCTTGAAACCTGTCACTTGATCAGGAGCGGGAAGTATGATGAATAGAGCATGTGGCTGCCAGAAACAGCTTAGGAGCCCCAATGCAGTGCTGGAGCAATTAAACATAATACTTCACTACACTGCAACTCTGCAGAAGTGGCTAGAGTAGTGGGCCACCATAGCCCTCGGGCCCCCATAATTGTGGAGGATACAAGGGTAGGTTTCACCCCTGTGTGGAAAACGTTGTTTAAATCTTGAGAGGACCTTGAGCAGCCAAAAAGAGATTTAACCTGACCAAGTATGTAACTTGCTGAAACATTGCTTAACCACTTGAGAACAGAGAAGTAAACAATAGTGCAACCAAAAATGGATGGCCGCTATGGGAACTGTGGCTACAAATAGCAGGCACCCATTTTTGGCCGTGGGGGTTTATTAGTTGTTAAGGATGGGGTGAGTTATTAGTTGCAGTGGGTGTTAATTGCCTGGGGAAGGATAATAAGTTGCGGGGGTTTATTAATTGACCGGGGAGGTTATTAGTTGCTGGGGGAAGGGTTCTGTGTGATAGTAGGGACAGGTTAGGTCATAGTGAAATATCGGCAGATATTGCCGATATTTCACTATTTCAATCAGATTGTAGAATATTGGTAAATAGGTGTCCCAGCAGAGCATCTTAAAACGTTCCATTTGGGCTTCTCATTGGTCCCTTAACAGACTAATAGGGATTCTCCTCAGGAACCAATTGAGAGCCCCTGTGGCACATTGAAAGATGTTTTGCTGGGGCTTGCTATACTTAAGCATAGCAAGTGCTGGCAGTGGGAAGCGATGTGTGTGGTGGGTGCACTGAAATCTTTAATCCAGGTCCAGAGGATATTGACATAAGACCATTTACAAGAATTGTGGCGTTAGCTTATTAAAGTTAAGTATTTATACCGTAGTAAATTAAGAACATAAAAGGACTATTTTCAAGGTTGTGCTTTTATTTCTACTAATACCTTTGTGAAAATGGGTAAGGGGTACAATAATACCCCTATACTTATACCCCCGTGGAGGGGGCATCACCATAAATCCCCTCCGGTACTCTCATGACGTCCCAGGCACCAGAGGTGAGGAAGAACCCCTTTGCTGCCCCTCTCTTCTAGAGCCCCACCATGTCATGGACCATGCAGACTGGTAAAGCTCTGAGTGTGGAGCACCATGCAGGTTAGGCTACAAATTCTCATAGGTAACAAGGGTTTAAAGAAGCTTGAGGGGAGACCCCATGCTGTCTGTTTTCTTAAAATACGTATAACATTTGGAGTGTGGTATACTGCAGCAAAAATGTAATTTTGTCGAGTTTAAAAACAAAACAAAAATTCTTTGAATTAAAAATAAAATTTTCTCAAAAACTATAGGGTCTTTTGAAATAATAAATAAAATACCCCTAACATACCTAGCAAATTAGTGGTGACAGCATGTATGGGGGGCTTGCTATTAACTGCTAAAATCAGCAGTATTGACTGTAAAATCTGGTTTGCACAAATGTTTTTCTGCTATTTATGCAGAAAATATTTTATGATTCCCGAGTTTGCTATTTCTTGTAACATCCAACGTTCATAAATAGATTATGCAAAATCATTTACACTTTGCAATTTTAATCATGTGTAACCATAATTGCAAATTGTAGGCTAAATTCTGCGTAAGAGAAATTGGCACTAGAGATGGCCCGAACGGTTCGCCTGCGAACGGCTCCCGGTGAACTTCGGTGGTTCGCGTTTGCCAGCAAATGCAAACTTTTACGGAAGTTCGGTTCACCCCCATTGTGCATCATGAGGGTCAACTTTGACCCTCTACATCACAGTCAGCAGGTACATTGTAGGCAGTCAAGCTACACTCCCTCCCTTGTAAAAGGCAGCAGCGTCAGGCTTTTCACTCACTTGTGTGCCTGCATTAATTAGAGAAGGGAAAGCTGCTGCTGACTCTTATAGGAAAAGCTTAGTTATGCTCTTGTAGACTTCTTAGCTTGCTCATTCCTGATTCTTATTGCTAAAAAAGCACCTCACAACAGCTCTTTTGAGAGCTAATCTTTTTCTTGTGATCTATTTTTTTTGTGTGTGTGTGTCCCACTGACACTTGTGTTGCATAGACAGTCTTGGTAATTCCTACTGTGTGTGCCACTGTCAGCCAGGCACAGCACTGTAATGCCCATCACTGCATATACCTACCTGTTGTTCACAGTGTACCCACCTACCGTCGTGAATACACGCAGTGTCACTGTGCCTGTCTGGTACCTGTCTGTGTGTGACAGGTGCACATTGTAATACCCATCACTGCATATACCTACCTACCTGTTGTTCACAGTGCACCCATCTACCGATGTGAGTGCATGCAGTGTCACGGTGCCTGTCCGGTACCTGTCTGTGTTTAACAGGTGCACATTGTAATACCCATCACTGCATATACAGTACCTACTACCTGTTGTTCACTTCAGTCAGTGCACCCACCTACCTACGTGAGCGCACGCAGTGTCACTGTGCCTGTCCGGTACCTGTCTGTGTGTGACAGGTGCAAATTTGTAATACCAGTCATTGCATAATCGTTCACACTACCTGTGTGATCGCACGCTGTGTAATATACCACTCCGAGCATAGCTGTTAACTGCACCTGTGTGACAGCTGCACATTGTATTGTAATACCAGTCACTACATACCTTTCACTGCATCTGTGACTGCACATTGTATTATACCTGGCAGTCAGTGCATACCTTTCACTTAAATGGATGGCAGACTTGACCTCTATAACAGATTCTCGTTAACGGTAGTAAAGTCAATCCGTGTCATATACAGCAGGGCCTCGAAAGTCCTCCTGTATTGTTATTTTTTGTCACTACCTCGGGACTTGCATGCCATGCCTGCTGCCTTCCTTGGATGTGTGGTGGTAGCCGTTTCTCAGGCTCCAACTCCGGACTGGAATCGAACCCTGACTCCCCGGCCGTACGCTTTCTTTAACAATGGTAGAGATAGAACCATTGACAATATGAGCAGCGATGGACTACTGGGTGCGCAGGCTTGACCTGTGGCCAGAGCTATCACAATTTGCCATCCAACTTCTCTCTTGCCCTGCCTCAAGCGTGATGTCAGAAAGGACCTTCAGTGCAGCTGGAGGCATTGTCACTGAGAAAAGAAGTCGCCTAAGTCATAAAGTGTTCCGTACCTCACCTTTATCAAAATGAGTGAAGCATGGATCCCGGAGGGCTACTGCCCACCCCAAGACTAAGTCAGTCCCCACACACAGCATCTCTGTCTGCACGCCGTGTGACTGCCTGCCCCCAGACTAAGTCACTCCCTACGCAGCACCTCTGCCCGCAGGCCAGTTGACTGCCTTCTCCGCCACCACCAACAGGGTCCAGGACTCCAGGTGGATTCCTGAATTTTTAAGGCCTCTGCTAGCAGCGGCCGCTATACTAATTTTTCTGGTGCGTGTACATGCCTGCCTAATTTTTCTGGCTGCACTGCAGCTGCAACAACAAAACAAAAGGCATGTACATGTACCAATTCCCCTTCGTGATCGTTACCTTGTCGCTGTGAAGGAGCTTGCGAATCACAATGAAGCATTGACCGCCGGCTATATGAGTGTCTCGGGGGGTGGCACATCGAAGATAGTAAGGTCGTTGCTTCATTGTGGAAAGACTAAATTTGATCAGCTGGACAGTCACTGTTGTTCTATCAATGAGCTACCACAGCCCGGCGACCATATGGGCTTGAAAATCGCCATGGCCTGCACTCTGGCCATGGTGCTCACCATTCCAGCATGGCCGTCACTACACAAACAGCTGTTTGCAGTGCGTTACACAGTGAGTTTGGTGTGTCAGTGTGAAGCAGAACCCAGTTCGCGAACTGAAAATCGGAGGTTCGGGCCATCTCTAATTGGCGCACTACGATCATCACTAATCACTATTTTAGATATGTGAACAACCCTTGGATCTGAATCAAAATATGAGAATAACAACCTTTTATATACACAATACATTCAGTAGTTAAAACATCACATTTGCACAGGCACACATACACGGCAGCAAATATTCTTCTTGGCGTATATGCTACATGTCAAAGAAGGAGGATTCATAGGCATATAAATCTACAGGAAACCTAACCACACAGACCAATGCCTTTTTTTTTCACTCCTAACACCCACTGAAACTTTAAATCATCAAGCCGAGATGGTAACTACTAGCACAGAAAGAAGACTTAGGAAATCTGCTTGGGACCAGGTTTCTATAATGGGTATAATGTCTATGCCACAGTCTGGGAGTCCTGACTCCGGAGAAGCTCTCTGAAACCTAATTAGTTATCCATACTTTATTCTGTTGCCTATAACTGCAACATCATAAAAGTGTCATATGCATTTACATATAATGGGCTTGATTCACAAAACGGTGCTAACTGTTAGCACGCTGTGAAAAGTGCTTTGCGCGAAATTCTGCGTGATAACGGTTATTGCATGCAGAAATTCACGTTTGTGTATTAATGCAAATTTTTCATAAGTTAATGCTCATGTTTGCACGATATATTCAGTTTATCGCACAACACGAGCGTTACCACGTAAAAAATGTGCGTTTGTGCGCGATAACCGGTTTTTTCGCGTGAAATCCATTTATTTGCGCAAAAGACATGCTAACAGTCATGCTAACAGTTAGCACCATTTTGTGAATCAAGCCCAATATGTCTTACACTAATTAATACTAATACTAAGTAATACTAATACTAAGTAATACTAATACTAAGTAATACTAAACAAGCCATGATAATTTGTGTGTATATATACAGTATATATATATATATATATATATATATATATATATATATATATATATATATATATATATATATATATATATATATATATAAATATATATATATATATATATATACATATATATATATATATATATATATATATATATATATATATATTGTAGATAGATAGATAGATAGATAGATAGATAGATAGATAGATCATAAAGTGAGGAGATATTAAGTTACTTTAACTCATCTTAATTTAATTAAGACCTTGAAAAACATCTCTGGAAGTTTTCAGAACTAGCTGCCGGTGTTGGTTTTATAGATCTGAGACAACTGCTTCTCCATTTATAATTAGTGTAAAGAAACTGTCATGTCAGAATATCTTGAGAGTAAAAGACAATGACAAAGGATAGAGTCTATATCACAGTGACTCAGACTTAACAGCTATTTCTACTTGTACTTCCTTTGCAAGTGCTTGAAAAAATCTAAGCGAGAAAAATACATTTTCATTTTCAATAAATGTGAAAATACTGCAAACGTTTCTAGTACAATCTGACCTAACTTTCCAACTGTTTAATTGGAAAAAGCTTTTACGGTTGAAACACCCCAAGTATTTTACAAATAAACATGATGACACGTAGCTTACTTAATATAACTCAACCATGGTGAAAACTTTCATACCTAGGCCAGAAATTTAAGAAAAAATGTGCAACCGTCAAAGAATTTGTTAAAGCTCAGCATCTGGGGGAAAGCTATAGTTTCGAAAAGTGTAAAAAGAGGTAAGAAAAGCTTCTTTAAGATGTTAAGGTTTCTGTGTCCCTATAAAGAATGTTTTCTTTCATTTTCTGTCTCTGGGATCTCAATGGAATGATATAGCTTTAAAGGCCAACTGAAGTGAGAAGAATATGGAGGTTGCCATAAGTATTTCCTTTTAAACTGTACCAGTTGCCAGGCAGCCCTGCTGATCTATTTGGCTGCAGTAGTGTCTGAATAACACCAGAAACAAGCATGCAGCTAATCTTGTTTCAGGTGGCTGATTTAGACACTAATGACAGTTGCCCGCTAGTCCTGCAGCTCTTTCTGGTTAGTAGGATCCTAACCACACATACCTGTAACAAGCATGCAGCTAATCTTGTCAGATTTGTCATAGACATCTGATCTGCATGCTCATTCAGGGTCCATAGCTTAAAGTATTAGAGGCAGTGGATCAGCAGGACAGGCAGACTATGTGCATTATTTAAAAGGATATAATCATGTCAGCCTCCATATCTCTCTCACTTCAGGTTCCCATTAACATACCTTTGCTCCATGTGCTTAAAGATACATGAACCCCCCAAAAATAAATGTTGTTCTACATATCCAGGACTTCCTCCAGTCCCTTGCAGTCTCTGTGTCCCTTGTGAAAGCTCCCCTGGCAGCCACTCCTCTGGGGTCCCCTCTGTAGCAGCCACTGATGCCGGGTAACACTTGATAAAGGCCGCTGGCCGAAACATTGTGTGTTTTTGCTATTACTATGGTACAATAAACCAGCATCTTTGCACAAATCCAGGTGGAGACCCAGTCATTTTGTCTTTGTTGCTGTGAATGTTACACACCTAAGAGGGATCCAGGTGTGGACTGGTTGACTCCCTGGTATATCTATTACTTTGCAGTAGAGCTGAGGGATCACTTTTCTTGCTGCGCTATAGAGAGGACCCCAGAAGAGTGGCTGCCAGCAGAGCTTTGGCGAGGGACTCAGAGCCTTCAAGGGACTGGAGGAAGCCCCAGGTAAGTAGATCATCATTTATAATTTTTGGCTCATGTATCCTTTAATATAAAAAAATATCTCTAATACTGGTCATATGACCCCTGAGCTCTTGCACTTACAACTCCTCCCACTCCTCCCACACCTAGTATCCCAGACTAATGAATCATTCATGATGCAATGCCCTGCATTAGACTGCTGAAGAGGGTGTGATCCTGTGACTAAGACTGCCAGACTCTCTACTCTCTAGCACTATGAAGAAGGAAGCCAAGTGGTCATCAAGTAGCTTTTTATATGGTTTATTGTAATTTTCAGTCAGGATATTTCCAGGGGGCGGTAACATTTGAGAAATCCTGAAATCACACTTTAGAAGCGTTTTGATGGACTTAATAAAAAGTTTCAGAGGAGGACAGAAGTCATTCGGCATCACTGCAAATGATAAAATAGCCTTGGAATTATTAAGCAATGTAGTTGGGTCACTGCTGTCAGAGCTCTTTATACCATGCTGCCAGAAAACTATTTGCCAAAGTACATTTGGAAATTGGAGAGAGATCCACAAAGACCTGAACTATTCATCGACTTTTTGCTCCCAATTCTTTTGCGCATTCTTTGATAAATCTTCCACCCTGTCCCTTTAACAAAGACAGAATCTGGAGTGCCCTGAAGTGAGCAGTCTCTTTAAGTGGTCATTGCTGAATACATCAGAACATCCTCTTAGCATGTGCTTTACAGTTCTGCTCTTACTGTTCTCGCAGTGTTTCCAGAGCCAGTGTTTCTTCTGCCAGCACATTATCCCTTTGTGAATTTTCCCAGTTTACATCAATTATAATGTATTTGGAAGGAATCCAAATAATAGGCAGATGCCGCATTCTGTATTTTAAATGATGAAAATCTCCAAATTCTCAACCATAAAATCTTTGCACAAATTAAATATTTTCTTTGTATCACTGTAATAAAACTTTAATGCATTCCTAGGATGGATCTTGTCTGTGAGCTTAAATTATAGCACTAGATGCAATTCTACAGTTTTGCTTGTAGAACAAAAAGCCATCTGCTGCTCTGCTGAGTGCAAGTGAAACAAAACATCATTTTTGTGCTGGATGAGAATAAATTATTAACTAAATCTGAAGATGCCTTGTGCAACTATCAATACATTGATGTCTATTACTGCACAAACAAGCATCTCAATATAATGTATTTTACTAGGGGCGCATTTCTGTTTTGTCATACTAATATCCTGAATGGTTCAATCAGGGTGAACATTAGAGATGAGCGTAATGACCTAATTACGATTTCGCGAAATTTCGCGTAATTAGTGTAATTACGATTATGGCCGTAAGTACATAATCGTAATGAAGGATTTCGCGAAATTTCGCGTAAGCGTAATTTTCGCGTAATTTTCGCATTACAGTGGGTTCATGCCGTAATTTCGCATTAAACGCTACCGTAATTTCGCGTTAAACCGTAACGCTCCGTATAATATAAAAAAAGCCGCCGACTTTAAGGGTTAATAGCAAAGTCCCCTTAAATGCTAAGAGCCTCAAATTTGGAGAATATATTAAGGAGATCAGGAGGAATAAGAGGAAACATTTTTTTTTCAAAAAGACCTTATAGTTTTTGAGAAAATCGATGTTAAAGTTTCAAAGTAAAAATGTATACACTTAAAAACCCGCCGACTTTAACGGTTAATAGCAAAGCCTGCTTAAAGTTTAGGAACACCAAATTCCTAGGGTATATTAAGGGGATCAGTGGGAATAAGAGGAAAAAATTTTTTTTCAAAAAGACCTTATAGTTTTTGAGAAAATCGATTTTTAAGTTTCAAGGGCGAAAATGTCTTTTAAATTCGGAAAATGTCAGTTTTTTTTGCACAGGTAACAATAGTGTATTATTTTCATAGATTCCCCCAAGTGGGAAGAGTTTTACTTACTTCGTTCTGAGTGTGGGAAATATAAAAAAAAAACGACGTGGGGTCCCCCCTCCCAGACCTCTTTAACCCCTTGTCCCCCATGCAGGCTGGGATAGCCAGAATGCGGAGCACCGGCCGCGTGGGGCTCCGCACCCTGACTATACCAGCCCGCATGGTCCATGGATTGGGGGGTCTCGGAAGGGGAGGGGCAGCCAAGCTTTCCCCTCCCCCTCCGAGCCCTTGTCCAATCCAAGGACAAGGGGCTCTTCTCCACCTCCGATGGGCGGTGGAGGTGGAGGCCGCGATTTCCTGGGGGGGAGGTTCATGGTGGAATCTGGGAGTCCCCTTTAAAAAGGGGTCCCCCAGATGCCCACCCCCCCTCCCAGGAGAAATGAGTATAGAGGTACTTGTACCCCTTACCCATTTCCTTTAAGAGTTAAAAGTAAATAAACACACAGACACTTAGAAAAAGTATTTTAATTGAACAAAAAACATAACCACGAAAAAAGTCCTTTAATATTCTTAATTAACCATTAATACTTACCTGTCCCTTTAAAAGCCAGTTCCCACGCAATATCCTCGGAAATATACTAAACAGTTACAATATAACAAAGTTATTACAATGTAACAACTTTGTTACATTGTAACTACGCCGCACCCGACGCCACTCGCCGCTCAGCCGCCGCACCCGCACGCACCCGACAGAGCTCTGAGCTATATAGCTCAGAGCTCCCTAAGCATCTTTGTATTTGGGCTCCAAGGAGCCCCATTGGTCCTTAGCAGACCAATGGGGTTCCTTTAAATCAGAAGGAACCCCATTGGTCTGCTAAGGACCAATGGCTCCTTGGAGCCCAAATACAAAGATGCTTACAGAGCTCTGAGCTATATAGCTCAGAGCTCTGTCGGGTGCGTGCGGGACGCTAAGTCCCCGCCGGCTCCCGCTGCCTTCCCCGCCTCTCCCACATGTCACCCACATGTCACCCACATGTGGGTGACATGTGGGTGACAGATGTGGGCGGGGTGGACAGCGGGAGCCGGCGGGGACTTAGCGTCCCGCACGCACCCGACAGAGCTCTGAGCTATATAGCTCAGAGCTCTGTAAGCATCTTTGTATTTGGGCTCCAAGGAGCCCCATTGGTCCTTAGCAGACCAATGGGGTTCCTTCTGATTTAAAGGAACCCCATTGGTCTGCTAAGGACCAATGGGGCTCCTTGGAGCCCAAATACAAAGATGCTTAGGGAGCTCTGAGCTATATAGCTCAGAGCTCCGTCGGGTGCGTGCGGGTGCGGCGGCTGAGCGGCGAGTGGCGTCGGGTGCGGCGTAGTTACAATGTAACAAAGTTGTTACATTGTAATAACTTTGTTATATTGTAACTGTTTAGTATATTTCCGAGGATATTGCGTGGGAACTGGCTTTTAAAGGGACAGGTAAGTATTAATGGTTAATTAAGAATATTAAAGGACTTTTTTCGTGGTTATGTTTTTTGTTCAATTAAAATACTTTTTCTAAGTGTCTGTGTGTTTATTTACTTTTAACTCTTAAAGGAAATGGGTAAGGGGTACAAGTACCTCTATACTCATTTCTCCTGGGAGGGGGGGTGGGCATCTGGGGGACCCCTTTTTAAAGGGGACTCCCAGATTCCACCATGAACCTCCCCCCCAGGAAATCGCGGCCTCCACATCCACCGCCCATCGGAGGTGGAGAAGAGCCCCTTGTCCTTGGATTGGACAAGGGCTCGGAGGGGGAGGGGAAAGCTTGGCTGCCCCTCCCCTTCCGAGACCCCCCCAATCCATGGACCATGCGGGCTGGTATAGTCAGGGTGCGGAGCCCCACGCGGCCGGTGCTCCGCATTCTGGCTATCCCAGCCTGCATGGGGGACAAGGGGTTAAAGAGGTCTGGGAGGGGGGACCCCACGTCGTTTTTTTTTATATTTCCCACACTCAGAACGAAGTAAGTAAAACTCTTCCCACTTGGGGGAATCTATGAAAATAATACACTATTGTTACCTGTGCAAAAAAAACTGACATTTTCCGAATTTAAAAGACATTTTCGCCCTTGAAACTTAAAAATCGATTTTCTCAAAAACTATAAGGTCTTTTTGAAAAAAAATTTTTCCTCTTATTCCCACTGATCCCCTTAATATACCCTGGGAATTTGGTGTTCCTAAACTTTAAGCAGGCTTTGCTATTAACCGTTAAAGTCGGCGGGTTTTTAAATGTTTACATTTTTCCTTTGAAACTTTAACATCGATTTTCTCAAAAACTATAAGGTCTTTTTGAAAAAAAAAATTTTCCTCTTATTCCTCCTGATCTCCTTAATATATTCTCCAAATTTGAGGCTCTTAGCATTTAAGGGGGCTTTGCTATTAACCCTTAAAGTCGGCGGCTTTTTTAGATTATACGGAGCGTTACGGTTTAACGCGAAATTACGGTAGCGTTTAATGCGAAATTACGGCATGAACGAAACGCGAAATTTCGCATTGAAAATTACGCTTACGGTATTTTCAATTACGATTTTAATGGCAATTACGCTACCGCAATTTCGCATCGTAATCGCCAATTTTGCTTGCGTAATTATAGTAATGCGAAATTTCGAAAATTTCAGCTCAACTCTAGTGAACATAACTAAGTGACGTTTAAGATAACTGTTGACTGAACTATCTATGCATTTTATTCAAATGGCTTATTAGGAATACTTTTGTGATTTTACAATATCAAACATGCAAAAAAATTCCATTGCTCCGATAAACATTTTCTTAGAGCACTTAGTTCATTACATGACTCTCACACTTTGAAATTGATGCGGTCTTGCGGACGCTGTCATGGAATGGAGCCAGATCATCAACAAGGAAACCCTAGGCAGTTGACTAGGGCCTGAGAGAGAAACCAGGGGCCTGGTGGAGGCTAGCCATCAGAAAATCTTACTTATAAAGCCAGGTGACTATCAGTGATGGGCAAAACTGTCTTTTTTGCCTAGAGCCCCATTTCATCTTAATTCAATTCTTTTATGGAATACTAATCCCACCCCATAGCGCCTATTAGGAAAGTAAAAAAACTTTAAAAAAGAAAAATCAGTTTTTATTTTCAATCTGGTGGTGATGGACAGTGGCCCTTTGGCCCTTGAATAAGTTCACCATGGTACCTCCGAGAAGCGTAACTTGCATTTGGGGTTGACCCACCATCCTCTTAATGCTGACTTTGTAAGACATGTAAGACAGGCCAGGAGGACATTTCTATTCATTTTTAGTATATAAAACAAAAAGATGTAGCTCAGGTGTATTAGTTCACAGTAATCTTGCCTCGTCTAAAGTCACTTACAGTATCTCACAAAAGTTGGTACACCCATCATGTTTTTGTAAATATTTTATAGCATCTTTGATGGGACAATACTGAAAGTGTGACAATTGCAGAGTATATAAAGTAGTCCGTGTACAGCTTGTATAGAAATGTAAGTACTAATGCGTAATAAAATGAAATAACTTTGGCTCCCTACCTATTTACTGGGATCTTCAAAGATGCTTTTGCTGGGGCTCCAGGGAAGCTGGAAAAAAGGGCAGCAGCAGAGGCAGCAGTCACCGTTAGTCCCACAGGTGGCGCAGAGCAACAAGAGGTGACATTTGCCTGCAGTGCTTGGCACAAATACCTTGCTCCACATCGCTCGGCATCACACGGAAACAGGAGCATCACTTGGTTGAATAGCTGCTATTCACTCGAGTTATGCTCTTTACACTTGGACATTGCTCAGGTGGAGCTGTCAATTGCATTTGATTGTGACTCCTTAGCAATGTGGATGATAAGAAGCTTGCAGGTTTTGAGCATAATGCCACTGGCTTCTTAACCTTTACAGTGAGAAAAAAGGAAAACAGTCTCACTCTAAGTATGGCTGGGACTGCACACACTTGTTTATCTCATCATGTCACACATTACTTCACACTCCAGGCAACTTTAAAAAAAAAACCTTTTCAGAGATCCATAAAGTCACAGAATCAAACCTGCAGTGAAATTGTCCAAATTTCATTTTAACTGAATAGCAGTCAGGATGACAGTTGCACTAAAAAATCAATTTCCTGAAAATTGCTGCTTCATCTCTTTTGCTACATTATAAAGATGGGATCATGATACCATCATTTGACTTTTTAATGGCTGCAGAAACTGGGCACAGTTAGCAGTCTGGCCTGTAGCCGTGTCTCTTTTGTATTATTATTCTTTATACACCTATACCTTACAAAAAGATCAGAAGAATAGTTTTGCTTGCTGAAGACTTTTCACTTGTGATTCAATAGGCGATTCAGCTTGACAGCATTCATATTAAACTAAAAGACCTGTATTGGGTGAAATTATTTAGTGACTATGAAGCAGGGGCGTAACTAAAATCATGGGGCCCCCTAACAAAACTTTAATGGACCCTCAATGTTCACATGCTTCTCTTGCCTATTCTTGGTGACCCTCACAGCCAGGGGGGCTTAAAACAAGTGTGGACATCATAATTGCCACACCTATAACAAGTATAGCCTCAAAAACACCTGATCTGAAGGATGGACCCTTTTATTAGAGGTATTGAGGTAGGAGTTTGTGCCCCCATTGCGGTTGCAAGGGCTGCTCCCCTGTACTTGCACCCCTGCGAGGGAGAAAAGTGTCAGGAACAGATGGTCCACAGTAAGGACTGGTTCACATGAAGATCGCAATACATCTAGCGAAGGAATGAGAATTGCATCATTATTATTGTCATTATTTGCAATTTACACCAATCACAAACACTGCAGTGAGAATGGTCCCATAGGGACCTACTGTTACAGTGCTTTGTTGATTGCCCGTGATCAGCAAAGCGCTGAAAAACTCCTGAAAAGTGCCCCAATGTGATCTAGCCCTAAAGAGCAATTTAAAATGCAAGCAGAGGGAAAAAGATCCTATTTTATCGTAAGTTTAAATAGTAAAAAAAAATTCTTCATTATGTAAAGCGTTCTCTGCCTCTGGAGTAATTCTTTCTAAAATTAACTTTGCCGAAAAGCAAGGAGTCAATGCCACTTTATTACTTTCTGTCTAATCAGACATCTCTTTTCAAAGCGCACAATCTACGTAATTAGCAAATAGAATAGCTTGTGCATATTGAAAATCAGAAGGGGAGAGATGTTGTACACATGCAATTCATTTCATATGCCAATTCCTGTAACACTGATGTGATAATAACATAGTTTCATTTTGATAACGATAATAGGTACATTGAATTCCCTTTACACTAGAGCAACAATTGAAACAATGGAAATCCATGGCTGTGCAAGACAAGCGATGCCTCATGTTTCATTTAAATGTCATGCAGAAATTGTGAACAATTTTTCTACTTCAAACAATCTTTCAAACCGTCACAATAGGTCTGCTATCACCGACAAAATGTCTCAAAAGAAATAGTACAATGCCGAGCTTAAAGAGCCTGAAGCGGCAGCCATAGTGTTCCTTTACAAAGAACTTGATCTTTGCACTTTACTGCACTTTTAATTATGTGTTTTATTTCAATATTTGAAAATACCACCACCAATAAGCATCTGAAATTCTCACTTGTAGTATCTTGGATATAAGGCTAAAATTGAATAATACCATTGATTGAAGTGGATACATCTTCTCCCGCAGGTCATGAATTATTCTGATTGTATTGCTTTACCATTTCAGGGATTGATTTTATGTAAAATTGTCAACATAATTTATCATAACTACAAAGGGTTAGTCGATCAGCAGCCAGTGGTTGATAATTGGTCAGAGCCATCGCTCCAACAATAAAAATGATTTACCAAATTAATGGAATAACTTATAAAACTGGACTGTGTAAATACAAACACATTGATCTAAATAGATTGCTAAGTGATTTTAATCCTTAGAGTACCAGTACAAAAATTAAGTCTAATTCCCTTGCAGAAATGAAATGAGTTGAGGTCATTAGGCCAGCATTCTCATCAATGCTATTGGACACATGAGATGCACAGGAAATTACAATGTAATTCTTTCCACATAGTGTTATGTAAAATTGCTTGCATGCACATATACAGCAAATTGCATGCAGCTCGATTGGGCCAATCAAATACAGTTCCTGCTGATTTTGTTTTAATTCCAAGGGACATACAGTTTGTATGAAAATTCAAAATATGAGGATCTCATTGATCATTTCTACGTATCATGTATGTCACTTGGGCCATATGTACGAAGCAGGTCATTTTGATGCGCGCTTTACCGCGCACTGAGCCTGACCTGGGCGGCGGACGCTGCAATAGACGTAATGTTATCACGTCTATAGCGGTGCAGCAGGATATCAAATGTAGTTGTAGGGCACCGGAAATTGCTGGACCCAAAATGATTTCTCCATCTAAGTTGCTTTGACACTGAGAGGGAATAGTATTTAACCACTTAATGACAAGCTGACTTATAAAAACGTACTGCTAGAGCCTCTTAATGGCTCCAGGACGTTTTTATAAGTCAGACACAGTGCTACTGCTGATGTGTGCATGCATTTGCGCGCGTACACATGCGCACTCCCACTCGTGCACGTGCATTCCTGTACAAGTGCACGTGAAAATAGTGAAAGAAAACCCACCAAAGAAAAAATACACCTTTGTTTCCAAATACCTTATTGTCATCATACTTTGTACTAGGGACATAATTAAAATCTTGTGATAACCAGGACAAATAAATAGTGTGGGTTTTATGTACAGTAGCAGTGTTTATATTGAAACTATAGGGGATGAAATTGAAGAAATAGTGTATTTTTAAATTTTTCCTTGTTTTTCCTTTTAAAATGCATAGAAAATAAAGTAATTACTGAAAACAAATATCAACCCCAAAAATTGTTGGTGAAAATAACGACATAGATCATTGCATTGTGATTAGTAGTGATTAAGCTATTGGCAAATGAAAGGGATGAGTACTGAAAGGTGAAAATCTCTAATGTCCGTTAGGGTAAAAACGCCTTTGGGGTAAAGTGGTTAAAGTGACACTGAAGCAAAAAAAAAAAAAATATGATATAATGATTTGTATGTGTAGTACAGCTAAGAAATACAACATTAGGAGCAGAGACATAAGTCTAATATTGTTTTCAGTACAGGAAGAGTTAAGAAACTCCAGTTGTTATCTATGCAAAAGAGCCATTGAGCTTCACGATTTTCAAAGTCGCAGAGAGCTCTGTCTTCTGAAGCTTATTATCTCAAGGTTCAGTCACTGTGTTGTTTTTTCTTCTGCAGAGGACAGTTCAAAAGTTCACTAGCCTGCTCTGTAAAATCATTTAGAATGTTTAGTGTGTAATCTGCAAATATTAGAGAATGATGCAATGTTATAAAAATACAGATATAACCGAAAATAAAAATATGATAATATTTACTTTGCTACTAATGTTCTAGTAATTATCCGTACTACACATACAATTCATTATATCATATTTTTTTTCGCTTCAGTGTCTCTTTAACATTGACCTGGTTTTCAGCAGCAGCAGGATGAGACAACATTCGGCTCTTCCGGAGTCCATCTGACTAAGCGTCGGGATAATACATACTGATTATTATTAATGTTGACCTCTTCTGCATCACTTACAGTCATGTCTCTGATTCTCATAACCCATTCCCTGTCCTATTCTTATTAAAGATGGCCCAAACCTCCGATTTTCGGTTCGCGAACCAGGTTCGCGAACCTCCCGCGAAAGTTCAGTTTGCGCAAACCGATTTCAATGGGGAGGCGAACTTGGGAAACTAGAAAAAATGTATGCTGGCCACAAAAGTGATGGAAAAGATGTTTCAAGGGGTCTAACACCTGGAGGGGGGCATGGCGGAGTGGGATAGACGCCAAAAGTCCCGGGGAAAATTCAGGATTTGACGCAAAGAAGCGTTTTAAGGGCCAAAATCACATTGAATGCTAAATTGCAGGCCTAAAGTGCTTTTGAGAAATAATTGCATATCTTCCACTGTGGTGTGTGGATTTGCTTTTGTGTGCTGCTTTCCCTCAGGTGGTCATCCCATTGCAGTTTGTGCTTTGTAATCATGTGCCTTCGTAAGGTAGTTGTCCCTACCCGGGTCTCGGTCTTTCCACGGCTCAATTTTTGGTGGCAGAGAGTACAGATGGCATTGCTCTCATCTGAGACAGACACACAAACAAATTTCCACACCGCTGAGCCCTGGGATGATGGCACTTTGGTGGTGGCGGCCGACTGAGCATTAAGTGGGGTGCCAGAATCAGAGCAGGAGGAGGAAGATATGTCACGCTTCTGTGCTGAAGCTGAGAAAGATGAGGTGTTTAATAGTGTTAAATAGTCAACTACGTCCTGACAATATTGGGAGTTAATGGCACGTGAAATCTTCTGAACACTGTACTTTGGTCGCGGGCCGCACAAAATCACGACAGTGCGACCTCGAACAGACCTGCCAGGTGGCCTGCCTCTGCCTTTTGTTTTGTCCATATTGGGGGGGGATGAAGTGAAAGGTATGCACTGACTTGACTAATACAATGTGCAGTCACACAGGTGCAGTTAACAGGTATGCATGGAGTGGTATATCACACTGCGTGCACTCACGTATGTAGGTGAGTGCACTGAACACAACAGGTAGGTATATGCAGTGATGGGTATTACAATGTGCAACTGTCACACACAGACAGGTACCGGACAGGTACAGTGACACTGCATGCGCTCACGTAGGTAGGTGGGTGCACAGTGAACAACAGGTAGGTATATGCAGTGAAGGGTATTATAATGTGCAACTGTCACACAAACAGGTAGTAACTGAATGTGCTGGGCCTGGCAGTGGCACACACAGAAGGAATTACCAAGGCTGTCTATGCAATACAAGTGTCAGTGGGACACACACAAAAAAAATTGATCACAAGAACAAGATTAGCTCTCAAAAGAGGTGTTGAGGGCTGCTTTTTTAGCAATAAGAATCAGCAAGGAGCAAGCTAACAAGCTACAAGAGCCTAACTAAGCTTTACCTATGAGAGTCTGCAGCAGCTTTCCTTTCTCTAATTAATGCAGGCACACAAGTGAGTCCAAAGCCTGACACTGCCTGCTTTTTATAAGGGGAGGAGTTGCTCCAGGAGCCTGATTGGCTACAATGTGCCTGCTGACTGTGATGTAGAGGGTCAAAGTTGACCCTCATGATGCACTATGGGGGCGACCCAAACTTCCGGAAAAGTTTGTGTTCGCTGAACACAAACCACCGAAGATCACCGGGAACCGTTCGCCAGGGAACCGTTCGGGCCATCTCTAGTCCCGTGGTCTGATGAGACCATAATAAACATATTTAGTTCAGATGGTGTCAAGCATGTGTGGTGGCAACCATGTGTGGAGTACAAAGACCAGGTAGTTTTGCCCACAGTCAAGCATGGTGGTGGCAATGTCATGATTTGAGGCTGCATGAGTGCTACTGGCACTGCGGAGCTACAGTTCATTGAGGGAACTGTGAAAGCCAGCATGTACTGTGACATTAAGAAAACTTAAGGGAAAATAGGAATAGGGACTGCACATGTAATGCACAATAAAACTATTTCAGTATTATTAAAATATCATAATTTTTATCATAGAAAAATAGTAGCATGTCAAAACACACAAATAATTAAAAGTGGCTAGAGTCACTACAGTAGATCCGCACTGCACCCCTATACACATCCCATTGACAACCATAAGGTTGGGAAACCCAGTCCTCTGAACAATATTGCAATTGAATGCACATTGAAGTTCTGCTCAAATTGTAGCAATGCAAGAGTTAACACCATACTCTTGCTACAAGCAGCCCAGTCATGTGTGAGCACGGACACACGCTTTAGATGATAAGGCACACAGCAAGCAGTCTGATGCAGTAAGATCACTGATTGCAACAATGCAGAGGTTAAGAAGGTTAAGAAGAAGCTTCTTAGAAGCAGCACAGACATGTGTAAGCAAGGACTGAGGAGGATAAGGCACACAGAAAGCAGTCCAAAATAGTAAGACTCCTGATTGTAGCAATGTACTGTGACATACTTAAGCAGAGCATGATCTCCACTCTTTGGAAACTGGGCCCCAAGGAAGTATTCCAACATGATAACAACCCCAAGCATGCCTCCAAGACTGATGTGCTAAAGACACTGATGGTAAAGGTGCTGGAGTGTGTCCATTGTGCACAAGGGTGCCTTCAAACTTTGTTCACACCAAATTAACTTGGTTAAATCAACAGGTCACAGTGGTGGAATCATAATGTTTTACCCCTTTGCAAAAAACAACTGCCTGAATCAACATGCTATATATTATAAGTTCATTGAGTTGGCATTCCTTCTTTTACCTAAGCATGGCATGTCACTTAATCCATCAGACTTGATTACCCAGCTAACTAGAAACACCATTTCTAATCAGACACCGCTATTGTCCAGCAGCTACAAAACTAGATCCCACATAGAGGATAGACACAAGTGTTCCTTTTTACAAGTATAACAGAAAAGCAAATTATGACAGTTCTGCACAATAAGTCAGGTCAACACATGAACAAGCATCAAAAGCATTAGTTGCAATCTAGCTGAAAATCCTAATGTAAAACTAATGAGGAGCTGGAGGAGTATTGCCCAATTATTTCAATTCCTGTCAGACTCTAGTTGCAGGCCCCATCATATGAAATGATGCAAAATATTATCTCAACAAATGTGGATAAATGATGGATATTCAAGAAGATAGTACAAGTGGGTAAGTTGTGCTTATTATAGCTGATTTATAACCACAAACCATTATGAGAGTGAAAGGCATTCTCATAAAATGATTAGCCTGCTTAACAAACAGTAAAAAATAGCTGTTTTATGCATGTTGATAACAGCATGTCAACCACTCTTACAATGGAAAAATACAACTTAGAATTGGTCAATGAGGCTCTAATGAGGCTATGAATCCTTTGTTAATGCCCTTACCTCACATTTTCACATTTTAAGGATTCATAAAGATATGCCTGCAAACAGGTATCGCAGGTGTTGTCCAACTGTGGTCATTCCTTCTTTTGAGTCGACGTGATAGTTTGATCTTAAATGCTTTTTCTCTTTGCCATCATGGATTTTACCCTTTAATGCACATGAAATGGGGAGTGGTCAAACTTGACCTAAATATCTGCAATTCAATATAACCTGGCAAGACCTGACAGTGTAACTGTCAGGCACAGAGTTGGGCTCACAAGTCCCTAAGGATTTGAATTTGTGATTCAAATGAGGCTTAATTGCTTAATTACCCATAAGTCCGTTGTCTTCTATGCGTCCCAAATGTATAGCACACAACCTATGGGACGTGTTGCAAGACTCACTACTGCACGGTATGTAATGCGTGGTAGTGGGTCTTGCAACACATCCCACAGGACACGTGCAAGACGTTTGGGATGCATAGAAGATGATGGAGGTCCGGGTAAGTAACCCCCTCTCTCCCAGCCGCACAGCCGAGGCAATTAAGCCTCATTTGAATCACACATTTGAGTCCTTCGGGACTTGTGAACCCAACTCTGGTCAGGCATAAAATAAAACATCAATTCTTTATTTTTATCTGGTAAACAAATTATAAGGGTGCTAACCAGGCAATTGAAAAGTTAAAAACCACTCTTACTTTTCTTGTCCATAAAAGATCATTCCCCCGTTTCCCTAGCTCTTATTTGGTACATCTGTTGCACAAAGGAAGTTACAGGGCATGCTGGGTTTTCTTTTTTTTCTTCTTTACTTTCCCCTCAGACTTAACTAATGTAGCTTGATTGGCTGAAGCCTCTTTGCCTCCTGTTTTCCCCTCCCACACCTCTGTTCCTCTCTGATTGGCCAATATTTCTCATGCTGAGAAGCTGCAGAGTCACACAATGATGATGAACTTTCTATTGCACAACTGGGTGGATGTGTCTGAAAACTGGGAGGAGGGCGGCCAATGCAAACACAGACAGAGTAAGGGATAACATTATGTCAGGATTGGCTTCAAGATAGAGTGAGTCAAGATGGAAAATCTTAAGAAGTATTTTCTCATTTTGACTAGAAAAATCCCTAAAATCAAAATGTGGACAGTACAATACATATGTTATGTAAGTAGAGCAAGTATTTAATTTCTCTATGTATATATGTGTTTTTTTCTGAAATAGCATGGCTGACAGCTCCTCTTTAAAGAGAGTCTGAAGCGAGAATAGATCTCGCTTCAGACCTCATATATAGCAGGGGCACGTGTGCCCCTGCTAAAACGCCGCTATCCCGCAGCTTAACGGGGGTCCCTGTCCCCCCAAATCCCCTCCGTAATGCGGGGGAGCGCTTCCGCATTGGGGCAGGGCTAACCGCCGCAGCCCTGCCCCATGCGCGTCTGTCAGACGCGTATCTCCGCCTCTCCCCCGCCCCTCTCAGTCTTCCTTCACTGAGAGGGGCGGGGGAGAGGCGGCAATGCGCGTCTGATAGACGCGACTGGAGGCAGGGCTGCAGCCGTTAGCCCTGCCTCCAGGAAGAAAAAAACCTACGACCAACTTGCGACCAAGGTTTGCGGGGGGTGGGTTGGGGGGACAGGGACCCTCGTGCAGCCGCGGGATAGCGGCGTTTTAGCAGGGGCACACGTGCCCCTGCTATATATGAGAGCTGAAGCGAGATTTAGTCTCGCTTCAGTGTCTCTTTAAAGTGGTTGTTTCAGACGCAGTATACTTCAGTGCCCATTTCTAACAAAAAATATGCTTTCCAAAGTTTTCTGTATACAGTCAATACCATTTGTGAATATTTAAGTTCAGCTGAGTGTTACACTAGTTCATAGTGTCATTTGGCACAAAAGACCAACATGGGAAGAAAACAGGAAGTAGAAGTTGTAGTGGTTATGGGAGAGATAGTGGATGGGGTAATGGGATTCTACTGTTCTTCTGATATTGGTTGCACCCCATAAAGATTTAAAGGGATACTGTAGGGGGGTCAGGCGAAAATGAGTTGAACTTACCTGGGGCTTCTAACGGTCCCCCGCATCCTGTGCCCGTGCAGCCACGCACTCACTGATACTTTAAAGTCTGAAATTCCAGAAGTGAACCGGAGGCGTGGCCGGAGCATCGGTGAGTGGCTGTGCGGGCACAGGATATCTACGGAGGACCATTAGAAGCCCCGGGTACGTTCAACTCATTTCCCCCCGACCCCCCTACAGTGTCCCTTTAAGACTTAAGGCCTTACAAGTGATCTCAAGTAAGTTAGTTGCCTCTCTTTAGTTTTTGTCCACAATGAGGTGTGGCCAGTTGTGGCTATGCCCAGGTTTGTGCAGGATGTAATTACATAGTCTATAGTCTAGGCTAACTTTTGAAAAAGACAATTTCAAGAGGTCATGGCTAATTGTTAGTTAATAAGACCATTTAAAAAGCATTTTACATTTATTAGGGACACGTCTGTTTAGAACTAAGCAAGACCACATTTTTTTTTCATATAGAACAAACCAATGCACACCTAATGTCATGCGATAAACTAAACTGGGTAATCTGGATAGTAAGAGCCATTTTCATTAAATCAATAATGAAACACTAGTTTATTTTAGACATACTGGCTCATATGCAATTCACTTTTACGCCTTAGTTTTCTCCTAGGTGAAATTTTCATACCTTGTCATAAAATGCCTTTTAAACCAAGGCATTTGGTAAGCAAGAACATACTCAAAATAATTTTGATAGACCCTTTTCATCCTCTTTTTGATATTTTTTTTTTTGTTGTTGTTGTAAAAAGCAGAAAATTTGTTTTATAGAGAAGATGAAAATTCTCTCCTAGGAGATAACTCAAGAGAAAAAAAAATGAATTGCATACGGGCCACTGTATCTTCTATTATGACTCCACAATATCACCTCCTTTATTAAGCATTATATGTTTTACAAGGTTTTCAATTCTATAGTAGCATCACTCTCCTCACCTGAGAATTGGAGGGATTGGCGATGGGTGGTTAATATTAATGTTGCTGAACAGTTGCTAACATTCTGCAGTCACATGTTAAAGCGGATCCAAGATGAAAAACTAACTATAACAAGTAACTTGTCTATATATCTTAGCTAAAGTTTAGAAAGTTTACACAGCAAATCTAGCTGCAAACAGCTTGAACAGTTTATGATTATTTATTCCTTTGATACAAGGAGCTTGATTCACTAACCGGCGCTAAACCGGCTAGTGAGCCTTAACACCTAATGGGCGCAAACCATGGAGTTAGGTGGTTTGTGTCCATACATCGCGCACAGCAGCGTGCACAGCGCATTGATGCGCTGATTTGGGGGCACCTGATGCGCCGTTTTTGGCGTACCGGGTGCGAAGTTTACAGGTCAGTGGGTGCACCACGCACTATTACCAGCACACTGTGCTACGCACGCTGTGCATGCTGCTGTGCACGATGTAGCTTTGCATGGCTGTTAGTGTGCACAAAGCTACTTTTGGGGCACTAAGTGGCTTTTCTCTCCGGCGCTAACACTTAGCACCGGTTAGTGAATCAAGCCCAATGAGGGCAGCCATGTTCTGTTCGTCACATTGTCACAGGCTGAGGGCTAGAGATGCTATCAGCTTGCCTGTGTGTAATGTGACAAATTCAGTCCCCTCTCCTTCTCCCTCCTCCCCTCTGCCTCTGAAACCTCCTCCTCCTTCTGCCCAGACTGAGCTCCCATAAGCCCTTGCTACAGTGCCAAGGCACTGTGAAAAGCTGTGGGTGAGGCTTGTTTAGTTTATAGGGAATTGTAGTATTTAAACAAAACAAAAAAAGTATTTGGCTTGAGGAATGCCCTATAAACTATATGAAAGGAACACAATTATGCAATGAGTAAAAGTTCATCTTGGATCTACTTTAAGTGATGCAGGGGGAGGGGAGGTTAACCTACTGATGCAAGTTAAATTACATTAAAGAATACCTAGTGTGCCAAATGGCTGATACTGTCTGGATGATAAATGAAAAAAAAAAGCTTTTTTTCAATAAACTTAGTTTCTAGGAAACAAATCTTATCACAAACTTCTGCACACAGCCCCGGCTACCAAGATATATGAGCTAAACGCTGCTTATAAAAATAACATGAAGACTGAAATCATAATAAAATGAATACCTTTATGACATTATTGAAATTTTCTGTCATCACTCAGCACATGTGCGTAAGTAAGATCTTTTTATAATCTTTAAAAACACGTTTGTCTGGCTGTTAGTTCCTCTTTTTTTTTTACAAACTGGGATAATATATGCATCAGTGAAGATTACAATGACATAATTGCCTCATTTACGGGATTATTGCTTTACTTATTCAACAGCAGGGAGAGAGTTAAAGGCCACAAAGAGAGGGAACATTCTGCAACTCCGCACTCTGGGAGATTTTATTTATTCTTTGTTAGGTTTGTTTGTTGGGGTGGCAGCTGTTTTCATTACTATAAGATTAGCCTAAAGGCCATCTCCACTATTATCTTCTAAAGTTCAAAACCCAGGGCACTCACATTCTCAGTTCATCAACTTTTACAGAACAACACAGGCTGTTCTGCCATGCATGTGGAGTGCTAATACAGCCTTTTCTCTCCCTCTCTTGCCTTGTTTTGTTGTGCTTTTGCAAAATAATTTAGCAGTACATTGAGAAATGACAGTTGCCTGTAGTTGTGTTAAGAAAGAGATGTTTCACTAGCTGGATGGCATGCATTAGCCAAGCACAACCTCACATGCTGCATCACAACAGATAAACTTGGGGGGAGGAGGGGGTTGACTCCCAGACCCAGATCAGTCTTAAAGGGGCACTATGGCGAAAAACTGTACAATTTAAAATATGTACAAACATAAACAAATAAGAAGTATATTTTTTCCAGAGTAGAATGAGACAATTATTTTTCTCCTATGCTGCTGTCACTTACAGTAGGTAGTAGAAATCTGACAGAAGTGACAGGTTTTGGACTAGCCCATCTCTTCATAGGGGATTCTCAGGGGTTTATTTATTTTCAAAAGCACTTAGTGAATGGCAGTTGCTCTGTCCAACTGCCAAAAAACTGTGTAGTGAGCAGGGAAGCTGGCCAGCATCATTGTTTAAATCCTTTTTAGGGAATATCTTTATACAGAATAAAAGCCTTGCTGAGAACCCCCTATGAAGAGATAGACTAGCCCAAAACCTGTCACTTCTGTCAGATTTCTACTACCTACTGTAAATGACAGCAACAAAGGAGAAAAGTAATTTATGGCTCATTTTACTCTGGAAAAAATGTACTTCTTATTTGTTTATGTTTGTACATATTTTACATTTTACAGTTTTTCGCCATAGTGCCCCTTAAAAGGGAATCTGAAGTAAAAATAAACATTTGATATAATGAATTATAAGAAATAGAACATTAGCAGCAAAAATATGAGTCTCATGTTGTTTCCGGTACAAGAAAAGTTAAGCGTTATCTATGCAAAAGCTCTGAGCTCTCTGACCAAAGTTGGATGGCTACGGTGCTGTTTTTTGGAGCACTTATAAATCATAGAAACAGTGAAAGACAACGACCTCAATTTACTAAGCTTATCTCCTGTCTTTAATAACGTTTCTAGAATTATCACCATCGTGATAAAGCATGTAGTATTCAGGAAACATTTTACCTCAGGCAAACCTAAAGTTAACTCTTCTGTCTTTAAAGCGGAATATAACCCTGCATTTCAACTTTGCTCTAAAACATTATTTACAGCATATTATATGCAAAAAGCATTTTTTTTTACTAGACCAGCATTGGAAGGGTTAAACACAGAGGTTTTAAGTTCCGTGCAGACATTCAGATAGTTACATTCTATTTAGTTAGTGTGTAACTGTTTATCAATAGATACATCTCTTTGGCTGTCCTCCAAGCTCCTTCTCAGTGAGAGAGATGAGTCACAATAAACACATATTTGTAAACAAAAAGTATCTAACTCAAGTTCGGATTCGTCTGCAGAAATCTCTAGGGACTTTAAAGCCCTGTGTAACCCTTCCAATGCTGGTCTAGTAAAAAAAAAAATGTTGGTTGCATATAATATACTGTAAATAATGTTTTAGAGCAAAGTTGAAATGCAGGGTTATATTCCGCTTTAAGTTAAGGTGAGATCAATAAAGTTAACTCTTCAATCCTTAACCGCTTCACAACTGAGGGGTTTTACCCCTTCAGCATCTGAGCAATTTTCACCTTTCGTCTATAACTTTTTAATGAACTTTATCTTGTTTTTTTGCCACCAATTAGGCTTTCTTTAGGTGGGACATTATGCCAGGAATTATTTTATTCTAAATGTGTTTTAATGGGAAAATAGGAAAAAATTGGGAAAAAAAATTATTATTTAAAGTTTTTGGCCATTATAGTTTTTAAATAATGCGTGCTACTGTAAATAAAATCCATGACATTTATTTGCCCATTTGTCCTGCTATTACACCGTTTAAATTATGTCCCTATCACAATGTTTGGTGCCAATATTTTATTTGCAAATAAAGGTGCATTTTTTTCAGTTTTGCGTCCATCCGTTATTACAAGCCCATAATTTATAAAGTAACAGTGTTATACCCTCTTGATATAAATATTTAAAGATTTCAGTCCCTAAGGTAACTATTTATGTTTTTTATTACAAAAAAATTGGTAACAATTGGGGAGTGTGGGAGTTAATTAGTTAATTTATATTGTAACATAATGTATTTGTATATGAAAAATGTTTTTGAGTGTAGTTTTACTTTTTGGCCACAAGATGGCCACAGTAATTTTTTGTAAATACGTCCTGCAAGCGTAGGAAGTACGCTTGCAGGAAGTTCAGAGAGACTGGGAAACTGTTTTTTTTTTTCACAATGATCGCGCTGCTTCTCATAGAAGCAGCCGATCATTGCTGGGGGGCAGAGATCAACAAACGGGAATGGTTTTTCCCATTCATTGATCTCCGGGTGAGCGAGCGGCAGCATGCACGAGTGCGGGAGCACGCGCACGTGTGAGCGGGAGCGCGGACAGCGGCGGCAGTGGCGGTAGCGGTGGGGGTGCATATATCTACGCTCCGGGCAGGGAACTGAAGTCCAAAGGAGCGTAGATATACTGTACCCGGGCGGCAAAGTGGTTAAAATAACTCCAGACTTCTAAAGTTAAAGACAGGCTGTTAATTGACTGCATGTGAAAATAACTACAGAGGAGGTGACTTAAGGAATGAAGAGATAAGATAATTCTCTCACTGTGAAAATTTATCTCTACACCTTAATAAGGCAAGACCAATCTGTGGAGGTAAGTTTTCTCTTGCCTTATTATCTCCAGCATGATCTTAGTGAATTGAGGCCACTATCAGATAAGATTTTACTGCAGGGAAGTTCAAATGGTCATTATTTCTGCTCTGTTTTATAGTTAAAAATACAGAGTGTAGTTTGTAAACTGCAAATAAAAGAGAACGATGCAATGTGATAATAATAATAAAAAAGCTATATAACTGAAAATAAAAATAGGAGACTTTTTTCTTTGCTACTAATGTTCTATTAATTATCCATACTACACATACAATTTATTATCTCATACATTTTTTTTAACTTTGGTATCACTTTAACCACTTAACGACCGCCCCCAGCCGATGGGCGGCGGCAAAGTCCGGGCCCAAACGACCGCAATATGCCCATCGGCGGGGGCGGCTGCGGGAGTGGCTATGCGGCGATCGCGTCATTTGTGACGCGATCAGCCGCCGGGGACTGGCTCCGCCCACCGCTCGCTGTAACCCGCCGGCCGTTCGGAAGCGCCGGCGGGTTACTAGCTGCCCGATCACCGCACGGAAAGTGTATAATAGGCTTTGTAATGTATACAAAGCCTATTATACTGGCTGCCTCCTGCCCTGGTGGTCCCAGTGTCCGAGGGACCACCAGGGCAGGCTGCAGCCACCCTAGTCTGCACCCAAGCACACTGATTCCCCCCCCCTGCCCCCTGATCACCCACAGCACCCCTCAGACCCCCCCTGCCCACCCCCAGACCACTGTTTGCACCCAATCACCCCCCTAATCACCCATCAATCACTCCCTGTCACTATCTGTCAACGCTATTTTTTTTTTAGTCCCTAATCTGCCCCCTACTCCCTCCTGATCACCCCCCCACCCCTCAGATTCTCCCCAGACCCCCCCCCCCCCGCGTGTACTGTATGCATCTATCCCCCTTGATCACCTGTCAATCACCTGTCAATCACCTGTCAATCACCCGTCAATCACCCGTCAATCACCCCCTGTCACTGCCACCCATCAATCAGCCCCTAACCTGCCCCTTGCGGGCAATCTGATCACCCACCCACACCAATAGATCGCCCGCAGATCCGACATCAGATCACCTCCCAAATGCAGTGTTTACATCTCTTCTCTCCTCTAAACACCCACTAATTACCCATCAATCACCCATCAATCACCCCCTATCACCACCTGTCACTGTTACCCATCAGATTAGACCCTAATCTGCCCATTGCCGGCACCCAATCACCCGCCCACACGCTCAGATTGCCCTCAGACCCCCCTTATCAATTCGCCAGTGCAATATTTACATCTGTTATTCCCTGTAATAACCCACTGATCACCTGTCAATCACCCATCAATCACCCCCTGTCACTGCCGCCCATCAATCAGCCCCTAACCTGCCCCTTGCGGGCAATCTGATCACCCACCCACACCAATAGATCGCCCGCAGATCCGACATCAGATCACCTCCCAAATGCAGTGTTTACATCTCTTCTCTCCTCTAAACACCCACTAATTACCCATCAATCACCCATCAATCACCCCCTATCACCACCTGTCACTGTTACCCATCAGATTAGACCCTAATCTGCCCCTTGCGGGCACCCAATCACCCGCCCACACGCTCAGATTGCCCTCAGACCCCCCCTTATCAATTCGCCAGTGCAATATTTACATCTGTTATTCCCTGTAATAACCCACTGATCACCTGTCAATCACCCATCAATCACCCCCTGTCACTGCCACCCATCAATCACCCCCTGTCACTGCCACCCATCAATCAGCCCCTAACCTGCCCCTTGCGGGCAATCTGATCACCCACCCACACCAATAGATCGCCCGCAGATCCGACATCAGATCACCTCCCAAATGCAGTGTTTACATCTCTTCTCTCCTCTAAACACCCACTAATTACCCATCAATCACCCCCTATCACCACCTGTCACTGTTACCCATCAGATTAGACCCTAATCTGCCCCTTGCGGGCACCCAATCACCCGCCCACACGCTCAGATTGCCCTCAGACCCCCCCTTATCAATTCGCCAGTGCAATATTTACATCTGTTATTCCCTGTAATAACCCACTGATCACCTGTCAATCACCCATCAATCACCCCCTGTCACTGCCACCCATCAATCACCCCCTGGCACTGCCACCCATCAATCAGCCCCTAACCTGCCCCTTGGGGGCAATCTGATCACCCACCCACACCAATAGATCGCCCGCAGGTCCGACATCAGATCACCTCCCAAGTGCAGTGTTTACATCTCTTCTCTCCTCTAAACACCCACTAATCACCCATCAATCACCCCCTATCACCACCTGTCACTGTTACCCATCAGATTAGACCCTAATCTGCCCCTAGGGCACCCAATCACCCGCCCACACCTCAGAACGCCCTCAGACCCCAGCCCTGATCACCTCACCAGTGCATTGCTTGCATCTATTTCCCCCCTCTAATCACACCTTGAGACACCCATCAATCACCTCCTGTCACCCCCTAGCACACCTACCCATCAGATCAGGCCCTAATTTGCCCCGTGTGGGCTCCTGATCACTCGGCCAAACCCTCAGATCCCCCTCAGACCCCCTTCCGATCACCTCCCCAGTGCATTGATTGCATCTATTTTCCCCTCTAACCGCCCCCTGAGACACCCATCAATCACCTCCTGTCACCCCCCTAGCACTCCTATCCATCAGAACAGGCCCAATACATCCTGTCATCTAAGAGGCCACCCTGCTTATGACCGGTTCCACAAAATTTGCCCCCTCATAGACCACCTGTCATCAAAATTTGCAGATGCTTATACCCCTGAACAGTCATTTTGAGGCATTTGTTTTCTAGACTACTCCTCGCGGTTTAGGGCCCCTAAAATGCCAGGGCAGTATAGGAACCCCACAAGTGACCCCATTTTAGAAAGAAGACACCCCAAGGTATTCTGTTAGGTGTATGATGAGTTCATAGAAGATTTTATTTTTTGTCAAAAGTTAGCGGAAATTGGATTTTTATTGTTTTTTTCACAAAGTGTCATTTTTCACTAACTTGTGACAAAAAATAAAATCTTCTACGAACTCACCATACCCTTAACGGAATACCTTGGGGTGTCTTCTTTCTAAAATGGGGTCACTTGTGGGGTTCCTATACTGCCCTGGCATTTTAGGGGCCCTAAACCGTGAGAAGTAGTCTAGAAAACAAATGCCTCAAAATGACCTGTGAATAGGACGTTGGGCCCCTTAGCGCACCTAGGCTGCAAAAAAGTGTCACACATGTGGTATCGCCGTACTCAGAAGAAGTAGTATAATGTGTTTTGGGGTGTATTTTTATACATACCCATGCTGGGTGGGAGAAATCTCTCTGTAAATGGACAATTGTGTGTAAAAAAAATCAAATAATTGTCATTTACAGAGATATTTCTCCCACCCAGCATGGGTATGTGTAAAAATACACCCCAAAACACATTATAATACTTCTCCCGAGTACGGCGATACCACATGTGTGGCACTTTTTTGCACCCTAACTGCGCTAAGGGGCCCAAAGTCCAATGAGTACCTTTAGGATTTCACAGGTCATTTTGCGACATTTGGTTTCAAGACTACTCCTCACGGTTTAGGGCCCCTAAAATGCCAGGGCAGTATAGGAATCCCACAAATGACCCCATTTTAGAAAGAAGACACCTCAAGGTATTCCGTTAGGAGTACGGTGAGTTCATAGAAGATTTTATTTTTTGTCACAAGTTAGCGGAAAATGACACTTTGTGAAAAAAAATTAAAATCAATTTCTGCTAACTTGTGACAAAAAAAAAAAATCTTCTATGAACTCACCATACTCCTAACGGAATACCTTGGGGTGTCTTCTTTCTAAAATGGGGTAATTTGTGGGGTTCCTATACTGTCCTGGCATTTTAGGGGCCCTAAACCGTGAGGAGTAGTCTTGAAACCAAATTTCTCAAAATGACCTGTGAAATCCTAAAGGTACTTATTGGACTTTGGGCCCCTTAGCGCAGTTAGGGTGCAAAAAAGTGCCACACATGTGGTATCGCCGTACTCAGGAGAAGTAGTATAATGTGTTTTGGGGTGTATTTTTCCACATACCCATGCTGAGTGGGAGAAATATCTCTATAAATAGACAATTGTGTGTAAAAAAAAATAAAAAATTGTCATTTACGGAGATATTTCTCCCACCCAGCATGGGTATGTGTAAAAATACACCCCAAAACACATTATACTACTTCTCCTGAGTATGGCAATACTACATGTGTGGCACTTTTTTGAAGCCTAACTGCGCTAAGGGGCCCAAAGTCCAATGAGCATCTTTAGGCTTTACAGGGGTGCTTACAATTAGGCACCCCCCAAAATGCCAGGACAGTGAACACACCCCACAAATGACCCCATTTTGGAAAGTAGACACTTCAAGGTATTCAGAGAGGAGCATAGTGAGTCCGTGGCAGATTTCATTTTTTTTTGTCGCAAGTTAGAAGAAATGGAAACTTTTTTTTTTTTTCTTTTTTGTCAGAAAGTGTCATTTTCCGCTAACTTGTGACAAAAAATAAAATCTTCTATGAACGCACCATGCCTCTCACTGAATACTTTGGGATGTCTTCTTTCCAAAATGGGGTCATTTGGGGGGTATTTGTACTTTCCTGGAATTTTAGCCCCTCATGAAACCTGACAGGTGCGCAGAAAAGTCAGAGATGCTTGAAAATGGGAAAATTCACTTTTGGCACCATAGTTTGTAAACGCTATAACTTTTACCCAATCCAATAAATATACACTGAATGGTTTTTTTTTTTATCAAAGACATGTTGCAGAATAACTTTCGCGCTCAAACGTATAGGAAATTTTACTTTATTTGAAAAATGTCAGCACAGAAAGTTAAAAAAAATAATTTTTTTGCCAAAATTCATGTCTTTTTTGCTGAATATAATAAAAAGTAAAAATCGCAGGAGCAATCAAATAGCACCAAAAGAAAGCTGTATTAGTAACAAGAAAAGGAGGTAAAATTCATTTAGGTGGTAGGTTGTATGAGCGAGCAATAAACCGTGAAAGCTGCAGTGGTCTGAATGGAGAAAAAGGCTCTGGTCCTTAAAGGGAACCTAAACTGAGAAGGGCATGGATTTTTCCTTTTAAAATAATACCAGTTGCTTGACTTGCCTGCTGATCCTGTGTCCCTAATACTTTTAGCCACAGCCCCTGAACAAGCATGCAGATCAGGTGCTCTGACTGGAGTCAGACTGGATTAGCTGCATGCTTGTTTCAGGTCTGTGATTCAGCCACTATTACAGCCATAGAGATCAGCAGGACTGCCAGGCAACTGGTATTGTTTAAAAGGAAACACCCATATCCCTCTCAGTTTAGGTTCCCTTTAAGGGGCGAAAAGACTGTGGTCCTGAAGTGGTTAAGGTTGCCACACACTATACAATTTTTAACATTTCTTTTCAATTTAAACATTACAATCAATTTTTCGGATTGATTGTAACAGTTTTAAAATCTGACCAATGCACCGCATGCGTGTTTACAATTGTCCCTCAATTATGAAAGAACAAATGATTGAAAACTCTGAGAATATTGCTTGGGTATATATTTAAGAAAAATGACATTCTACTCTACAACATTCAATTTTCATAAAAATTGATCAGAAAAATCCACCACTCCTGATCGGCTTATATCGGAAAAATGGGAAATCCAATCGGATTAAAAAAAAAAGGGTTTTGATGTTTTGAGAAATCTGTTTGTTTTCATTGAATTGCCGTAAAATCAGATCATTTTATTGTATCGTGTGTGGCCACCCTTAGTGATACACTGGTCAAAGTTAAAAACAAATAAATAAGTAGATTGAAGCCAATTTTCTCATGCATTTCATTACGACATGATATTTATGAAATCTGACTGAAATATCTATAAGGATTTGAAATGTAGACCTCAGAATAGATTTGTGTGATAACGCCTTCCATTAACTTGTCAGCTTCTGTGATTTTAATTAGTTTTGACTGTATTGATCTGAAGCAATGTCATGCAAAATATGGACCGCAGATGGCTCTTAGCTGATCGCACACTGCAGACTGATTCTGATCAGTTACTGACAGGTTTGATCACTTAGAAATGTCCTGCTTCCCATAGTACTGATTGATCATTTCTCATCCATTTATATGGCAAAATCAACCAGAACAGTGAACATCAAAATCACATTGGTCAGGGGGTAGTTTTGATCGGCCTTTAAAGAGGACCTGTACTGAATATAGCTTAGTGAATAAAATTGCTTGTTTTGTACAGTATTAAATTATAAATTATTTAGCTGATGTTTGCCATTTGTAAAATCTTACATAAACCCGATTATCATGCTTATTTATACATTTATCACAGATGACAACATCTTTACTGCTGAGAAGGGGCCATATGCAATTCACTTTTTACCTGAGTTTTCTCCTAGGTGATATTTTCACAACTTGTAAATAAAAGGCCTTTTAAAGAGACTCTGAAGCGAGAATAAATCTCGCTTCAGAGCTCATAAATAGCAGGGGCACGTGTGCCCCTGCTAAAACGCCGCTATCCCGCGGCTAAACGGGGGTCCCTTCACCCCCAACCCACCCCCCGCAAAAGTGTGTCATAAAAAAGTCGCAGAATTTCCCTTCCTGGAGGCAGGGCTAACGGCTGCAGCCCTGCCTCCAGTCGCGTCTGTCAGCGGCGCATCTCCCCCGCCCCTCTCAGTGAAGGAAGACTGAGAGGGGCGGGGGAGAGGCGGAGATACGCGCTGACAGACGCGCGTGGGGCAGGGCTGCGGTGGTTAGCCCTGCCCCAACCAGGAAGCGCTCCCCGGGTGTATCGAGGGGGATTTGGGGGTGAAGGGACCCCCGTTAAGCCGCGCTATAGCGGCGTTTTAGCAGGGGCACACGTGCCCCTGCTATTTATGAGGTCTGAAGCGAGATTTATTCTCGCTTCAGACTCTCTTTAAACCACCAGCAAGCAAACAAAAATTCAAATAATTTTGACAGTACTTTTCCCCTAATTTTTGGTACTTTTTCCATTGTAAAGTGCTAAAAAGTTATTTTAAATCGATGATGATCGAAGATGAAAAATTATCTCCTAGGAGAAAACTCAGGAGAAAAATGTAATTGAATATAGCCTCCAGCTGGGCCCATATGCAATTCACTTTTTCACCTGAGTTTTCTCCTAGGAGATATTTTCATAACTTGTAAATAAAATGCATTTTTAATCATCAGCATGCAAGAAAATACTCAAAATAGTTTTGATGTTAGTTTATAAACTACTTTTTAGTAGGTTTTTAATTCCAAAATGCTGAAACATTATTTTAAATACAAGATGAAAAATTATCTCCTTGGAGAAAACTCATGAGAAAAAGTGAATTGCATATGGGCCCTGGTGTCACAAAGTGCACAGGGAGGAGAAGGCAGTGTGGCCTCATAGCCTGGACTAAACATCACTGGAAGGGTAGGGTTGCATACCAATATATCGCAATATATAGATACAGTATAAGAATCATTTTTGATGCTAAAACCAAGATAACTAATATAACAGTGGGTAATCTGAAGAATGTACTAAATTATCCTAGAAGTCATTATAATTCCTTTCTAAGCTCAAATTCAAGCACAGCTTTTTATCATACATATAGGAGGACATTATTTTGAAAAACATATGCATTAAAAAGTTTTTGTAAAAAGAAAAGAAAATACTTAAAGTGAACTTCCAGACTAAAAATCTACTCAGCAGCACTGAAACGGCTTGGTGTTTCTTTAACAGTTTCACAGCATCAGAACTTTGTTTTTCATACCCAAGCCTCATCTTTATCTGCTTAGAAGCTAAGCTCCGCCCCATCAAAGAAAACTGCCCGGGCATTTTTCCCCTGATGCTGTGCAAAGCATGATGGGATTTCTAATGTTATTGTTCTCATTGCCTAGCAGCTGGGAGGGGTGTTCAGGACACAGGACAGTTAGAACTATGTCTCATGCTCCCTGTCACCTCCTTTCAACCAAAAATATGGCTGCCCCCATGAAATCACAAACCTTTGCCTGTTCTTTTAAAACAGGGTGGGTAAGAGATTATATTACCCATCTATTTTAATTAACATAACTGATGTAGATTAATGACAGTATGTTTGTTTAGGCTGAAGTTTTAAAGGGGAATGAAGAAAATAATCAATTCCATCAATACAGAGATTTTCATGACCTAATAGCTGCTTACATACACCCAGCTAGTCTTAAAGGGAAGGTCCAAGCAAAATAAAAAAATGAGTTTCACTTACCTGGGGCTTCTACCAGCCTCATGCAGCCATCCTGTGCCCTAGTAGTCACTGACTGCTGCTCCAGTCCCCCGCTGGCAGCTTGCCGACCTCGGAGGTCGGCAGGCCGCATTGCGTACATTTTTACGCATTAACGCTAGTGCAGGAACATTGACACATACATGTTTACACATTACTGGTTCAATGTGTAAAAATGTACGCATTGAACCAGTAACGCATAAAAATGTATGTCAATGTTCCTGCACTAGCGGGAATGCGTAAAAATGTACGCAATGCGGTCCGCCGACCTCCGAGGTCGGCAAACTGCCAGCAGGGGACTGGAGCAGCAGTGAGTGACTATGAGGGCACAGGATGGCTGCATGGGGCTGGTAGAACCCCAGGTAATTGAAACTCATTTTTTTATTTTGCTTGGACCTTCCCTTTAAACACTCCCTCCTTAGTCACATGGGCAAGGCATGGAAGAGTGATTGCACAATCTGGAAGCAGTGTCTTCCAGCCAACTGACAGCCTATCACCATGGTTTCAGAAACACTGAATGGTCAAATAAGGGAGTGAACAGACAACTTGAGATAAAGAAGGATAAGAAACAGAAGAAGCTCTGATTCTATGCAGGAAGGATTGTATTTTATATGGCAAAAAATGCAGCTTTTAACATATCTTTTCATTCAAACAGTAATTCATATGAAACAATAATGTAATAAATGCATATTTAAAAGAAAATGCTGTAACCATTGTGAGGGGTAAAAACATGCTTATGCTGAGCAAGGGATAGATTATATATATATATAATGTTATCCTTATTGATAGATACTAATTTACAATATCTATCACATCAACCACCATCATACATCAACCACCATCACACATCAACCAAGCATCTTCTGGATGGAAGTACTATGTCTTTCGTCATTTTAACAGTAGCTAATTTAGTTATGCAGTTGTATACTTGTACCAGTGTTGTATTGCAATCACTTATTTTGCAATCATGAAGTAACATTATGATCTGTTTAACAAAGGAGAAAAAAAAAAAGACTGATGAAAAATAAGCACTTACAATATATTTGTGTTTGTCCATAAGAGTGAACATATGCCTAAAATGATACAGTACTTTGATGATGGGGCTGTACAAACTTAAAATCGATTGCACTGTTCTTGAATGTATAAAGGATGTATGCACAAGAGCTTTCAGTTTTAACCAGATTTTTTGGCATTAGTAACTTGGAGTTGTTTAACTGAATATTATACACAAATGCGTTTGCATGATTACTGCTTCCATAAACCTCCCTACTTAGTTGGGCCCTGTCCTCCCCCTTTGACTTTGCTTAGTCTTGACCTCCCCACTACATTAACCTTACTAATTAGTACCTCTCCCCAATGATCCTAAGTCTGGTGCCTAACTGTAACCTCTTTCTCCTTAACCACTTGAGGACCCACCCTTTACCCCCCTTAACGACCAGCGCTGTTGTAGCTGATCTGTGCTGGGTGGGCTCTGCAGCCCCCAGCACAGATCAGCGTGCAGGCAGAGCGACCAGATCGCCCCCCTTTTTTCCCCACTAGGGGGATGATGTGCTGGAGGGGTCTGATCGCTCCTGCCTGCGGGTGTTGCGGGGGGGGGCACCTCAAAGCCCCCCTCCGCGGCGAAATCCTCCCCCTCCCTCTCCTACCTGGCCCCCCCTGGAGATCCGGGCTGCACAGGACGCTATCCGTCCTGTGCAGCCAGTGACGGGACGTCCCCTGTCACATGGCGGCGATCCCCGGCCGCTGATTGGCCGGGGATCGCCGATCTGCCTTACGGCGCTGCTGCGCAGCAGCGCCGTACAAATGTAAACAAAGCGGATTATTTCCGCTTGTGTTTACATTTAGCCTGCGAGCCGCCATCGGCGGCCCGCAGGCTATTCACGGAGCCCCCCGCCGTGAATTGACAGGAAGCAGCCGCTCGCATGAGCGGCTGCTTCCTGATTAATCAGCCTGCAGCTGGCGACGCAATACTGCGTCGCTGGTCCTGCAGCTGCCACTTTGCCGACGCGCGTTATGAGTGCGCGGCCGGCAAGTGGTTAATGTGTAGCTCAACATTTAACAAAGACCCCATGCAACTTACACTCTTTGATGTAACCTTGCAAAAAAAATGTAAAATTTTAAATATGTGTATCCATATAAGCAGGGGAAAACCCAGGATTTTCAAGGAGGGGGGGGGGGGGGAGGATTCCTGAAAGGTCTCCCTCAGCCATGCACAATACAGTATAATAATACGGTAGGACATCATGCTGGGTACACATAATGCAATTTCCCATCCGACTGACAGGATCTGACAATTATTTCCTAAATGTCCGATCTTCTCCTGATCGACAACGGGATCGATCAGGAGTAGTTTTGATACAGATAATAATGAGGACAGGCACCATTGCTAATGCAGGGGAAATTGAAGCGTGCACACAGCAGGACACAGGGCTGTGCTCATACCTGGCTCTGTTAAGTTCCCCAGAGCTGCTCCATGCTCTGTACACACGCTGCTGCCACATCCAAAGTTAACTGTAGCAGGGAAAGAAAGGGGGGCAGTACTGTGAGGTGCAGGATACCTGCAGATTTTCTGCCGTCTCACTGGCCCTGGTCTGAAAGGGCGTTTTTAGGCAGCTTTAAAGGGAATGTCCAAGCAAAATAAAAAAATGAGTTTCACTTAACTGGGGCCTCTACCAGCCCCATGCAGCCATCCTGAGCCCTCGTAGTCGCTCACTGTTGCTCCAGTCCCCAGCTGGCAGCTTGCCGACCTCGGAGGTCGGCGGGACGCATTGCGTACATTTTTACGCATTCCCGCTAGTGCAGGAACATTAATACATACATTTTTATGCATTACTGGTTCAATGCGTAAAAATTTACGCATTGAACCAGTAACGCGTAAAAATGTATGCGTTAATGTTCCTGCACTATCGGGAATGCGTAAAAATGTACGCAATGCGTCCCGCCGACCTCTGAGGTCGGAAAGCTACCAGCGGGGGACTGGAGCAACAGTGAGAGACTACGAGGGCACAGGATGGCTGCATTGGGCTGGTAGAAGCCCCCGGTAAGTGAAACCCATTTTTTTTTTTTGCTTGAACCTTCCCTTTAATCCCCCCTGCGTTTGTCTATGTTATAAGAGATACAGTTCTCCCAGGTTAAACTGCATTATAAATTACTTTTCTCTTATGCTACAGTCACGTACAGTAGGTAGAAAAATCAGACATATCTGACAGGTTTAGGACAAGTCAATCTCCTCATGGGGATTACAGAATACCCAGCAAGCTCATGGTGAACAAAAACTCTTTGGAGTGTGTAAGGGGGCTACAAAGGATTAAAAAGCCCTCTTAATAAAATGTTAAATATAACAAAAGTTTGCCTTCATAAACAGAAGTAGCTTGTAATAATTCAGGTTGGAGTGTGCACATGGGGGATTCTCAGCATCTCTTTTGCTCTTTACAAAAGCATTGCCTTAAAAAGATCCATACAAAGATTATAGCTGGCTTCCCTACTCGGTACAAAACAAACACAGAACATTTATATCACGCAAACTCAAACTGCCAGAGCTGCAGCCAATAGGATGCGCTCTATAGGCAGTAGCAGTGTTAGGGAGACTTGCCCAAGGTCTCCTACTGAATAGGTGCTGGCTTACTGAACAGGCAGAGTCGAGATTTGAAAACAGATCTCCTGTGTCAGAGGCAGAGCCCTTAACCATTACTCTATCCAGCCACTCAGTAATGCCTTTGAAATAAAATTAAAATCCCTGATAATATCTCCTGGTGACTTAAGGTGGCTACTAAAGATACAATTTGCTGAACAATCGTTTGGAAATGTTGATTCATATGTACAATCAGAAATGTTCAATTGGGATCACAATGGACAAAAATCTCCTAACAAATTTGATCAGATTAACGGGATTTATTTCATTAATCTGGTTAAATTGGTTAGGATAATTTGTCCATTAGTGGTCCCAAATAATAATTTCCGATCGTTCATACAAATAATAATTTGTGATCAATAATTTGCTGAATTGTAGGTACCCATACATCAGATGATGATGGGTAGATTTACCAAGAGACAAATCCTTCTCTAATCAAATCTGATTAGAGAGAGATTTGCTGTCTACCCATACACCGCAGGCCAATTGCCAACCGATTTCAGCATGAAATCTCTCGGGAATTGTCCAACGCGTCCGCTGCATGCACCGCCTCACTGTTGTTCCCTAGTGTGTAAATGTGCATGTAAATGTGCATTTATACATTACCTGTCCTGTGTCAGGGTGCCCATCCATCTTCCAAATCTGTTACTCTTCCATAGCCAGCCACATGCAAGCGGCCGGGGTGATGTGTGACATCACACATGCGCCAGTGTGCTATGCGCGGGCAGCATGTATGGGGCTAATGAAGAGTGGTAGATTCGGAAGACAGACAGACACTGCAACACAGGACAGGTAATGTATAAACGCACATCTACATGCACATTTACACACAGTGGGAACAGCGCTGGGGGCTTTGTCACATTCATTACTTATCGCAATATCGCTCGCCATTACCGCCGTGCACCCGATCAAGCAAGTCAGCCGTACATCTTGCAGCATGTCCAAAGCGATACATTTTGAAATTGGTTGCATCGTCACTTGGGTATGCACTTGGTGGCACCAATTTTCATTTGATTATAGTAATCCAATGGGATGGTCGATCAGCCGCCAAGTCATCTGATGTATGGCCACCTTAAGACTACTCCAAAACCTGTCCGATCTGTCAAAATTGTAAAACCTACTAGAAGTAACATTAACATAGAAAAAAGTAATTAATAGTGCACTCTACTCTTGGAAAAATGTAAATTGTATGCATATGCATAAACAAGTATTTCAAATTTTACAATTTTTCACGATTGTGGTCCTTAAAGTGTGTTTTCTTTACAGTACATATCCTTTTTTTAGCTATCTTGCTTTTTTTTTTTATATATAAACAACTCTGCACTTTTGCAGATACAAGCATTAAAGTTTTCTAGTTGCTGTGCTCATGTAATCTTATCAGCTTGCTAATTAGAGGGACAAATTATTTTCCTACTTTAACCTATGAAGTCTGTTGGTGGAAGCCAAATAAATAATTAGATAAGTATGAAGGCAGCTTTTTCTAAGTGTTCTTTTCCAACATAGTTTATCAATGAGTGTCCATATATCAAAAAAGACACCAACTGATTTGTAAAGAGAAGATACATTGAGCTAAAATGTCCTTAATAACAAAACTGACTTTAGCCTATTATACTGTACTAGCCGACCCGCAGCGTAGCATACGCCGCATAATAGGGTAGAGGGCAGTAAGGGGGTATTGGGCACAGCGGCGGGGAGGGGGGTTGGACCCCCCCCCTCAACTGGGTCCCCCATGTGTGCTCTACCTCCAGCTTAAGCTCAGCAGGACCCCCCTCCCCCCTTACCTAGGTCCCCATGTGCACTCCCCCTCCAGCTTAAGCTATGCAGGACCCCCCCCCCTCCCCTCACCTGGGTTGCCCATGTGCGCTCCCCCTCCTGCTTAAGCACAGTAGCAGCCGCAACTATTAGTAAGAGGCAGCGGGCGGGGATGACTCACCTCTTCTGTGTTCCATCGTGCGTTCCACTGTCGGCACTTCCTGCAATGCCGCACACTGTATTGGTGTAATTTTCCTTTTTAAAACAGAAGGAAATCTGCAATAATTCAGCTATAAGTGAACATTTGTGGTTACTCACAATGCACTGTTACTAAACATGCAAATTACCCCTTTTAGCCCTTGGTATGCCAATCAAGCATCCAGAGCCGCTGGTGTATAGCAAGCATATAGCTTTAAATTGTACACAATCACACCAAACCCACATGTAGACAGCCTGTTTGAGACTTTTGGTCCTCATCAGTACATGGCAGGGATTGATACAGCTGTATGAGATAGGGCTTGGACCAGTACAACAGAGTAACCAAGCAGCTCAGGGTGACCCAAACCACTCGGAATGTATAGGGGGTTAAAAGGGACCAAAAAGACCTCCTACTAAAAATAGCAAAGCTTGATGTAATTTGCCTCCCTAAAACAGAAGAGAATATGCAATAATTCAGCTATAAGTGAACATTTGTGGTTACCCACAATGCACTGCTACTAAATATGCAAATAATTCATTTTCACCCTTAGTAAGCCAAGCAAGCATCCAGAACCACTGATGTATTGCAAGCCTATAGCTTTAAATGTTACACAGCCATATCAAACCCACATGTGACAGCCTGTTTCAGACGTTTGGTCCTCATCTGTACATGGCAAGGATTGATATGGCTGTATGAGATAGGGCTTGGACCAGTACAACAGAGTAACCAAGCAGCTCAGGGTGACCCAAACCACTCGGAATGTATAGGTGGATAAAAGGGACCAAAAAGACCTCCTACTAAAAAAATCAAAGCTTGGTGTAATTTGCCTTCTTAAATCCGCAATAATTCAGCTATAAGTGAACATTTGTGATTATCCACAATGCACTACTACTAAATATGCAAATTATTCCTTTGCACCCTTGGTAAGTCAAGCAAGCCTATAGCTTTAAGTTTTACACAGTCATATCAAACCCACATGTGACAGCCTATTTCAGACGTTTGGTCCTTATCAGTACATAGCAGGGATTGATATGGCTGTATAAGATAGGGCTTGGACCAGTAGAACAGAGTAACCAAGCAGCTCAGGGTGAGCCAAACTACTATGTACAATTGTATAGGAGGATAAAAGAGACCAAAAAGCTCTCCTACTAAAATAAGCAAAGCTTGGTGTAATTTTCCTTCTTAAAACAGAAGTAAATATGCAATAATTCAGCTATAAGTGAACATTTGTGCTTACTCACAATGCACTGCTACTGAATATGCAAATTATCCCTCTTTGCTCTTGGTTTGATATGACACTACTTCTTCTTCTTGCTTGGACCAGCCCTTTCTTCTTGCTTGGACCGGCCCTGGGGGCAGGGCGCTACTTCTTCTTCTTGCATGAAGGTTGAGGCACTTACTCTATTATATATATAGATATAAAGAAGTGACAGCACTCCTTTAAATGATACCTTGCTCAACTGCATACCATTAATATTCCTTACATAACCAAATACCTACCCCTACCCTACTTACCTATACAGGGTAGGAAAGTTCAAATTATAGCTTTATGTGCAGGTTTGGGTAGCATTTTTGTGGGGAGGGAGTTACTGCTGTTTGTTCCCATTAGAGAGGTTTTTCCTAACATTTAGTTTTTGCAACGTTCATGGTGCCTTGCAGCTTTAACATGAGACGTAGTAGTCCCAGGGAATGATGTATGCCAAAAAGTGGTGCAAATTCTATTTACATAGATGAGCATCTGCAAAGGGAGGGCGCCAGCGCTAGCCTACACTTCGGAAAATATCAATTTTCAGTAGCAAACATGTAGGTTAGTACTATACTAGTCAGCAGTAGCTTGATGTTTGTTTTTATTGTCATGTCATTGCTAGTATTGGGTGCATGAATGCATAAAAAAGAAAGAAGATGGTGACCACTTGACAACTTGTGAGAGTAAGCAAACAACTGTGTAGCATGAGAAGCAACGGGATGGAGTGTAACTTAAAGCAAAGGTCACTTTTTCTAGACCACCTCCTCAAGAAGATTTCTCATTGCATGTAAGAAGCTCTCAAATCTACATATAAAATACTTACTAAATCTACAGTGACACTCCAGCTTTGAAGCCACACAGAAGCTTATAGGCAAGTACCTTATGTCTTCTGCAGACAATGTGCTGTGCCCTTGTAGAAGCTTGTTCTGTTTGGGAAGGAATGCTATGCATATGTTACACAGTATATCCATTTTGGCAGTAGTATTACAGGCTCAAAGTACTAGAATCTTGTTAACCATCTCTAGAGGTAGTAGAGAACAGCAGCTACAGTGGGACATTCTGGAAAGTAGTTTTTGTGAAAGGCACATTGCTTTGTGTTGCCCTTATCTCAATGGACTGTTGAGGAAGACTTTTTGAAATGCTTAGATGGTCTTTACACTACCCAATGTTTTACAAACTTAAAACTAGTTATTTGGCAGGTAATAGATGTTAACCAGGATTAGTCTATGCTTGACATTCACTATAATCTTTCCATATTTGTAAAGCTTTAAAATGATAGCAATCACTTTAATGCCCCATAATATATGCACAACCGAATCCAGCAAAGTGTGTTCTTTTTTTATAAAAGTTGCTTTTATGACTGGCAAACCCATCTTGTATGATGATGCTTATTTTAGTACGCTTGCCACACACCTGTTTGAAGAACTGCAATCAATGTCATAGGATATAAACAAAAGGAAGGCATAATGTAATTAAAATGCATGCTTACCACTTGTGCAAGCGTCAGCCTTTTACTCATCATTTAAATGGATTGCAATCACTGGAAGTACTTAGGTAGTTGACTATGGTTTCGATGCAAAAGACAAGAACCCTTATCTTAAAATGAATACATTAGATATAGAGTAAAGTAATCATTCACAATGGTGGCATTTGGCAAGAAGCATACAATTATTAAACGTTGAATTTAAATATATTTAAAAGTATAAGTCAGGAAAGTTAAGAAAAGTCCACTTTAAGGTTTGCACTTTAATAAGAGTGAAACAAGTGTAAGCAGGGGTCTATGAGAACATATCAATAACATAAGTTTGCCTTCCTAAAAACAGAACATATTTGTGATTATTCAGATTGGAGTGAGCATATGATGTCTCCCATGATGCATCACTGCTGAACATGCAATCATTCTTTGTTGCCCCAGGGAGCTAGCCACACCTCCAGAACCGCTGGAATGCAATGATGTGTCAGCTTGTTAATTGTACAGAGGCACAATAATCCAACGTGCATACAGACTTTCGGATTAATTGATCCAATTAATCCTGATTCACCATGTGCTTGCAGGGTAGCCTGTAACTATGGGAACCTATGAGGAAGCATGTAGCTACTTTGATCAGGTAATAGATGTATATATTTCTGGGTGTGAACAGTTTAAGCTTTGGAACTATTGTGACCAACAAACCAAAGCCAAAATCACAGCCTTATAAATCTATTATCTGATCCAGGTTATCACACACTTATTTATTTATTTTATTTATAAAGCGCCAACATATTACGCAGCACTGGACATTAGTTTAGGTTACAGACAATATTTATGGGTGACATACTGCAAAATGACAATACCTGAATACAAGAAAGACCAGATCATGCAGCACAGTATGAGTACAAGGTAATGCTTAGTCACTGGAGGGGAGCATGGAGAGTAGGCGAGTTAGGTTCACTCAAATGCATAGCATGGGTTCACAGTAATGGAGGTACATGATCAGGTAGGACACAAAAGGAGGAGGACCCTGCCCAAAGGCTTACAATCTAGAGGGAGAGGTAAGGACACGAAAGGTAGGGGACCAGAGTTCAGCTGTGGGTTTAGAGCACTTGAGGAGTAGTAGGCCAGAGTGAAAAGGTGAGTTTTGAGGGCCTTCTTGAAGATGTTGAAGAAGGGAGCTGCCCTAATGGGTGGAGGTAGGGAGTTCCATAGTGTTGGAGCAGCTCTTGAGAAGTCCTGGAGGCGTGCATGGGACTGGGTGATGCGGGGGCGGTTAGGCGAAGTTCATTGGAAGAGTGGTGTGAGCGGCAAGGTGTGTACCTTATAGACACGTGCATCATCAATTGCTAATAATCAGAAACTGAATGGGGAACCTAGTCTAAGTTTACTGAACACAAAACACTGATGGACACAAAGAGGCTTCATTTGTTATTGAGAACATGAAAATATTAAAGCAAAAATATTAAAGAATCAAAATCCTACTTACCTAACACACCCAGCAGGTGGATAGCGCTTTCACTCTGCAGGAAAGTTTTATAATATTCCTGAGTAAGATAGGGTATTCACGTTCAAATACCCTTTTGAATGTGCTATTCTTAGTTTATAGGATGAAAATGTGAACACTTTTTTAATTGTCTGTATTGTTTATTCAATTAAATAATGAATTATGTATGCTTCTACGTAACGGATGACTGTAGTTAAAACATACTTATGAAAGTGACATTTTTTTCTTTCCCCTTGAAGAGGAACTTTAGCCCAGGGTTGAACTTCATCCCAAACAGTAGCCGACACCTCCTTGCCCATGAGAAATATTTAATTTTTCTCGAGTAACACATCAGGGATTTTTCTATGGCTAATAATGTGGTAAAACCTCTCCCACAGTGTGATGTCAGGGCCATGGCCATGACAGTTTACTGTCTGTGAACCATGTTGCATTGTGGAAAATAACTGCCAAGGAAGAAGTATATCCCTCTGTGCATAGAACTCACAGTAAACAAACTTTCCACAGAGATCACCTGACAGGACTAAAGATGTCGCCACCTGTGATAATGTGTGTAATTACAGAAAGTAAATCAGGGTGAGAAGAGATTTTACAATGGTCCAACACTTAATTAATTCTGTAAAAAATAAGCAATTTTATGTTTTATGTTATTTTACCTTCAGTGCCTCTTTAAAAGTCCCAAAGGATGTAATATGTATACAGTGCTGCCCATAATTATTCACACCCCTGGCAAATGTTGACTTAAAGTTACTTTTATTCATGCCTTGTATGTCCCTGCACGTCCGCAGCAACATACAGTGTAATCCAGCATTACAACTGACCTCTGTGCCCTAGGTTGTAGCAGAGGGAGAGACTTTGTCACTACTCCACGGACGCACAGTTTAAAACAGATTCGCCACTTCCTCCAGGGCTCCCGCTGTGTCCATTTCCGTGGTGTTAGTCAGAAGCAGTGCGTGTATCAGAGTCACGTGCAGCTCTGGGGATTCCCTTGTCTCTCTGTCCCGCTCGCTGTTTCTCAAGGCGCCACTAGATGGCGTCATATGAGACACAACAAACAGGACAGAGAGGCAAGGGAATCCCCAGAGCTGCACGTGACTCTGATACACGCACTGCTTCTGACTAACACCACGGGCACGAACACAGCGGGGATACCGGGAGGAAATGGAAACTCTGTTTTAAACTGTGCATCAGTGGAGCAGTGATGAAGTTACTCTTTCTGCTACAACCCAGGGTACACAGGTCAGTTGTAACGCCGGATTACACTCTCTATGTTGCTGTGGGGGTTCAAGGACATAAGGGAGACGGGGAGCAGCAAATGAGTGTGGGGTCATTGCACGATCCCTTACACAAGTCAGTCCCCTTGTCCTGGCCTGTCAGTCAGTCAGTCCAGATGACATGTGTTGTTCTTTATCTCTTATCCTGCTAGCCAGACACTCCAGTCCACTCTTGTTATTGTTGTCCCTGCCATACCAGCCTACCAGTCCAGTCTGCTAGTCCATGTGTTATCCTCCCTAACCTTCCAGCCTGCCATTCAAGTCTGAACTTGTGTTCCATGTCCCTGTCATGCCAGCCTGCCAGTCCAGATGTGTTGTCCTTATCCCTATCCTGCTTGCCAGACCCTCATTTTAATCATATGAAGGCTTGAAGTGGTACTGAACTCAGGACTTCCTTTCTATTTATATCGTGGAGGGGGCTATACTGGGGGAGGGGGCTTATATGTGAGTCAATAACTTTTTCCAGTTTTTCAACGGAAAAGTGGGTACTTCGCCTTATATGCGGGTCAGCTTATATGCGCATATATACGGTAATTCAACAGGTGAAAAATAGCAGCTCTCTGCAGCGGGTTTGTGGACACCCATGGCTAAGACAAAAGGAGCTCAGTGAGGACCTGCAGCTGTGCATTGTAGCTGCTCAGTGCTAAGTATTATTAAAAAATACAAGATGTGCAAAATACTGTGGAAAATTTTAGAGGACATGGTCGGAAGCCAAAAGTGACACCAGTGCTGGCTAGGAGGATAGTGAGGGAGATGATAAAGAATCCAAGCGTCGCCACCAAGGCCATCCTGGTGAATCTGGGCTCTGCTGGAGGCAATGTCTCAAGGCAGACAATCCAATGGACACTGCAAACTGCTGGGTTCCACTGATGCAGAACAAGGAGGACACCACCTCTCCAGATAAGGCACACAAAAGCTTGCTTGGCCTTTGCAAATGCTCATCTGGACAAAGAAGACTTCTGGTCTTCTGTGAAACAAAAATGTAGTTGTTTGGTCACAATGATGTTTCCTTCATTTGGTGTAAAAAGGAGAAGCCTTCGACCCAAAGAACACCATCCCCACTGTCAAACATGGTGTTTTTTTCAGCCAATGGACCAGGGAACCTAATCGCTGTAAACGGCACCATGAAAAAAAGAGTAATACATGAGGATTGTCAACGACAACTTCAGGTAGTCTGCAGAGAAACGTGGCCTTGGCCACCAATGAACATTTCAGCATGACTATGACCCAAAACACACAGCAAAAGTGGTGAAGAAATGATTAGCAGACACTGACATTAACATTCTTGGAGTGGCCCAGACAGAGTCCTGACTTGAATCCAATTGAGACTCTGTGGAGGGAGCTAAAGATCAGAGTGATGGCAAGAAGACCCTCCCACCTGAAAGATATGGAGCTCACTGCTAAAAATGAATTTGCAAAAATACATGTGGAGACATGCAAAAAGCTGGACTGGTAACTTTTTGCTCAAATGTAAATAAAAGCTTAGAAATGTTTTTCTCCACAATAATTCCTCTTGTACATCATCTTATTATCTTTTGGGAAACACCTATGTCATTTCCCATCCAAAAATGACTTGCTGGTTGAAGAATAAAAGTAACTTTAAGTCAAAGCTTGCCAGGGGGTATGAATAATTATGGGCAGCACTGTATATACTGTATATATATATATATATTTGAGTTTGATTAGTTATGGCATATGTTTCACACCATATAGTGTTGAAGTTTGGGTCATTTTTAAAATGGGTGGTTCCCATATTCACATTTGTGTTAAAAGGAACTGTGAAGTGAGAAGTACAGTGGTTTGCAAAAGTATTTGGCCCCCTTGAAGTTTTCCACATTTTGTCACATTACTGCCACAAACATGAATCAAATTTATTGGACTTCCATGTGAAAGACCAATACAAAGTGGTGTACACGTGAGAAGTGGAAAGAAAATAATACATGATTCCAAACATTTAGGGCTCGTTTCCACTATCGCGAATCCGCATGCGTAATGCAAGTGGATAGGCCTGTTTCCACTGTAGCGTTGTTGAGGTGCATTTTTTCAGCGGTGAAAAAACGCACAAAAGAGCCACAGAATTCGCCTGCGAGTGGAATGCATGCGAATCGCCGCTAATGTATTTAATAGGAAATTTGCATGCTGTTTTGGTATGCGAATATTCATCTGAATTCGCATGCGAATTCGCATGAAATCAATAGAAAAACACACCGGCATTGCCATGGTTAAATTTGCATACATCGTCATCCATGCGAATTTTCATGCAAATTCGCACGAAAATTCGCATGCACACGCATGCAAATTTTGCTGCAGCGATTTCGCAACGCAATAGTGGAAACGAGCCCTCAGGGGGCTGAATAATTACGCACACCCCACTTTGCAGTTATTTTTTTTTAAGGGCTCGTTTCCACTATTGCGTTGCGAAATCGCTGCAGCAGCTATTTGGCAGTTAAACTGCTGTTCAGGAAATGCTGTTGAAAACAAAGAAAGCCCTGAGAATCCCCCTTAAAAAGATGGACTGGCCCAAAACCTGTCATCTGTCACACTTTTTAACTGCCTACATTTTTTGCGAAAGAACCCCTTTAACAATAGCTTTCTTCTTGCCACTCTTCCATAAAGGCCAACTTTGTGCAGTGCATGACTAATAGTTGTCCTATGGACAGATTCCCCCACCTGAGCTGTAGATCTCTGCAGCTCGTCCAGAGTCACCATGGGGCTCTTGATTGCATTTCTGATCGGCACTCTCCTTGTTCTGCCTGTGAGTTTAGGTGGACGGCCTTATCTTGGTAGGTTTACGGTTGTGCAATACTCCTTCCATTTCTGAATGATCGCTTGAACAGTGCTCCGTGGGATGTTCAAGGCTTTGGAAATCTTTTTGTAGCCTAAGCCTGCTTTAAATTTCTCAATAACTTTATCCCTGACCTGTCTAGTGTGTTTTTTGGACTTCACTGTGTTGTTGCTCCCAAAATTCTCTTAGACAACCTCTAAAGTCATCAGAGATCAGCTGTTTTTTGTACTGACATTAGATTACACACAGGTGCACTCTATTTAGTCATTAGCACTCATCAGGCAATTTCAATGTGCAACTGACTACACTCAGACCAAAGGGGGCTGAATAATTACGCACACGCCACTTTGCAGTTATTTTTTTTTTAAATGTTTGGAATCATGTATGATTTTCCTTCCACTTCTCACGTGTACACCACTTTGTATTGGTCTTTCATGTGGAATTCCCAAAAAAAATTTGATTCATGTTTGTGGCAGTAATGTGACAAATTGTGGAAAACTTCAAGGGGGCCACATACTTTTGCAAGCCACTGTATATGGGGGCTGCCAAATGTACAGTATTTTCCTTTAAATAATGCCAGTTGCCTGGCAGCCCTGCAGTAGTGTCTGAATTACACCAGAAACCAGCATGGATCCAATCTTGTCAGATCTGACAATATTGCCAGAAACACCTGATTTCCATATGCTTGTTCACAGTTTATGGCTAAAAGTGTTAGAGGCGGAGGATGAGCAGGTCTACCAGTCAACTGGTATTGCTTAAAAGGAAATAAATATGTCAGCCTCCGTATCCCTCTCACTTCAGGTGTGCTTTAAAGGTTTTCCTGGAGTGATGCTTTAATAGGTTGAGTAACCTTGAGTTATCCTGCAAGATTTTCCGACATACTGCACTGGTTGGTGGGATCTAGCTGCTCACAACTGTCCTTACCATCAATTGCACGTGTAAAGCCTAAAAACTGTTGCCCATCTCTCCTTCCCTTCTCCTAAGTCACATTGGCTATTTAAGAATAATTTTATGTTTTAGAAGCATACTTATTTAAATGTTAACAGATTCTGAATTTAAAATGGTCAGCTCTCTACTCTTTAAGGCAATAAAATAAGCACTTGAAGGGCCTTTTAGAATTACTATTTGATTCTGCTTTCCAGATTGACCTGACACTTTAAAATGGCTTTAAAACACTATTTAAAGATAAGGTTAATGGCTCCTATTTGTTTTATGCAAAATGAACTTCCACATATTAAAATCAATATGGAGTGACATAATTTAAGCATGCCATCCTGCTATGAGAACTGCTATAAAATTTTTTAGTGCTCTTACCTTGTATTGTATTTCATAGCAGGGCTGGAACAATGTAGACAGGGCACGTGAAGTATACTCTGCTGCATGAATTGATTCATCCATAAATAAACATTTATGCTGGTTTCAATAGCTGGATCAGAAGTAGTGCTATTACCCATAACAAATGCTCAGGCTAATTGCATCGGCTTCAATTTTGTACTAGAGCTTTTTGTTCAGGTTATTGTTAATCGGTTCCGCAGAGCTTTTCTGATTTTATTTTAAAATGGCATTCTGTTAAAACCTAAAAATATTATTTTTATCCAGTTTCGTAGTGCATCAAATACACTGAATTATTACAAAGAAATAAATGAGTGCAACACTTATCACATCACAACCTCAAGAAATGAGCTCAATTATAGCTAATTTACATGGTTTGATTGCAGTTCTGGTTATAGTAATACTGGGTAGGGGAACCAAATTCAGCAAGACCGCTTTTACATATAAAAGTATTTGCATGTAATTTGCATTTTTGCGAATTCAAGTTTGCAACACAATAATAATAATACTATTGCAATTTAACAGCATTGCTTAAAGCCCCATCAACATGAAACGATTCATTGTGCAATTCGATTACGATTCTATTTACGATCCGATTAAATCCTACATGTCCGATCGGGATTCGATTCGATTCAATTCGATTTGCTATTGCGAAACAATGGCAAATCGAATTGCATTGAATCGAATCCCGATCGGACATGTCGGATTTAATCGGATCATAAATAGAATCGTAATCGAATCGCAGAAAGAATCGTATCGTGTAGATGGGGCTTTAGACTTTGCTGTTGTGTGGTTTTTTTTATCAGATTTTCTGCTGGCAAAATTACAGATATGCAATTCACATATCATTGCAAGCTAATGGAAATCGCACATTTTTGCATTAGTATTATGAAAAACAACTGTAAATTTGAAGTTAATGAGACATATTTTCATGTAAATTAACTTTATTGCATTCTCAAAGTTCACGTTAAGAAATGCCCAAACAAAAGAAGATTCGGTACACAAAATCCCTAAAAACGCACATATTGAAAAACATAGAAAAACTTAGCCAGAAATCGCAGGAATAAGTGTGAAAAGAACAGCTGAGAGAACAGCAGTCACTTTAAAAAAATGAATATTTGTTGTAGTCTGCAATGATGTTTGTCAATTACATGTAAGTAGTGGGATACCTTATCACTGAAATACTGGTGCTCATGGCATGTCACACACATACTGACCAGAAACCAAGCAAGGGAGGAGTGCAGCTCTGCCTCTACAGTACAGCATGCAGGCTTCCCCAGTAAGGTAACGCCACATCAATTTACTGGTGGCTTAATCATTACCACAACTGCTAACAAACTGATACTTATGCAGGGGTTCCAAATCAGAACCCTGTTTTGAATGATTTGGAACAGAACTCAAATCTCAAATAAAGTGGACCAAGGCAAGAGGAGCTAACTTCATCCTTGATGAAGGAGGAAGTATATGGGAGCTGAAACTCGATTTGAAGGGCAACAGATAGAGGCGGAAACAAGGGTGAGCTAACCCCCCCCCCCCTGCCATGGTCCACTTAAATTGAGATTTGAGCTCTGTTCTGAATCAGTTGGAACAGTATACCAAATCGGAATTCTCATCCATACTGATAATCAGTTAATGACTTTTATGTGATAATCTGTTGGCTTTATTTCTGCAGGTGAAGATGATTTACATATTAGGCAAACTGACTATTCATTCTCTGTACCCTTATTCCAGGAAACAAAAAAAAAGGTAACATTTACTCCCAGACTGGATCACTATTCTATACCTAATAGTAGATTATTGTACAGTGTTAACCACCAGTTTACGAAAAACGTTTTGAATCAGGATATTAACCACTTTACCCCCCCAGTGCTAAATTTCTCCGTCCCTCTGCGCACTGCTTCACCCCCAGGGACGGAGAAAGGCGCACTTATTTGTTTACTGGCTGGGAGTGGGCGGGGACCTCGCACGCACACTCCAGCCAGCCAGCACAGCAGGTGACTAATTGGATGTTAGGAACAAGCGTTCCTAAATCCAATTAGATGCGCCGATTGCGGACACAATGGAGACTGCTTCAAACAGAAGCAGTCTCCATTGATAACAAATAAATGTAAACAAACGCGACCCGCGCGCGCGCACACACACCCCCGCTCTGCAGTGCAATGATTGGTTATGGGGACCCCAGTCCCCAATAACCAATCATATCACAGTAAAAAATGAATGGAAGCAGCGCTGCAATGTACAAATTGCGCTGGTGCTTCAGGGGTAAAACCCCTCCGTTGTGAAGTGGTTAATAACTAACTAACTTAAAGTGGGCTCTTACTCCCTAAACAAAAATGTAAGTACCTATTCTTAGGTACATAAAAGAACATTTGAAAGCATTCCCTGTATGTAAAAATGTTAACTCACATATTGTTATCAATGCCCTTCTGAGCTGGTTGTGGCATTTATAAATTAAATTATAGGTTGGCAGGTTATTGGACAGTAGTTAAATGGTGCTATTTCTCCTATATGTTCTTCCAGTACTGTAAAGTCTCTGCTGACAGTGTTTCAGCTGTTGTTGTGTTTATGCTTTGCAACTGTAAGTAAACTTTGGATGGTTCCTTTAAGAAAATGGCTGATGGTATTTCTCTGCTGACTTGCTGTCCCCTTGTGGATAGATTGTCACAAGTGTAGCCATGATTGTAGTCCTCATTTTAGCTGCAATGCTCTATAATGATATGGAGGTCCCAACTTCAGATAGTGGTTATGTATGCAATCATTCTTCCAGGTTGTCGGTCTTCCTCTCTTTCCCTTTTTTATTATAAATGTATGTGCCATTTGTAGGGAATTGTTCACCATAAACTTCAGGAGTGACATGTTTAATGATATCTGTCCTTTAAATCACTTCATTAATTAAATCAGCTACAGCAATTCTTGTAGCAAATGAAGAGACATCTGCAGGCTAGTCCAGGCCTGGTCACTAATATTTAACATTTTGACTTAGAGAATTAAGTGTAGTGATCTAAAGAGTAACAACAAAATACATTTTTTTTCTTCTGCAGAAGTGAGGATGAAGAGATGATCATTTTGTCCTAAATAAATTATCCTAAAATCTGCAAAAGATTAACCTATTTTGGTTCCTGGACATAGAAACTATGTCCAGGAACCATGTGCGCTACTGCACGCCCCGCGGCCGATTGCGCGCGTGCACGCGCACTCCCGGCCGCGGATTCGGTAGCCAGGGAATCAATGTATCGGGCTATGGTGCCCGATCACTGATTCCTCTCCCCCGCTGAAAAAGCGACAGCTTCTCTCGGAAGCTGCGCCTTTTCTGGCCGTTCCCTTCCCGATGCGCCACTCTAAGCGTTTGTTACGCTTAGAGTGACGTCATGTAAACAAACTCATGGCTGCCATCTTGTGGCCAAAAAGTAATACTACACCTGAAAAAAAAATTAAAATCAACACACATTTACATTATAAATCTATTGTTTACCCCCCACCCTCCCAAAACTACCCAAATAAAATGTTTGCTATAAAAAAAAAAAACATTACAATAAAAAAAAAAAAACATGTAAATATTTACCTAAGGGTCTAAACTTTTTAAATATCAATGTAAAGATGAAATATGTCTATGTTTTTTTTATTTTAAACTTGTTAATAGTGATAGATGCAAAATGGAAAAAATGCACCTTTATTTCCAAATAAAATATTGTCGCCATACATTGTGATAGGGACATAATTTTAACGGTGTAATAACCGGGACATATGGGCATATACAATACGTGAGTTTTAATTATGGAGGCATGTATTATTTTAAAACTATAATGGCTGAAAACTGAGAAATAATGAATTTTTCCATTTTTTTCTTATTCTTCCTGTTAAAATGCATTTACAGTAAAGTGGCTCTTAGCAAAATGTACCCCCCAAAGAAAGCCTAATTGGTGGCGGAAAAAACAAGATATAGATCAGTTCATTGTGATAAGTAGTGATAAAGTTATAGGCTAATGAATGGGAGGTGAACATTTCTCTCGTGAAAACCACGGAACCTGAATGGGTTAATGATGATTGTCATCTGCTAATTACGATTACGCAAAATTTCACATACATTTTCACAATTACGTAAAATACGTAATTACAATTCGGAAATTGTTATCAGTTATGCTATCTACTCATAGTTTTGCTTAATTTTCGTGTCATTTTGTGCTGACTTTTGCAGAAATAGCAAAGCTCCCATACATGCTATGGTTACCCAAATTGCTAGGTATTGTAAGTTAAGGGCCTTTTTTCACTACATGCAGATTCTGGATGCAGAAAAACTGACTCCAATTAATGTCTATGGGCTTGTTTCCACTAAAAGCAATTTTTCTGATGTAGAAAAAATGTGTGCCTATTTCCATTACATGCAGATTACGCATGCAAATTTCTGCATCCAAAATGCCACAAATGTTAGTGAAATCTGGATGGTATGCTGCATTTTTCTGCAGGTGTGTGGGATATGACTAATGTAAGTCAATGGTGCCACATATAATTTGCATTACAAACGTGTAAATTCGCGTTGCGAATGCAAATTTACCCAGAATGCACAACATCATTTCCTTTTGCCTGTCTTCTTGTTGCTAGACAGTTTTCAAATTGTAATGCAAATTTACGCATGAAAATGCATATGCGTAACACCTATCCGTAGTGTGGATGCGGATTTCCAGAAGCGATTCAAACAGGTGCTAGTAAAAATAGGGCCTTATAGATGGCATCAGATTCTGAATGCATAAAAACTGACTCCAATTAATGCCTATGGGCCTGTTTCCACTAACGTGTTCATTGTATGGGAAATGATGCATGATGCAGAAATCTGCAAATCGCATTTACTGGAAACAGGCCCATAGGCATTCATTGGAGTTTTTAATGCAGCCAGAATCCGCATGTAGTGCAAATAGGCCCTAAATAGTCACATCCAGAAATCTGGATGCATAAAAACTGATGCAGAACTTATGCAGAACTAGTGGAAATAGGCCCTTTTGATTTGTTCCCACTATTCCCTTTAACATACATTGTAATTTTGGTCACAAAAGCACATATGTGGGCTGATACATACTCCATCAAGCCCTATCCTTTGGAGAATGTATGTAGTAGAAATTGAAAATCTCTAGTTAAGAGATTACAAAGTCTAAGGTCTAGTTCACTTTGCATGCAATCCTTCACATTTGTTTCCTCTATTTGGGAACACATTATCACTGAAAGCCATTTTAATCAATGGACTCGTTAACATCTAACGCATTTTTGAGTCCAGGTTAAAAAACGGACAACTCGCTGCATCATATTGGACATCATGCTCGCTTTTCTATTCAGTGTATTTATTGCTGCTGAACATGTTTAAATGAATACAAATGCATGTGAACATATCACAAACATTTATGTGTATAAAGAAAAACATGAATGTTGCCTAAGGAAAACTTTAGCTCTCATCGCAACTTGAAAATATAGCAAAGGCAAAAAAAAATCTGCAGTTTCAAAGGTGGAGATTTCTTTATCATGCAGGAGAAATTTACATGTTTCATTATTTCTGTCCGTTTGCTAATCTTAAATTGTAGATGTTTTCATTTTTCATATTTAAAAATCCAGCAGGTGAAGACAGAATCCCTTGCAAAGGCCATAAGAGATGTGCAAATCCAGCATATCAAGTGGAACAGTAGCAGAATACATGAAAAAAGGCGTTTGGAAAAAAAGGTGCAGGGTTTGCCGCTAGTAGAATCGTGCTAAAATTAGCGATATTCTACTACTGAATTTTATTTACCGATATTTTACTGTGGTTAAACTTAAGACCACCCTGGCTGTGCCTAAACCTAAGACCCCCGCTTGTGGTGCCTAACCCCCCCAATGCTTTACTCCCACCTCTACTGCAAAACTGCAATGTGCTGCAATCTAGGTAAATTTTGCCACAGGCGTCAGGACTTGTGGAAATGCTAATAGCGGCATTAAATTGTGGATTTGGAATAGCGGCATTGCGGAAATGCTTGTGGAAATGAAAATAGCGGCATTGTGGAATAGTGGCATTGCATTGTGGAAATGCTTGTAGAAACACAAATAGCAGCATTGCATTGCGGAACAGCAGCATTATATTGCGGAAATGCAATGCCACTATTTGCATTTCCCAAAGCCCCAGTGCCAATATTTCAAATCACCACCGCTAATCTGGCGCCTTCAGGTGCCAAAAGTTACCTTGATTGCCACATATCACTGCCATTATAAAAGCAATAAAGAAGGTACATTTCTGTGCTAGGAGGCGCTCGATAACGGCTGCCATGCACTTAATTTTATTTTCTTTGTCACTACTTGCAGCTTTTATAATAGGTGCCTACCGGCCCGGCCCTAGACTTTTTGCCGTCTGAGGCAAGCTTTAAGCAACCCCCCCCCAAGCCGTGGGTGTGAGGGGCCGCCGGAGCTGGAGGGGATAGCGGGCAGGAAGGGGGTATTGGGCCTAGTGGCGGGGAGGGGGGTCGGACCCCCCCTCCCTCGCCTGGGTCCCCAGTCCTCCGCTCCCCTCCAGCTTTAAAAAGTTGCGTGGCTGGCTGGCTGGCTGGCTGCAGCTGTAAGAGGCAACGGGCGGGGATCATTCACCTCTTTCTCGTTCCAGCCTAGCCTGCGCTCCACTGACATCACTTCCTGCTACGCCGCAGGAAATGACGTCAGTGGAGCGCACATTGGAACGAGTAAGAGGTGAGTGATCCCCGCCCGTTGCCTCTTACAGCTGCAGCCAGCCAGCCAGCCACGCAACTTTTTAAAGCTGGAGGGGAGCGGAGGACGGGGGACCCAGGCGAGGGAGGGGGGGTCCGGTCCCCCTCCCCTCCGCTAGGCCCAATACCCCCTTCCTGCCCGCTATCCCCTCCAGCTCGGGCGGCCCCTCACACCCACGGACGGGCGGGTGCCGCCCCCCCAGAAGTGCCGCCTGAGGCAAAAGTTTCACCCCGCCTCATGGGCGGGCCGGCCCTGGGGGCCTATAGCGGCACCCTTTTTACCTGCTTCATTGTCTATCAAACAGCTTTTGCTTTCTGGGTTTTCTTTAGTTATAGAATCTTAGCCATGCAGCAATAAAATCAAATGAAAAGTTCAAGCATTTCATATGAGCTCCCAAAGCCTAAATAAACAGAGCCAAAGGGAAGAGATGCTGTGTGTGTTTTAGGGGCATCACGGCTGGGGAGCTGGTAAGACAGTTACTGTAAAGTTATGTCATAAGACATTATGGGGAATATTAGAATTGAACTTAGTTGTTTGTATGTTTCACTGCATGCAGGCTCACTTTAGGAAATAAAGACTGAAGGAAGGGGACCTACTCTGAAAGAAATGTGTAGGGTGGGGTGATGTTATGACCTCCATTTGAAAATAATACTTTCCTGGCTGTAAGCAGAACTGGTTTTCTTAATAATTTACAAAGGTTTTGACTTGGGGGAATACAAAGGGAAGATCTAATACACATGAAAGAAAAATGGTATTAATACAATACAAGGCCTAAAATCAAAGCAGGATGCAAGTATTTACGGCATACTGAAGAGGAGTGTTATTGTTCATGAAAGAGAGAGATTGCTACACAGATAGGGAGGGTTGGATCTGGAATGGCAAGCTATATACAGAATGGGGCTGCTGCTCTAGGATGAACAGCTATGAAGTACATTGAAGAGTGGATCCGGTGCATAGTCTTGTGAGAGAAAAGGACTACTGCACATGAAATGGGGGCCGCATATAGATTGAGACTACTGCCAGGGGTGGCTCTTCCATGAAGCAACGCGATTCACGTGCTTCAGGGCGACAACAATTAGAGGATGACAAGAAGTGGCTCCCCTCTCCAAATGTCCCCCTTCTAGCACTCCCCCTACTTGGGTTCGAGGCATCACTTTACTCACCTGCTCTCAGTGTTCCAGTGATGGGATCTCCATCCACCTGTCCAGTGTCCTGTATACAAGGCTACAGCAGCGGCTCATGTGACCTGCTACATACTACCAGGTCACACAAGGCCCCACTGTAGTCAGAGAAGAAGCAGCACTTTACGTGTGGCTGGAGATCCCATCACTAATCTGGTGACAGTGGGTGAGTGTGATGCCAGTGCAGCACATATTCGCCATCCTGGGGATCAGAGCCGGGATGCTGCGGGCGAGCAGGGAGGAGATGCTGTCTTGGAGAAGGCAGAGGGAGGCAGACATAGTTCCAGTGCCTGCAATGTACAGCCTGATGTGTCTCTCCTCTACAGTCCAGCTTTGCACACACACCCTAGGGGAAGGGAGGCGTCCTCACAATGTATTGCTTCAGGTGGAAAAAATTCCAGAACTGGCCCTAACTACTTCTGTAAATAAAACAGTATAAAATTTAAAGTTCTGGACTGCAAAAAAATGTTTCAACACAAGCCTATTAAAGAAAACAATCTATGATGCTCCAAAAGCTTCCCAGATCCTCCTCAACTCATTAGTGCTGTTGGGACCCCTTCTTGTTCGTGGCCATGCTCCTATCCATATGAGCAAGTCTGTACTGCCCATGCATGGAGTAAAAAGCATGTTACTGCACAGGCGCAGATCAAATTCATGAAAGCACAGTATAGCTGCTCTTGTACATGAACAGAAGCATAGCCATGACATATCTGATAAGCTGCTGTTAGATATAGAATGCTTAGAGAGTCCCTGCGCTGCGTTAGTGGGGTTGAGTATGATGGGGAAAGCCTCTGGACTATCCAGAGGCTTCCCCTTACTAAGGTATCTTATTTTCAGTCCAACTACCACTTTAGGTTCACTTTAAGGGGAACTAAGCACCCTTTCTGTCCCTGGAACTTCTCCCGCTTTTTAATAGCTATAGAAGCTGCCATGTTCTCCCCTCCCCTTCTCTCCTTCCTTATTTACAGACACACTCCCTCTTGATAAGCTCTTTGAAGTAGTTTTCCTAATTACCCACCCCTCTGTTGTTGAAAAGGTATTGTTTACTTCCTGCTAATGAGTGCAATAAAACAATTACTTAAGACTTTAGCTACCTGAAATCTCTGCGGACGGACATCGGCATGCTGAAGTAAGCTAATAAAACCCAAGTAGTACAGTGGTACAGAGCCGCCAGAAGAGTAAAAGCAGTACACTTAAACATTTAAAATGAAGTAGGTAGTGGTGGACTTAGCCCTTCAATGCAGACACAAAAATTGCTGGTTTTGACAAAAATGACTTTATTTACATACTCCAGAAGGGTGCAACGCATTTCGTGGGTATATCCCACTTCCTCAGGCAATACAAGGGCACATATAACTCATGTGGTCTCTTATCTAGCTTAGCTAAGCTAGATAACAGACTGCATGAGTTATATGCTCCCTTGTATTGCCTGAGGAAGTGGGATATACCTGTGAAACATGCTGCACCCTTCTGGAGTATGTAAATAAACTAATCTTTGTCAAAACCAGCAATTTTTGTGTCTACATTGAAGGGGCAAGTCCACCACTACCTTCTTCATATTAAACTTTTAGTGTATTGCTTTTACTCTTCTGGAGCCTCTATACCACTGTACTACTATTGAGTTCACCTTTGGTGGAGGGGACTTGGCCCCTTTCTTCTAATCTACAGAGAGTGACTTCTTAATTCTGAGTGGGGACAGGCCTAATTCTCCCCACCTGCCATTTCAGTGGTTGCCTAGATGGTAACCCTGGTTTGTGAGTATTCATTTATTCTTACGACTTCACATTCACTTTTCTAGTACATACTACACTATACCAGGCTCTCGGTGTCTCCCGTTATAAATAAAACCGAAGTGCTAAACTTTAAATGTAACAATAAAAGGTAAGGCTGTGCACCGATTGGCGTCCACAAGCTGCCTCCCCTCCACCCAGGTACAGCACTATTATCAATGCACAGTTTGCACAGAATTTGATCATCTGCAGAGCCATGATCTTTTTAATGCACATGTCCCCACATTATACTGTTGCACTTTTGTATGGATATTGTAATGATTAAAACTATAGTGCCAGACTATTTTTGCCTCTTGGACGTTTTGCATGGAACTTTGCTTCTTTGTCTTGAGCACATAGTTTTGCCTGGGTGAAACACATGCACTGTTAAGTGGCCCAATACAGCTTAGTCCAAATACCTGCCAGCCCTTCCTTCAGTTTACAATAAAAGGTAAAATGGAAGTTATTTTTAATAAAGAGACATGTTGTAGGCATGCATTTTTAATGTGCTATTGAAATGCCCTGGGTGCTTAAAAATGGTGCTCGGTTCACTTTAAGACAGTAGCTCATTAAGTGTTCAGCAATGACACCCAGTTATTTAGCACATATTTAGAAAAAGGTCAGCACTGACAGCGTTATACTTTTGCATCAAAACTTTCCTTTCAAGAATCAGGTCTTTAAACTCTCCAGTATCTACCCAAAAGTGAACTAAACATTTGCACAGAATGAATACTTAAAAATAAAAAAAAGAGAATCTAGGGAGAGAGACAACTAAGGAAGCAGCTACATCATGCTACAGCGCTATGATCTTGTTATAACAAGACTATCTAGTGAATTCTAAATGTTCCCGCAGCTGCTGGTACTGTAAATGCTGCATTTGTCTAAGGTCATTGGAATAAAATCAGATTCTATCTGACAGCTTATAAAGCCTGTGTGTTGTGTGTCGCTTCACCTCTTGATACTAATTAGATTTAGAATCTCTCCACGATAGTTTATTACCTTAGGCGATTTACTTAAATCATTGTCAGAGGAATCTAAGAAATGTGAAAGAACAGTGAAGAAAAGGTTATTTACAGCAACTGGCAACAGGTACTTATTTCCCATAAAATAGGCATTTTGACCATCCAGTATTATTACGGATAGTGACCACCCTGTTATAGATTTAAAAAGGGTCTCAGAAGATTTTTTTTTAAAATGAAGGAAAAAACAAAAACAAAACACTCAGCCTCAATTAGAACAAAGCTTCGTCAGGTCAGCAATTTTATATGTCTTTGCTTAAAGGATATCCAAGTGGAAAAGTAAAGTTTAAGCTTTACTTACCCAGGGCTTCTTCCAGCCCCTAAAAGTCTATCTGGTCCAGCACTGCAGTTCCGTTGTTCTACAGGGTGCCACTGTCATGACTGGAAGATCACCAGCCCTAGTCGGGTCAAAGACTTCTGTGCATGCAGGTTGTGTGCCTCTGGCAATCGCGCTCCCATCACCTGGAGTGTTCTGCACTTGCCCAGTTCAAGTATTTGTGAACTGCACAAGCACAGAATGCTCCCTTGCTCAGGAGCTCTAACACAAGAGACGTGCAGCTCACCTGCGTATGCGCAGAAGCCTGCAACCTGGCTGGGGTTGGTGATCTTACAGCGGTGACAGCGGCAGGACAATGGAATTTGCCCCTCCAAATTGCCCCTTCAGATAAACTTGAAGGGGCTTGAAAGAGCCCAAGGAATCTGGATATCCTTTAAACAGAATAACCTGTTATAGGAGTGTTTTTTTGTTTTTGTGTGTGTGAAGGGTCCTGATTTACCCAGTGTTATGTATCAGTATGCATCACATTACTGACATTAGTGATAAGTTAAAAATGTTAAACCTAAACTGCATTCAAGGTGACACAAAACTATCAGTGACACAAAAGATATCAGCCAATGCCTAGGCAAGCAGTAATAGGGACTGTTTATTATGAGGCACCAACCGGTCTCTTAAATTGAGCCTGTTGTGAGAAAGATATAGACACTGCTATATTTTTTTTCCATTTACCACATGCTTTTTTCAGGTGTATGTCTGACACACTCCTGAATTGGGAAAGATAAGCAGGGCAGCCAGACAATGCTCATTGGAAATAAACATGGAAGCCTCTATATTCCTATTGCTGCAGGATCCCTTTAAGATCCAATTAAGACTTAATGAATGTTTTTAGTTTGAGCCAGGTAAGAAATGAAACAATTAAATTAACATTAGCCAAGGGTTTAGTAATATATAGCTGAGGGAACACACACATGTACGTAAATTATGGGCATGAGTGTGTTCCCTAGAATGGTTGAACCAAATAATGCCGCAGAGTGAATCCCAGATTATGAGCATGAAATGTTTGCTCGCATGCTGACTGGTAGAGTAGGGTCCTTTACCATAACGGGAAAACCTCATTTGTTGGAGTAATGGTCTAATACAGGATGCTATTGCATGCAGTCCATTTTGGAAGCAAATGTTTCCTTTCTTCAACTGCATAATCTTGCAACCTATTGGTTTTTAATGTTTCTAGTGTTACAGCTTGATGTAAGTGTCATGAGTGCAGAGGGTTAATGATTGTTTAAAAACCTATGAGTATTTGTTTCCAATTCATATCTTTCTGTCAATAATGACCATTACTACTTTCTGTCATAATTACCATTATATTGGTAATTCTTCTGTTAAAACATACAATTAGTCTTTCATTGTTAGACTCAGTGACAGGCTAGATTGACTCAATAACTAGTCACTTCCCAAGCATGTTTGATTAAAGGACCATTTTCATGAAAAATGTTAAAATGTAAAATACATGTAAATACAAACGAATAAGAAGTGTGTTTCTTCCAAAGTAAAATGAGCTATACATTACTTTTCTCCTATGTTGCCATCACTTCAGTAGTTGAAAGCTGATGGAATTGACAGGTTTTTGACTAGTCTATCAATTATGGGGTATTCTCAGTATTTTTTTTCTTTACAAAGACACTCCCTGGAAAAGATTTATAAAAAAAAGAATGTAGGCTGCCCTTCCTTCCTGTTTGCATACTATTCTGAAAAAAAAGAAAACCTTGAAAATCCCCATGAGGAAATGGGCTAGTCCAAAACCTGTCAGATCTGTCAGATATCTACTACCTATTGTAAGTGACAGCAGTATAGAAGAAAAATAATTTATAGCATATTTTACTCTGGGAGAAATGTACTTTTTATTTGTGCATTTTCCAGTCTTTTAAATTTAATTTTTCACAATAGTGGTACTTTAAAATTACCCGATGGATAGACAGGTGGTTAAGTTAGACTTGCAAGCCATTCTTTTTTCAAATAAGTTTGAGAAACAAAATACAAAAAAGTATCTTGGCTGCAGCCCAATTTGTGTTTTCATAATTTAGAGAGGATGCTTCAAGGCTGCAGCCTGCAGGTAATATAGCTCATTTGGCAACTGTCCACAAACTACAGAGCATGTGTCAACACTGCACAATCACAGATAGAACTTTTAGCCATATGAAATCCGTTTACCTCAGTAGGACAGAAAGAATAAAAACAGTAATTATGTGAATCTTAACTGTGATGTGTTTAGTAAATCATTGTATATGTCTTATATCACTATTTTGCTTGTTATCAATGTGGACCAACCTGCAGTTGTCTAGGAGAAGACTGTCCTTATGAAACCTTACACTATACTATATTTTGGGATAACTTTTTCCTCTTTCTGAAATAAAATATGACTGTATTTTATGAACATCACATCTGCTGCTAACAAAGCATCAATTATAGTATAATGAACTGGTCCTTGCTACTTCCAATCTGTCCTTGATGCGAGACAGATGGAAATGCATTGTCCTGCATGCATTTAGCGATACTGTTTTGAAATTACAAAATATGCATTATGGTACTGGCACCAGTGAGGGACAAAAGAAGACAATGAGGTCAACTCACAACAAACAGTGTGAGAACTTCTGAGGAATTTGAAATGATAGCAGTATACATAAGGCAAATTTGTTTTGCTAAAAAAAGCGAGGAACAAAAATCCTCTGTATTTTGAAGATTTACATACTATATACAGTATTACACTACCAAACAAATGTTTTTACAACTCAGTTTTTTAAATAAAATCTTTATTTAGAACAACTCTGTTTATTCAGTTTTTTTTAATTGACATTCAAGCAGTTCAATGTCTCATCGTACCCTGAAATGGAAGCATACAACAAATAAACAATTGAAGTAAAGTAAACCTGTGATGGGGAGTGGAAGTATAAATTAGATACTTACTTCATTAGTGGAAAGCCTCTGGATGGTCCAGAAACTTCCCAGATCCTATTTGAGCCCAACATTCCTGTCTGGGCTCCCATCCATGAATTAATGTTAGTACGCTGCCCATTCAGTTGGGCACAGGGTGAGCCAAATGACGGCTCCTCCTGCTGCCAATTAAATACCGGGCGGCGTTAAATACTATTCCCCCTTTAAGTTAAGGCAACACAGAGGGGGAAGTAATTCATGGTCTAGCTATCCCCAGTACTAGGGATAGTTTAATTTGATCATATCAAATTTTGCGTTTGCAAATTTCAAATCCCAATCTCCGCAAAAATTTGTGAATCTGGTGAATTTGCGAATCTCCATAGACTTCAATAGGCAGGAGAATTTTAAGACCTACAAATACTGTTTCTGGCTACAAAAGTGATGGAAAAGTTGTTTCAAGGGGCCTAACACCTGGACAGGGGCATGCTGGAGGGGGATCCATGGCAAAAGTCCCACCAAAAATTACAGACTTGACTCAGAGTCGTGTATTAATCGCTAAAGGGCAGAAATCACATTACATTCCTAAATTGGTGGAATAAAGTGTTCTTAAACATCCGTATAGATGTCGATCAGGTAGTGTAAGGGTTATGCCCGCTTCACACTGACAATTGAAACGCCACGTTTAACGCACCGCAGTCCACAAACAACCGCAAAGACCTTAGTGATTATGTCAGGTGAGCATGTCTTTGTTTTTACCAGTTGACACCTCCAGGACATACATTTTTGTCCTCTCGGTGGCAATCTTTGTGTAGTGATGTGTAGTGGTCGCTGTGCTTGTGCGCACAATCACGGTTTTCCAGAACCTATGGTCAGACTGAGGTAGTTAAATGACATTTAAATTACCAAAAAAACAATGATTCTGCACTGAGGCCTTATACAAGGGGAAGTAGTGGATACTAGGTGCCAGTAATGATATGAAGGTGGGTTATGGTCGGTGCACTACTAGGACCAGCAGACCTGTCTCCAACAGCTTACTTGTGCACTGGCCACAGAAGAGTAATACAATAGCAAGAAAAACAATGTATCAGCCCTAAGAAGGGCTTAGTTGTTAAGGACAATGTGATAGCAGCAAGCATCTGTACTGAGGACACAGAACACAGGCCTGCCTAACTCTCTCCCTGTCACACAACACACTGGCCCTGATCTGCCTTGCACAGAAGCCAAACACAGACTGCAAAATGGCTTCTGTGCTGGCTTTCTGATAGGTGGTGGGAGGTGCAGGTGGGAGGCATAGTTGATTGGCTGCCATGTGCCTGCTGCCTGTGAGGTAAGGGGCCAAAGTTTAGCTCAATGATGATGTATAGGGGGCAAATCGAATCCACCAAGTTTTGGCCTGAGGAGGTGAATGTGAAAACGTGATCTTCACAGTGAATTATTCGCCTGGCAAATACTTCGATCCATCTCTACCCAGCACCCAAATTACATTTAAAAAAAAAATACAATCACTGGCTTTTATTAAAACTCTCTATGTATTTTATTAATGTGGTTCACAGAAAACGACTTCCTTTGATAGTTATTATTTAATGCAGATGAGCCAGTCGGACTAGCAGTCAAAATACTTGAACATCCCTGATAACGGGATAGAGTTTAAAAAAGAGTATTTTTTCCATGAGCGAGCTGAATAAACCAGATTGTACATAACATTGTCATGGCTGCTGTTTACAGTGTGTTTTCTGGTTGCAGTCTCTTAAATAAAATAGGAATATGAGACTCCAGGGGCCATACTTTTTCTCCCAAGTCTTCTAACTTACAACAAGTTTTCTAACTTACAGCATGAAAATAACTTTTCAGCATTTGAAAAAGTACCAAAAGTATTAACGAAAGTACTATCAAAACTTTTTGTGTATTTTCTTGCTTGCTGGAGGTTTAAAAGGCATTTAAATAACAATTGTAAAAAATATCAACTTGGAGAAAACTAAGGAGAAAAAGTTAATTGCATATGGGCCCAGGTACGCTCTATTTAGCACAAATAAAATATCTCACAAGATTATTTTTGTAGATAAGATGAGAAAATGGCCCATATGCAATTAGCTCTTTCTCTCCAGTTTTCTCCTAGGAGATAATTTTTCATCTTATATTTACACTAACTTTCCAGCATTTTTTAACTGATAAAGTACTAAAAAGTTGGTGAAAAAAACTGCTAACAAAATTATTTTGAAAATGTTCTTGCTTTCTGGTTGCTTAAAAGGCACTTTATAGACAAGTTTAAAAATATCACCTAGGAGAAAACTCAGGAGAAAAAAGTTAATTGCACATGGACCAATATCTCTTGTGAGAAAAGTTAGATGAAACGTTTAAGTTAAAACTCAGGTGTTTCTTACTAAACTGGTTCAGATAAATCATTATCGACAATGATTTTGACAATTCTTTTCAATCTGGAAGATCTAATATACAGATATAGGGCCTGATTCACAAAGCGATGATAACTCAGTTATCACGCCTAAAAGAGTTTAGGCGTGATAACCTTTGCACTAGCAGAGTTATCACCGCTTTGTGCTGCTGATCGCACGAATCTCCCGCGCGCAAAGTTTTGCGCGCACAAACTCGCAGGCGTGTGCTCAAAGTCCCATAGGGCTTAGTGGGCGTTGCGCGCACAGTGCGCCTGCACGCGCAAAATTTTGCACACGGGAGCTTCGCGCGAGTTGCTTCAGATCAAGCCTAAACTAAGTTTAGGCGTGATAAAGGGCTTTTCACAGGCGTGCAAAGTGTTTGCACCGCTTTGTGAATCAGGCCCATAGTAATGACTGTCAAAAAGAAAAAGTGTAAACTGCAGGAATAATGTACTTGGGAGTCCATGTTGTGAGTCCATGAAGACTTAGTATCCTGTGAAAGAAAATTACTGACAAACTGGAGTAGTTGAAAAAATATAAATCAGGCTATACTGGCATTTGCAGAAAAAAAAATGCTTTCGACTTCATATATTCAAGATAGAATCCACATAATGTGCTGTGCTATGAACCTGCTGTCGATGACAATGAGGGTGATGCATTAAAGGAGAAATGCAATAAAAAAAGTGTTGAATTTCCACAAGAGGAGGTTTATTAAGCAATAAACTTGCACTGGTCCATCATCAGCTGTTACAAATGTCACAAAGGATCTGCTTTGTATTTTCTGTGATTTTGTGATGCCTGCACCTGCTTTCCACTGTAACTGTGTGACGTGTTTGCAGTCGCCCTACAATTCCTGTTCCCTTTGCCGCAGGTTACCATTCAGCCTCAGACCCTGAGGGAATCCTGAAGGCAGTCAGCACTACAGGCAAAGTAACCTTTTGGATTGGTTGGTGAGTCCATGCACAGTCCATTTTCGATTGTACAAACAATCGACACAATCTGTGATCTTGTATAGAGACCAGGTCGCTGCCACCAATCTGCAACAAAGCGTGTAAATACGCTGAGTCTAACTTTAGCTAAATCCTGTAAGAAATACAGTTAATACACAGCCTATCTGGAAACATCATGCAGAATTAAATATAGCAATTGAAGCAAATCAATACAGTAATAATAAGGATTAAATGTGAAAATAATAGCTAATTACAGTCCGAGCAATTTGTCAAGTTACTGTGTCCTTTGCGGTAATAAGTCCAACAGAAGATATGAAGTCCAATTATGGAAACTTCTGGGTTATAGATAGAAGTCCTTTGATAGAACAGCCAACCTGATGGTATAAGGTTGGCTGGAGTCTCTCTATCTCAGCCTGGGTGTCCAATCAATTTAACCCTTTCTCTGCTAGAGGGTGTGGATGGTAACAACAGATGGTTCCCTATCCTCAGCAATCTGACCTCAGGCTGAAGTCTGGCCCCTATTGTCTTAGGGACCGAATTGGGTATGTTCTCCAATTAGGTCATAACTCGGTGGATATCAGACATGTCATATAAAAACCAGCCTTTTACATTCCATCATCATGTTCTGAACCAATCGATATCAAACTTGCTTGGGGTGTCACCTTCTCTGACTAGGGAGTCAATATCTCAGGCATAGAAGGTGGCAGACCAACGCACCGTGGTTCAGATACCTCCAGCTCAGGTTTATGGCATATTTGATTATTTTGACATGCCTGGCATCTATGGGACATTGATTAATTTAGTAAATTGTCTAAAAGACTATTCTTTCATTCCAAGGTGAAGTAAAAGTCATTTCTCTAACTCTGGTCAGGATACATGCAGGAATGTGGTGACCTAATGCCTTTATGACGGGTCTGGTTGTCCAAGCATTAAACTAGGATGGGGAATCTGCTTGAAAGAGCTTTATGGCCCCCTTGATAGATACAACCTTTTTCCTGTGTAGCAGAGGTCTGGTTTGAAAGGAACACTGTTTTCTAAAAGCTGGGCTAATAAATTAAAGTGAACCGAGCACCTTTTTTTTTACTCAGGACATTTCTATAGCACATGAAAAATGTATGCCGACTATATGTTTTATTATTAAAATAAACTTTAATTTTACCTTGTATTTTACATTCAAAGTTGTTAAATTGGCCTGTTTGAGCAGACCTGCCGACCGTCCCCATCCGCAGAAAGTTCAGTAACCTCTAATTGTTTTATTGCGCTAATTACCAAGAGGTAAACCATGCCTTTCATCAGCAAAGAGGGTGAATAATTAGGAGTGTGTTTTCAAAGCCATGCTTTGAAAACACACTCCTAATTATTCACCCTCTTTGCTGATGAAAGGCATGGTTTACCTCTTGGTAATTAGCGCAATAAAACAATTAGAGGTTACTGAACTTTCTGCGGATGGGGACGGTCGGCAGGTCTGCTCAAACAGGCCAATTTAACAACAGGCCAATGCCATGCTTTGAAAACACACTCCTAATTATTCACCCTCTTTGCTGATGAAAGGCATGGTTTACCTCTTGGTAATTAGCGCAATAAAACAATTAGAGGTTACTGAACTTTCTGCGGATGGGGACGGTCGGCAGGTCTGCTCAAACAGGCCAATTTAACAACTTTGAATGTAAAATACAAGGTAAAATTAAAGTTTATTTTAATAATGAAACAGATAGTCGGCATACATTTTTCATGTGCTATAGAAATGTCCTGAGTGAAAAAAAAGGTGCTCGGTTCACTTTAAAGAGAATCTTCAACTCATATCTTGTGCGCATTTTTGTATGATTGCGCAGATGGCGCATTTCTGCCAGTGAACCCAACCATCACAAACTGTTTTTTTGAACTTCAATGATGGATATACAATGGGAGTAGAGGAAGATAACATAAAAAAAAAACAAGAAGTGTCCACTGCCCAAGTCAATAAGAAAGGTCCACTGTTCTAACAGCATGAAGGGACAGTTGTAAACCAACGTGTACTTCAGTAAATATATCAAAACTGTGGTTACTTTACAAGGCCTTTCTGTGCCAGGGGCATTAATGAACACCCCACAATCACTTTGATCTGGGGGAGAGGCAGGGGGGTTTGGGTGATGGGAGACAGCTTATTTTGCCACTTCTGCAGAGTTTTCATGCAGCTGGGCATTATATTTGCCTGCTCCAGCATTTGGTTGGGACCAATCAATTCTTTTTGGTAGGTGTATGCTCTATGCTGTACAACTCCAGCTTCCGATCATGTGACATGTATCGAGAGCGTAAGGTTTGCAAACAGATAGAACTGTGACTGTGGTGAGAATACTGGAGCAAGTAAATGTAATGCTCTGCTGTGCAGAGATGGAGGTACTGCCCTTAGCGGGTTATTTTTGGTGTTTTAAAGCCCACAGGTTGTTGAAAAGAGGGTACTGTCATAACTGGGCGGATGGAAGCAGCAGAAGATTGGGTTCTAGTAAGGGAGGGGCCCCATGCAATTTTACTGGGGCCCCCAAGAATTCTAGGCACAAACCTGTATTGGCCTAAAATGATTAATCTGCATCCACTTTCAAACTTTCATTCAGGGGTAAGTGAAGGAATACTAATACTTAGACTTTTGCATAATTTCTGTTTTACTTAATCAGTCTCATGAAGTATTACATTTCTAATATTGGCTAAACGCATACGTTATGATCATACAATGCAACAATATTCTGACTGATGAAATGATCACATATAGACACATTACAATTACTCTCTGCTCCAATGGAATGGACCCTCTTCCTTTCCCAACTACCACCCTATCACTCTCCTCCCCTTCTCTTCCATACTACTTGAGCACTATGTCTTCTCTGACTTAATCCATCACTTTACCGCTAATTCTGTGTTTGACGACGTCCAACCTGGTTTCCACCTCAGCCTTTCAACCAAAACCACCCTACTTAAAGTAACAAATGATCTGGCAACTGCTAAATCTTAAGGCCTCTATCCTCATCCTCCAAGATTTCTCTTCTACTTTCAACACAGTGGATCACTCTCTGCTTCTCCAAATCCTTACATTCATAGTTGCTCAATCTGGCACCACCTCCTCTCCACGACCCCTTTCTTTCCACAGTTCCCCAAGGCTCAGTCCCCAGACCTGTCCTTTTCTCTATCTACACTTATGGATTTGGTCCTTTGGCTTCCAATACACTATACACTGACAATATCCAAATCCACTTTTCAGCTCCTGACTTGGATATTATAGCAGCTTGTGTCCCTGACTGTCTCAATGCAATATTTTCCTTAATGTTCTCCCAGTTTCTAAAATTAAATATGGACAAGACTGAAATGGTTATCTTCCCACCTCAGAATTCAACACTCCTGCCTAAAATCAATATTTTTGTTGATGACACTTCAATAACGCCTGTCCCATAGGCTCACTGCCTAGGTGTAATACTAGACTCGAGCCTCTCATTAGAACCACACATTGACAAATTATTCTCCTTATCGTCTCCACTTTAAAAACATCTCCTGCATTCGCTTTTTTTCTCACACTATACACTACTAAACTTTTGGTGCATGCCCTGATTATTTCACAACTCGACTATTGCAACTTTCTGCACCATTGCCTCCCACTAACCGTTTAGCCCTGCTACAGTCCATCATGAACTCTGCTGTATAACTCAACCACCTCTCCTCCCAATTCTCCAGCCATACCCACCTCTGTCAGTCCCTTCACTGGCTCCCAGTTACACAAAGGATGCAATTTCAAATCCTGACTCTCACCTACAAAGCTCTTTACAGCCTAGCTGTAATGATCCGCTCAGCTGTCTGCACAGGCAGACAGTTGTTTGACCATTCCTTAAGTCTGAGGGCTGCAGGTCTCTGGAAAAGAGACCTGTCTTTACTTTGCAAGTTTCTGACTTGCTCTGCTACTGAGGAATTTGCATACACTTGTCATGCAAATTGCCTAGCTGCCTCCTTTGAAGGCTTGCAGTATAAATACCATGTTCTCCCAGGATCCTTTGCTGGTCATGATGGTTTGTTCCTGCTAACACCTGGAGTGTCAGCCTTTGCTATCGTTTGCTAAAGATTGTCTTAGTAATTCCCTGGGACTGCACTAGGCATCCCTTCTAGTGCAGTCAGGTTGTATTATTTGTATTGCCTTGTTCTCCCTCTCTGTCTCGATTGCCTTGTCACCAGCGGCGGTTGACAGGGAATCTTCTGTCTGTCTGGGAGTGTAGGCCAGAGCTGCGGTTGCTGCTGTCTGCTCCACTGTCTGGATTGCATTCACCCTAGTAGTGGTAGTGGCAGTGCTTTCTTCTGTATTCTGCCTTAGGGGTGCTAACCAGAGCAGCGGTTGCTACAGGTAGCCCCATCTGTTTGTCTGTCTGGATCGCATCTGCTCTAGCGGTAGCAGTGGTGATTCCTTCTATATTCTGCCTTAGGGGTGCTAGCCAGAGCAGCGGTTGCTACTGGTAGCCCTATTTGTCTGTCTGTCTTGTCTGGTACGAATGCTTGCTGTAGGCTCGGTGAGGGATCCGTTTAGCAAGCGTTAGCGTTCTCTATTTCGTGTTTGTGTACTTTGGTTAGTTAGGGTGGCACGCTTATCACTGGGCGCCTAACGCGTGGTGATCGTGCTTAAACGCGTTCGCTGATGCGAATAGTGCAGTGTTTGCGTTTAGCTAGCGTTTGTTATTTTCCTTGATGTTCTTATTTGTGTTGCTTGCTGTGCCTTTTGCTACTCTCGTGCTCTGTCCTGCTCAGTCTTGTGTCTGTTGGCAATCGCCAGTCTGGCGATTGCATTCATACTTTGTTTCTGCTGATGCGTGTTCACCGTCGCTGGGTAGCGACTAGATTGGTGGACACACATTCATTCTGTCCCTGTGCTCTTTCTTTATACTTGTGCTCTCTCTAACTCAGTCTTGTTTCCCTGTTAGCAATCGTCGTCTCTTGCGATTGCGTTCTCACTTAGTTTCCGCTGTTGTGTGTTCGCCGTCGCTGGATGACGACTAGATTGGTGGACATACATACATTCCTTCTCTGTGCTTACTCAGTCTTGTTTCGCTGTTAGCAATCATCTCTTGCGATTGCGTTCTCACTTGATATCCGCTGTTGTGTGTTTGCCATCGCTGGGTGGCGACTAGATTGGTGGACATACATACAGTCCTTCTCTGTGCTTATTCAGTCTTGTGTCACTGTTAGCAATCGCCATCTCTTGCGATTGCTTTCCCACTTGGTCTTCACTGTTGTGTGTTCATCGTCGCTGGGTGGCGACTAAATTGGTGGACACACATACATCCTGTCTCTGTGCTCTCTCTCTTTTAGGGATATCTTGCCCTGCATTGCTTCCCCTCATACAATTCCTATCTGGCATCTGTGGCAGTACACAGGGGTTGTTCCTCTGTTCTCCACAGCTCCATCTGCCGGCAGGAATTCCCCTCTACAGGTGCATATTAGATTATACGCATGTGGAGGATTTCCGCAGTGTCAGCCCTCATCCTGTGCGCTGACCACGGAGATAATTCCACAATCGTTACACTAGCTCCTTCTTATCTAAATAAACTTATTTCCAGATATCATCCAACACGCAATCTCCACTCTACTAACAAAATTCTCCTGTCTTCCTCTCTGGTCACCTCTTCCCAGTCCCCCAAACAAGCCTTTTCTCGATCCTCTCCTTTCCTCTGGAGCACCCTCCCTCAACACATTGCCCACTCACTCATACTTACCCTTTTTAGGTGCAACCTGAAAAGTCAAACTCTTCAGGCAAGCATACTCTCCTACCTAGGACACTTTGGTGACTGACCACCACTATTTACCATCTTAAGCAAAGTTTCACTTCACCTAGTGTCCTAGCTCTCTTCCCCTTTTGTCTCACAATGCTTGAAAAAAGAGTTATTGTTCCCTCTTGTTTTTAAAAAAAGGGAACATAAATAATTATTATGCTTACTTTATTCCCCCTATGTGATTGCACTGAAAGGAAGCTGCATTGCACATAGTGATTTCACTCATGCATGGAGAGTAGAAGATATACTTTTTTGTTTAGTAAACAGAAGAGGGAGCTTATCGCTGACAGCTACTCTGATCCTAAGCAACATAGACCTTTTTTTCTCACATACATCTCTCTCACTGAATGGAATAATAAGAAGTAACAATTCAATGCCAACTATCAACTGGTACAATACATTTTTTTACATTCACGGCGCTACTCAGTGATAAATATAGGTAGAATAACCAAATGGCTACTAATAAAATGGAAGAAATGTTTTCATTGTCTGCTAGACTGTAAGTATGCTTTAAGAATAATTGAGGACTTGTGGACTTATATTTTTCAAACACAAACAGGGTTAAATTATCTACCAGTAGAGCTTAGATTTCTATTTTTTCTTTTTTGCTCTAAATCAGCTTTAATGACTTATATTTAGTTGCTTTCATTTGTGAGTCTTTCCAAATTGATTGCATAAAACAACTTTATAAAATCTATCCACGTGTGACCTGCATTACTCTGTAGGGTGCTTCACATAAATATGAAATTCTAAAATACTTAATTTGCTGTTACAGTAAATAAATTACCCTTTCTCTTTTTGTTAATTTCAATTATTACAGAAATAAGCCAAATCTGAACCTTCTCTATTAAATATAGCAGCAAAAAATAGATGTTCCAATGCAATCTCATTAATATTTTGAAATAACAGCAACACTGCTGACAGTTTTTGGCTGTAGATTACTATATCTTTTTGCTCCCAGGTAGAGAAATGTGTCTAAGGCAAAATCCAGCCAATATATCATCCTGACATATTTAGTGTTCTGTCTGTGCAGTGCTTTCTTCTGTTTCTGATATAAAAATATTTATTGTATTTCTTTTTTAATGAATGATCGCAGGTACAGAAATAGTTGCTGATATTCTGAACACTACTGTCTTCAGAAACAGAAATCACAATAAACTGACCAACATTAAATTAAATATGTAAATATGTTCACTTAGCTAAAAAAAGAAAAGTACAATACAATAATACAATTGTAAGTTTAAATGCCAAGGTATTTTTATTTTTGACTTTGGGAAAAGAAAATCTCATAGTCTATTTTTTACAGTTATTTTTAATTCAACTCACCTACTATTTAATTTAATTTTCAGTGTAGAGAGTCGTGCTTGGAAAGCTAAAGGAGACAGCTCGGTCTAAACAACAAAAATGATGAAGCAATATAATATTGATGCATAGCAATGTTTTGGGTAATCCATGCAAGGTCTAGGGTGCTCTGATACTCCTTACTATAATAGGACAATGATTGTGCTCATCATACAAATGGTTCACTCTGTCCATAAGATGTACTGTATCTACCAGCTAACAAGTTTGCATTTTCTGACCACTTAAAGGGAACCTAAACTGAGAAGGATATGGATTTTTCCTTTTAAAATAATACCAGTTGCCTGACTCTGCTGCTAATCCTGTGTCTCTAATACTTTCAGTCACAGCCCCTCAACAAGCATGCAGAGCAGGTGCTCTGACTGAAGTCAGACTGGATTAGCTGCATGCTTGTTTCAGGTGTGTTATTCAGACACTACTACATCCAATGAGATCAGCAGGACAGCCATGCAAATAGTATTTTTTTAAAGTAAATATCCATATCCCTTTCAGTTTAGGTTCCCTTTAAAGCAATAATAGAATAATAATGCAAAAGCTGGTGGTAGAAGTGATAAAGAACTGCATAACTCAGAGTTATATACCAGGAAAGGTGGCCTGGAAGGTGGTAACAGGTAGATGAGAGACAATAGAGGTGACACGAGGAGGTGGGAATAAATCTGAAGGATGGGCAGACTTGTGGGGGTCAAACAAGAAGTTGGGAGGAAAAAATAGGGGTGGTAGGTAGGTGATGATCAGGGGAGGTAAAATGGGGGTAGAAAAAAATAAGGAAGGGTGGGTATTTCAGGGAGGATCAAATAAATTGGCATGGGAATGTGAAGATCAGTAAGGTGTGAGGTAAGCTTCTACAGAGTTGACTTAGGAGATGGATAGATAGAAGAGCGGAGTGTGTATATGAGGGTAAGGAGAAGCGTAAACCTGTAATAACGAAAAAATGGCAACTGTGAATGTACTAAACAAAAACTGGGCATGTGTCAAAAGATACCAGTTTAGGAATTTCCAAAGTAATTCTTAGTCATAACTACACTGTTGGGGATAGTGTCAGTGCTTATGAATAGCTGGTAAGGTAACTGGGGGGGGGGGGAGGGGGGGCATACTAACACTGTGCAGGAATTCTTTATTATACAATTTCCCAATTTCCCTGACATTTTTGAGTATATGTCCATTAGCACATTATTGTGACTCTGTCTTTTAAACAATGCTTTTAGTGGCGCAGGAAAAAAAAACATTAACAGTTCACATGAAGTTTTACTTACAATGTTTAGTATTTTAAATTAAATATAGGGTTTAAATGATTTACAAAGCTTCACATTCTGTCTTTCTTTATAATTTACACAACATCGCAATTTGTAGGACATGGAGTCTTGAAAGCTAATAATTGGATTCTGGCTGCTACAGTGGCCATTTTATATTATGGCGGATATGCAAGCGTGAATGTTCATTGGACTACATTGTTACAAGCAATATGGAGGACATCAATGGGAATCTTAAATGCCTTTTTAGAGGTCAGAAAGCTGATGGAGCAGATATTATAAACATTAAGGAAATCCACCATTAGCGCCTATTTTTAGCATCACAACAACTTTATATATATATATATATATATATATATATATATATATATATATATATATATATATATATATATATATATATATATATATATATGCCCCCTTGAAGTTTTCCACATTTTGTCATATTACTGCCACAAACATGGTGTACATGTGAGAAGTGGATCGAAAATCATACATCATTCCAAACATTTTTTTACAAATAAATAACTGCAAAGTGGGGTGTGCGTAATTACTCAGCCCCCTGAGTCAATACTTTGTAGAACCACCTTTTGCTGCAATTACAGCTGCCAGTCTTTTAGGGTATGTCTCTACCAGCTTTGCACATCTAGAGACTGAAATCCTTGCCCATTCTTTGCAAAACAGCTCCAGCTCAGTCAGATTAGATGGACAGCGTTTGTGAACAACAGTTTTCAGATCTTGCCACAGATTCTCGATTGAATTTAGATCTGGACTTTGACTAGGCCATTCTAACACATGGATATGTTTTGTTTTAAACCATTCCATTGTTGCCCTGACTTTATGTTTCGGGTCGTTGTCCTGCTGGAAGGTGAACCTCCGCCCCAGTCTCAAGTCTTTTGCAGACTCCAAGAGTTTTTCTTCCAAGATTGCCCTGTATTTGGTTCCATCCATCTTCCCATCAACTCTGACCAAGTTCCCTGTCCCAGCTGAAGAGAAGCACATCCAGAGCATAATGCTGCCACCACCATATTTGACAGTGGGGATGGTGTGTTCAGAGTGATGTGCAGTGTTAGTTTTCCGCCACACATAGCGTTTTGCATTTTGGCCAAAAAGTTCAATTTTGGTCTCATCTGACCAGAGCACCTTCTTCCACATGTTTGCTGTGTCCCCCACATGGCTTGTGGCAAGCTGCAAATGGGACTTCTTATGCTTTTCTGTTAACAATGGCTTTCTTCTTGCCACTCTTCCATAAAGGCCAACTTTGTGCAGTGCATGACTAATAGTTGTCCTATGGACAGATTCCCCCACCTGAGCTGTAGATCTCTGCAGCTCGTCCAGAGTCACCATGGGCCTCTTGACTGCATATCTAATCAGCGCTCTCCTTGTTCGGCCTGTAAGTTTAGGTGGACGGCCTTGTCTTGGCAGGTTTACAGTTGTGCCATACTTCCATTTCTGAATGATTGCTTGAACAGTGCTCCGTGGGATGTTCAAGACTTTGGAAATCTTTTTGTAGCCTAAGCCTGCTTTACATTTCTCAATAACTTATCCCTGACCTGTCTGGTGTGTTCTTTGGTGCACACAGGTGCATTCTATTTAGTCATTAGCACTCATCAGGCAATGTCTATGAGCAACTTACTGCACTCAGACCAAAGGGGGCTGAATAATTACGCACACCCCACTTTGCAGTTATTTATTTGTAAAAAATGTTTGGAATCATGTATGATTTTCATTCCACGTCTCACGTGTACACCACTTTGTATTTGTCTTTCACGTGGAATTCTAATAAAATTGTTTGTGGCAGTAACGTAACAAAATGTAGAAAACTTCAAGGGAGCTGAATACTTTTGCAAGCCACTATATATATATATATATATATATATATATATATATATATATATATATACATATACACAGTTGTGTTCAAAATTATTCAACCCCCACTGAAATTTAGTGTTTTGGACAGTTTGACATTGATTTTGATCATTTCAGTCATCTTGTTTACAATTAAATCAAAGAGGCACTTGAAAGTCAGACAAATATAACATAACATTTATAATGAAATAACCAAAAATGTCTTTTCTGTGCTCACATCATTATCAGTTTTATTCAACCCCCAAGTGACATTCATTCTTAGTACTTAGTACATCATCCTTTTCCAGTTTTAACAGCTTTTAAACATGAAGTATAGCTTGACACAAGTGTATTGCAGCAATCTATGGGTATCTTAGCCAATTCTTCATGGGCAAAAGCCTCCAGTTCAGTCACATTCTTAGGCTTGCACGCTGCAACTGCTTTCTTTAAGTCCCACCAGAGGTTCTCAATCGGATTTAAGTCTGGTGACTGCGATGGCCACTCCAAATTGTTCCAGCCTTTAATCTGCAACCATGCTCTAGTGGACTTGGAGGTATGCTTGGGATCATTGTCCTGTTGAAAGGTCCAACGTCTCTCAAGCCTCAGGTTTGTGACGGACTGCATATTCTTCCAATATCTCCTGGTACTAAAGAGAATTCATGGTATCTTACACACGCTGAAGCTTCCCTGTACCTGCAGAAGCAAAACAGCCCCAAAGGATGATTGACCCCCGCCATGCTTCACAGTAGGCAAGGTGTTCTTTTTTTATTGGCCTTGTTCTTCCTCCTCCAAACATAGCGTTGATCCATGATCCCAAACAGTTCTAATTTTGTTTCATCAGTCCACAGAACACTATCCCAAAACTTTTTTTTTTTTTACCCGGCGGAGGGGGGGTAAGGTGAAGCAAGTATAATATAAGTTAGAAGAAAACATTTTTTCCTGCAAATACTAATTTTAGTGAAGCGTGACTAACAGCAGAATTTCAAGTATTCAAAAAGAAGTTTATTTTAGAGATTTCTGTTGCATAAGTACCGTTTACTTTAGAGGCTTATTTGTTTGATGCAGCATTATAAGAACTGGTTTAGCCCTCATTTGAAGGCTTTACTGTTTTCTATGTCCTCTCCAACACAATAAAATATATCAATGTAAGGATGACAGGTATGCACTGTTTTTCTATAACAAATTCTCTCCAACTTTATCCAGCTGTTTAAAGATTTATCAACAGTTTTCATTTTCCCATAAGATAGCCAGAACGCTGTGAAAGAAATCTTCATAGCTATAAATGATCATATGACTTATGGATGGTTCAGGATTTTTGTCCTTGACCTATTTTAAAAGATTTTTTCCCTTTGGTACATTGCTTACCATGTACCAGGAAATGTACAGTTCGGAATCTTGATGCGCATTCTACATTTGTATTCTACAGTGCTTCCACAGCAAGGTCTTTTTGTGGCATTACCTCTCCATATGTGAGACAAAAAGGTCACAGTCTGCTTCCAGCCATGTAAATCTTGATGAGGAGTTAATACAAGTCCCTTATCTATTGCACATATGTAGAAATACAGATGATGTTTATTCCTTATCGTAAGTTATGTCCTATGAAAGGAAATCAATATTTCACAGAGGCTTTTTTTTTTACTATCTTTTTTTACTATATTTTTTTATCTAAAGCTGCACAGGACCTTAAAGTATAACTTTGGGCAAGAACACCAGCATTGTTTTCTTTTTCTCATACAATGACATTTTGATAACTTATTTATGAAGTTAATTATTTACATTCTTAATGTTCTAGAAGAGAACACTGAACAATAGTATGCATCAGGCAAGACATTGATTGTTGTAAAATAACAAGTAATGCAGTCAATAGGCACATGTAAGATCAAAATCACAGTAGGGACCTCATTCAATTCACGTTTTATCCTAAGTTTTCTCTTAGATGATCATTTTTAATCTGTTCTTTAAAATGACTCTTCAGCATTTCACTACTAAAAAGTACCAAAAGTAGTAGATAAGGTACTATCAAATTACTATTTTGCATTTTCTTGTTTTCTGTGAGTTAAAAAGGCATGTTATTGACAAGGGGCTTGATTCTCAAAAGCGTGATAGCTGCTATCACAGTAGTTATCACGCACTCTGCCACCCGCAGTGCTAATCACGTGAACAGTGTTAGTTCACATAATAAGCAAAGGTTATTGCGCGACCATGCGCACGTTTCACGTGAAAAGCACACGTGATCGCGCCATAACCTTCGCTTATCACGTGAACTAATGATGTTCACGTGATAAACACTGCGAGCAGCAGAGTGCGTGATAACTGCTGTGATAGCAGTTATCACACGTTTGTGAATCAACCCCAAGGTGTGAAAATATCAACTTGGAGAAAACTAATGAGAAAAAGGGAATTCCTGCTGCTCATTTTTTCTCTGTTTGAAATTTCTGCTTATGCTAGCCTCGTGTTGTGATGCAGTAAAGAGTTATGTGACCATTCATCTCTGACCTCATCCTCAACTCTTTTTGCTTTGTTGCTAAAAATATACAGTAATGTTTGATCAACCTTTTGTTCAATATACTAAATAAAGGAAATCAGGTGAAAGGTTACTGATCAATTATGTTGTAGTCAATAGATCACTGAATGGTAATCAAATCTGTTAAAATATGGACCCATGAATGTCCACCTTAACTCTATAAGCTCTCACACATAAAGACCTTTCATGTCAACATTACAAGAATACAGGCTTTCAAACACATTCAGGAACAATCTTATTATATTTTTTCAAATGCACCAGCTATGATGCTTTTGTGTTGTCTTCCTTTTTACAAGAAGGTGTAAGCGGCAAACAAATAGGCTTTGAATTGAAAATAAATGTATGATTTCAATTTTTCAAGCGGACGTCATTCTAGATGACTGCAATGAAACTAGAGAGAAAAATAAAATAAAGGAATATGCATAAATCATGATTAAACATCCATAGGCTGATGATTAAACTGCTCTATAAGATCAGTTATAGAAATACTTAAATAAATAAATACAACGTGGACTTGATTGACAGCAGCACTAGCTCAGGTGCAGTAGAGGAGGTCAGCCTCTGCAACGGCGGGCACCCATGGGCTATGAGCAGACATGCTGCAAAGGACGTGTCGGCTTCAAGGGGTTTGAGAAAGCACTGGGTAAGAATATCATGGGGCAGCATTATTTGGCTGACAATTCCTTTAAAGAGACTCTGTAACCAAATTTTCAGCCTTATTTCTTCTATCCTATACATTCCTATACCTGTTCTAATGTGGTCTGGATTACTGCAGTCTTTTCTAGTTGCACTTAGAGATGGCCCGAACAGTTCGCCAGCGAATGGTTCCCGGCGAACTTCCGTGGTTCGCGATCGTGGCGAACCGGGAACTTTTCCGGAAGTTCAGTTCGCCCCCTTAGTGCATCATGAGGGTCAACTTTGACCCTCTACATCACAGTCAGCAGGCACATTGTAGCCAATTAGGCTACACTCCCTCCTGGAGCCCCACCTCCCTTATAAAAGGCAGGCAGCGTCAGGCAGTGGACTCACTCATGTGCCTGCAGTAATTAGTGAAGGGATAGCTGCTGCAGACTCTCATAGGGAAAGCTTAGTTAGGCTCTTGTAGACTTGTTAGCTTGCTCCTGGCCGATTGTTATTGCTAAAAAAAGCACCCCTCAACAGCTCTTTCGAGAGCTAATCTTGTTCTTGTGATCTATTTTTTTTGTGTGTGGCCCACTTGCATTGTATACAGCCTTGTCAGTCAGTGTCACTGTACCCATCATTGCATATACCTACTACTTGTTGTGTTCACTTCAGTGCACCCCCCTACCTACGTGAGCACACACAGTGTCACTGTGTCTATCCGGTACCTGTCTGTGTGTGACAGGTGCACATGTTATACCCATCACTGCATATACCTACTACCTGTTGTTCCCTTCAGTGCACCCACCTACCTACGTGAGTGCACGCAGTGTGATATACCACTCCGTGCATACCTGTTAACTGCACCTGTGTGACTGACTGCACATTGTATTAGTCAAGTCAGTGCATACCTTTCACTTCATCCCCCCCAATATGACAAAACAAAAGGCAGAGGCAGGCCCCCTGGCAGGTCTGTTTGAGGTCACGCTGTCGTGATTTTGTGCGGCCCGCGACCAAAGTACAGTGTTCAGAAGAAGGCACGTGCCATCAAACCCTGATATTGTCAGGACGTAGTTGACTATTTAACATAGAACACCTCATCTTTCTCAGCTTCCGCACGGAAGCGTGACATATCTTCCTCCTCCTGCTCTGATTCTGGCACCCCACATAACACTCAGTCGGCCGCCACCACCAAAGTGCCATCATCCCAGGGCTCAGCGGTGTGGAAGTTTTTTTGTGTGTCTGCCTCAGATGAGAGCAATGCCATCTGTACTCTCTGCCACCGAAAAATTGAGCAGTGGCGTTCTCCCTGTGTCTCTGTGGCTTTACACTAAACACTCCAGTGTCTTCCTGCATCCCAAAAAACATAGATATACTGGAACAAACTGGTAGATTAACTGATTTTAACCAAGCTAGTTGATCAAAGACTATGGTGGAGACATTAGACTATATGGTTGGGATTCGATTGTGAGCTTCTTTGAGAGACAGCTAGTGAGATGAAGCGTTTGATGTTCTCTCTAATAATAATAATAATAATAATAACAATTAGCAGCAGCAAAAGTAGTAGTAGTAGTAGTAGTAGTAGTAGTAGTAGTAGTAGCAGTAGTAGTAGTAGTAGTAGTAGTAGTAATAGTAATAGTAGTAGTAGTAGTAGTAGTAGTAGTTGTTGTATTATAAGTAGTAGTGTGATTTTAAAAACAGAAAATACCTACATTAGTATAGGTGGAACACCAAGTATATGTTCAAGTCATCATGATACACTGCAAACATTTTCTGTCTATTATTAATATTTTGATAAATAGCCAAATTCCTACAGTATGTTTTTCCTTTTTTAAAGTATTATTAATAGCAACATAAAAGGCAAAAACACAGCAAGGGTATATATAGCTAAAAATGAGCTTAGACAGCGATGGTAAATAAAAGTGATGAACAGCAGTCTGTAACCACAGGACCAGCACCAGACATCTCACACTAACAGGCTTGCTCTGCCTTGTGTAACATTTTCTCTAAACACAGTTCTTATACAGCTAGCCCAGTGCAGATTATATTGGTATCACATATTATAACTGTTATATTTGTACAAATAGGCTTTTTGTTATCAAAATGTATTAATTAATGCCATGTATGCAAATAAATAAATACATACTTTTCATTTATTGTTATATTTATTTATTTATTATTTCAGTTTGAGATGATCAGCATTATGTAAGATCAGAGTTAAAATATATTTACATTATTCCATTATCAATCTAATACAAAACCATGATAATCATTAAAACTATTATTATTTAATTGAAAGTGATCCCCCCTCACAACAGCAGATGCTGTTGCCAGCTGTCAGTTCTCTTCTCAAAGTAGAGTCTGAGGGCAGAAGAGATCTTGCAACAATGTCTGTTCTGAACCTGTACATGCAATTTCTGTTAATCACAGTGATCACATGACCCAGAGGGCTCCAAATGGCTGCTTTCTTGATGGCTTTGAAACCTACTCATAAAATAATGAAAGGATATGAGACTTTTAACTGGCAGAGCACTCGTTAGATGTGAAAACCAAGCATCAATCTAATATAGTGCTTTGGATGATAACAGTCATCAGTATTCTGTATGAAAGGGGTACTGGTCGGGTAACTGGTTAAAAGCACAGCTGTGTTGACATAATCTACTGCACCGTGTGATTAATCGTTGATTTACAAGTGTAGCATGTATATGAGAACAGAATCTTGGGATGCGCTGGTATGTGGGCATAAGCAAGGTCAGCTAAAAAGTATTAAACAGATGGTGTTCATGCATGGAACGTTTTACATGGAAAATCAACTGGAATGATTTTTTAAATTGAGTCAATTGGCATAAATTAAAAGAATAGCACTAGTCCGCTTCATTGACCATCACAAATATAATCTAATATTTCTGGCATTGTCAGTCAATAAAATATTATCCATAAAATGGATAATTTTACATTCTTACATTGATAGTGGTATGTTGCTTCATTTGATTTGTATTTATTTCAGTTTATTTAAATGGTCGGTTAGATGATTAATCATTTAAGCTGATCATTCTGTGTTTGGCCTCCACTACAGGCTGACTTTCTTTTGATTTTTATAGCATTTTTTTGTATGTTTTAATTGGCCATAACAGGAAAAAAGGGTTCAGAAGTCAGAAAAAACTGTGCCGTCATAGGCGCCTATGAGAAAAGCTGCATTTAGCGGCATTAGGGGGAAATTTGGGCACATGCCTACGGCTGTTGGCGGATGCCTCAGGGCGCCCAATTTCACAATTTTTACAGCAAATCACGGCTTCCACAAAGCCATGATCTGTGGCTATGAAGATAAGTTTGGGCTCCCGGAGATTCCTGATTAGCGGCAAGAGGGGACATTGCAGAAAAGGGGGGGTTAGGTTACGGAGGGAGATTTAGTCACCACTAGGGAGGGTTACAGTTAGGCACCACCGGGGGAAGGTTTTATTGTTAGGCACCACCAGGTGGGTTAGGCACCAGCAGCGGGAGAGTCTTAGGGTTAGGCACCACCAGAGGGGATAGGTTTAGGCACCACCAGAGATAGGGGTTAGGGTTAGGCACTGGGGGGGTTAGGGTTAAGCAGCCCCGGGGGGGGGGTTAGGATTAGGCATCACCCGGGGGGATTTTAGGGTTAGGCACCACCAGGGGGGTCTTAGGGTTAGTCATAGGCACTGGTAGAGGGAGGGTTCTGTGTGAGAGTAAGGTTAGGTTTAGCAATAATAAAATATCAGTACATAATATCGATATTGTACTATGGAAATTAAGTAGTAGAATCTTGCTAATTTTAGCAAGATTCTACTACCAGCAAACCCGGCGCCCTTTTTTCCCGCACTCCTTTATTTCATGTATGCTAACTGGCATCTTTTCTTGTTGGGCTACATTTTTCCTGAATATGCTTACCCAAAGATCATGATTGTATAATTGTAGCTGTGCTGTGGATGTCAAAAAGTTTAAATGTGATACTTTATTATTAGTATTAACACAATGGGCTTGATTCACAAAGCAGTGAAAAGCCCCTCTTCAAGCCTAAACTCAGTTTAGGCGTGATACAATAAGATCGCGTGCAAAATCCCATGCGCAACGTTTTTGCGATTCGACGATAACGACGTTTTGCGCGCACCGCACTGTGTGCGCGCAAAGTTTTGCTCATGGTACTTGGTACTTTGATCTTATTGTCAAAACGGTGTTAACCTAGTTAGCACCCTACTTATCACCCCCAAAGTCTTTAGGCATGCTAACTAGGTTAGCGCCGCTTTGTGAATCAAGCCCATTCTGTTACAGGATTAACTTTCACAAGTCATTGATCAGCACTGGATAAAAATACATAAACACACACATATGCAGAGGCAGTTTTGTCAGCAAAAAGTATAGATTTTTTTCCTTCACACTGACCTCTTCATAACCGTTACAATGACTAGGGGGGTTGTTTTTGCAGTAGCACTCTCACATGCCCTCCCACATGTGCTCCCACATGCCCTCCAACACCCCCAAATGGTGATTATTGCTTAAAGCACACCTGAATTGGAATTCAAACCCCCCCCCCCCCCCCAAGTCTTTCAAGTCTCTTTCTGGGTCCCCTCCATTGTGCAACTGTCCCCTTTAAAAGACCTGCCATTGGAACTCCAGTTATGGAAACTGGGCATGTGCAGTCTAGTCTCACCTTGATTGTTGTCCTGCGGCCAGGAGCCTCCTGCTCATGAACAGTTACAAGTATATATGAGCTATGCATATACAGAACACTCCCAGCCATGAGGGCACAATGGAGGAAGCCCACAGACTGGACTAGGCATGCACAGTAGCTGGGACTGTACCAATCACGGCATGGTCCAACGATATAAAAACATGCCAGTTAGTCAATTTGTCCATGAAGGTCAGTAATGGCAGGTATTCCTGGAGCACTAGGGAGGGCAACTCTGCTTTGATAAAGACTTACTTGTTTACAATATCATGGAACTTGAAAAGTGCTATCTGACTTGACTGTCATCTGCCCCTGAGTTCCGTACATACATGTTTACTTTTCTAGGTCAAATCTATCCAAAAACACACTACTTTCTATAGAGTAGGGATGGGACGAATCCACAATTTCTTCGAATCCGAATCTGGATCCGAATCTAAAAAGGTTCTCGAATATCTCGAACCTTTCGAATCCCAAATCTAACGAATCCTGCACATAAGAAATGTGCGATCCATGGTATAGTTGCTCGCAGTATAGGTACCCAGGCATAGGTTGCGAGGTAAAGGTGCCTTCAGTATAGCTAGCTAGGTATGGGTGCCTTCAATATTGGTAGCTTTCAGTATAGGTAGCAAGGTATAGGGGCCTTCAGTATAGGTAGCAAGGTATATGGGCCTTCAGTATAGCTAGCAGGGTATGTGGTCCTTTAGTATAGGTAGCAGGGTATATGGTCCTTTAGTATAGGTAGCAGGGTATATGGGCCTTAAGTATAGGTAGCAGGGTATATGGGCCTTCAGTATAGGTAGCAGGGTATATGGGCCTTCAGTATAGGTAGCAGGGTATATGGGCCTTCAGTATAGGTAGCAGGGTATGTGTGCCTTCAGTATTGGTAGCAAGGTACATGTGCCTTCAGTATAGGTAGCAAGGTATAGGGGCCTTCAGTATAGGTAGCACGGTACATGTGCTTTCAGTATTGGTAGGTAACTAGGTATAGGGGCCTTCAGTATAGGTAGCAGGGTATATGTGCCTTCAGTATAGGTAGGTAGCTAGGTATAGGGGCCTTCAGTATCGGTAGTAAGGTACATGTGCCTTCAGTATAGGTAGGTAGGTAGGTAAAGGGACCGTCAGTATAGGTAGCAGGGTATAGGGCCTTAAGTATGGGTAGGTATGTAGGTAGGTATAGGGGCCTTTAGGTAGGTAGGTATAGGGGCCTTTAGGTAGGTAGGTAAAGGGACCTTCAGTATAGGTAGCAGGGTATAGGGCCTTAAGTATAGATAGGTATGTAGGTAGGTAGGTAGGTATAGGGGCCTTTAGATAGGTAGGTGGGTAGGTAGGTATAGGGGCCTTTAGGTAGGTAGTTAGGTGGGTAGGAATAGGGGCCTGTAGGTAGGTATAGGGGCCTTTAGGTAGGTAGGTAGGTAGGTATAGGGGCCTTTAGGTAGGTAGGTATAGGGGCCTTTAGGTAGGTAGGTATGTATATGGGCCTTTAGGTAGGTGGGTAGGTAGGTATAGTGGCCTTCATGTAGGTGGCCTTCATGTAGGTGCCCCCCCCCATGCCTCCCCCGCTCACAGCCAACCCCCATGGCCTCCTCCATCCCCGTGCCTCCTCCGCTCACCGCCAACCCCCCCCCACCGCCCCCTCCATCCCCCGTGCCTCCTCTGCTCACCCCTGCATAAGTATCTACTCACCTTTTCCGTGGAGCGCAGAGCGGCAGACCTCTTCGTTACTTCCCTGTTCCCTCTAGTGGCCGGACCGGCTTTTACTGATGATGTCATTGTAAAAGCCGGTCACTAGGGAAAACCAGGAAGTCAGCGAGCGGTCTGCCGCTCTGCGCTCCGCTCTGGATAGGTGAGTTGATGCTAACTATGCGGGCGGGGGGGGGGCGAGCGGAGGAGGCGCGGGGGGGCCGGAGGAGGACGAGTGAGAGCGGGGGGAGCGGCGGATGCGCGGCGAAGCAGCGTCGGGATTTGGCGGATTCGGAAGGTGAAAAATGGCGTTGGGATTCGAATCCACGAATCTCGAATATTTCCCAATATTCGAGGGATTTGTGGATTCGCCAGATTCGTCGTCCCATCCCTACTATAGAGTTTTATCCTGGCAGGACACAATAACATGCAATGAACATCTAAAAAAACGAATGTGTGCTAAAATATTCAGCTAAATTTTACCAGGTAACTGCTACCCACTTATTTTTTTTGCTCATATTACTTCATTAGATCGGTATAAAACAATATGATTGTGACAATACCTTGCTACACATGTACCCTCCTACAAAATGTTATTCTCATACAATATATATCTATACACAGCCAACTTTAACAATACAGCACTACTGTATGTGTCAAAGTGGAAAACCCATATCAAGTAATTTGAAGTGATATTCCATTGTTACTATTTCTTTATATGAACATGTGTCAGAGCAGTACAGAGGTTTTAGTATTCTAATTTTATTAAAAGTAACTGGCCATGAAGTTTCAAATCTGTCTGTAAGCAACATTATTTTTCTACTCTGTGATCTGTACTCTGTGTAATATTAGTTGTCAATAGCCAGGTCAACATTTGCAAGGAGTTTGTATGTTCTCCCAGTGTCTGCATGAGTTTCCTCCCACACATCCCAAAAAACATACAGATAAATTAATTGGCTTCCCTCTAAATTGACCCTAGAGTTTGATACATGCACTACACGATGCATACATAGACATATATGACTACAGTAGGGACTAGATTGTGAGCCCCTCTGAGTGACAATGAGCGACAGGTAATATACTCTGTACGTTGCTGCATAATATGTCGGTGTTATATAACTACTATAATAATTAAATAAATATAGAACACCCAGGTATCTTCAGAGATTACTTGTACAATCAAGAAATAGTTGTTCCTTGTTTTCCAAACTTGCACAAACTGAGTGACTGGCAAGACATCTAATACTCCTAGCCATGAGAGAGTTTGTTCCAATTAGTAGCTGAGCCTTTGAATTTAAATATACAAAATGAACCATTTGAAATACGATGCAAAAATAATACTAGCAATTCATAGAGTTGAACTGAAGGGATACCTTTGTTTTCAGCAAAGATTTTTTTTTTTAAAATGCCCTCTGGCTTAGAAGTAAAATATGCAGCCATTTTAAAGGCACGCTTTTATCATATTATGTTCAGCTTGTTGTTTTATTGTTGTTTTATTCAGTATCATATGTGTCTGAGGACATAGCATCCTTTAAACATACTTGCAAATATTGCAAGACACTAAAACACCTTCTGTGCTTGTTGTAAATATGTTTTCAGTAACACAGTTGTGTTGTGCATATGTATAAGGCCACAAACAAGAACGGTAACCCTCAATGACATATCAATTCTTCGTGTAGAACCAGAGTACAACACATTCACATTATAAATAGACCCTAGTCAAGCGTTACCTTAATTTAAAATCACAATGCGTACCAAATGTTTGCTTACCATAATTCATCTTGGTTTAGATGAACAGATCTGTGTATTTTTATACACGATATTGAAGACATTTTCATGCAAATGAAAGATTAAATGGATCCAAGGATCCTCACTTTTGGTTCAGTTAGCAATCGCAGGTAAAAAAAAAATAAGCAGTTAATTAAATGAAATAGATGAATAAATACATAAAATAAGCAATACTTTTTATTGCCTTTGGGAATGACAGGTAGGCAAAAATTGATATCATATGAACGGTGTCAATCATCCATTTGCTGAAGCATAGAATATTAGATTCTGAGTATAATGTCATCCTTTGGAATGTTCTGTCAGTCAACGGAGAAAACCACAGGAATGCTAAGAATAAAAACTATATTCACTGCATACAGGTATGGAATCGTTTATCAAGCAGCCAAGAACTAGAGACTCCCAAAAGACTGCATTTCTCCACCATAACAACCACAAATAATATGTCAAAAAATGATGACATTTATATCATGTACCATAAATTACCACAGATAGGTTGACTTTTTGACTTTCAGATTTTGAGGATAAAGTGGTAGGGTCACCCTATCCATAGGTAATATAATACAGATGACATGTGGTGGAGGGGCATATGCAGAGTGTGCTGCAAAGCATGTATAGATACCTATCCTCACTCTGGCTTGCATCCTCTAGTGTCCTTCACAGCTTTCCAACTGGCCACTAGAGCTCCAGGCTCACTGCAATCACTTGACAGTAAGTCTATAGCTCTAGTTCAGTGATGGCTAACCTTGGCACTCCAGCTGTGACGAAACTACAAGTCCCATGGGGCATTGCTATACACTGACAGCTCTAAGCATAACTCAGGGAGGCAGAGGCATGATGGGATTTGTAGTTTTGTCACAGCTGGAGTGCCAAGGTTAGCCATCACTGCACTAGTTGCTAGTTCACAAACTGCAACTGACACTAGAGGATGCAAGCCGGAAGAATGACAGGTAGCTATACATGCTGTTGCATGCTCTGTAGCGCACTTTGCACCTGCCAGCACTCTCCTATGCTTACTCTCCATGGGGGGGGGGCGGCGATGGTTGCACATTGGGGTCAGGCAATCGATGGGTCATAGCTTTTGGTCTAGTTTTAAGCCCAAAGTGTGTGTGGGAGGGAGGCGTACGTAAAGGAGAGCTTGTTTGCATGTATATTATGGTATATATACACCATACTACATTATTAGTACACAACCATGTAGTGTGCCTATGCAGAGCGCTCCCGGCTGTGGGCACGCAATCAAGGACACACGCGGCTGGGCAGTGCCTGTGCAGTCAGCTGCGACCACACCAACCAGCAAGTAGAGTTTGAGGGGTCGGTAGGCAGCACCGGAGGAGGATGGAGGAGAATGGGAGCGGTGGACATGAGGAGAGACCACTAAACATGCCTGCACATACCGTTTTTAAATTAATTTTGCTCTAAGGTATCCTTTAAGAATGATAAGCGCTCTAATCTCGGCTATAACCTAGGGAATTTTGGTTGGACTCGCATATAAGACGGCCCCTATGATTTTTTTAGTGAGTCAGGCCTAACTTTTGAAAGTTATAGTTGAAAATATTTCATAAGTATAAGAGATGTCCATAAAGTAACAACCTCTTTCAATAAACCAGTAAAGGAAAAATGTTATTTACTTTGTTTCAAGCACACAATATCAACAAAATAATTATTCACATAATCTAACCACCTCCTTTTTTAAAGGGGTTCTTTCACGAAAAAAGTAGGCAGTTAAAAAATGTGACAGATGACAGGTTTTGGGCCAGTCCATCTTTTTAAGGGGCATTCTCAGGGCTTTCTTTGTTTTCAACAGCATTTCCTGAACAACAGTTTAACTGCCAAAATAGCAAGATACCAGCCGGCCTCCCTAATCACTTGCACACTATTATGTCAGTTAGATTTTGCAACTGGCCCAAAACCTGTCATCTGTCACATTTTTTAACTGCCTACTTTTTTTCGCGAAATAACTCCTTTAAATAACATTTTATCATATCTTTTAGTTTTAACAAGGTTTTCAGTCCCTTGGACTGACATCTAGTGCAGCTCTTCAAAAAATTGACTGCCTTTCCAGATCTGGAAGTGGGTAGGGTTACATCATCTAAGCATCACTAATAATTATTGGTGCAATTATTAGTGCATTGGTGAGTAAACAACATTTTGCAAAAATGTATTCAGCACTATATGCAGAGATGGCCTGGCCAAAGAAATACTGTAGTTCAACAAGCTAGAAGAAGTTAGCTAATGACTAATCCCACACTGATTGCAGAGGGCAATTTTCTCTGTATCTATGATTTCTATATATCGTACATATTATTGTACAACACTTCTCTCTGTGGAACATGCTGATGCTTTAAAAGTTGATGACAGTAATGATAATAATCTATACTAAAATGTGACTTACCTAAGGACTTGCCTGCTAAGCATTACCCATAAACCAGTGAATGCATGGGGTTTACAGGCATAACATTAAAAAAAAGAAAAAGAAAAACAAAGTAATAATTATAATGAAAACAATATATTACATTCTATCAAGAGACGTTTTTCAGAACCTCTCATATATTCTGTACCACCTTACAGTATCTCTTGAAATATTAAAGCTATTTCAGCTGAATTGAAGTGTACATGTAGCTATTGCAGAGTTGTCTATAAAAAGAGAGAAAAAAGTCTATAGATAGAAAACACGAACGACTTATGAAATGTGGTGATAAGAGATATATAGTACATGATTGATGATTAGGTGAGTGTTGTAGCTTAGATCATAATCTTAGCTTCACCTGCTGACCTCCTAATAAATCACCTCTCTGCTCATGTCTGTTCACCCAAAACACATGGATGAGCTTCTCCTGAGCTGGGATTTACTCCATCCTGCCATACCAATCAAGAACACTCAAGAGATAATTGATGGTTAGAACAACGGGCTAAGCAAATGTGTGGGCAATAATGTGTATCAAATGCTCTTATGTTCTATCTGGAACACTATTTCCCCTTTAAGACTAGCATAAGTCCGAACTGTGTTATTGGTGTTACTATCATTATAGTGGATGGGAAAAAGCAAGATGGATGAAATGTTTGAGCTGTCATTCCTGACCTTCTTCTAAAACTCTTGTTTGCCTGCATGTTGTACTGATCGTTAACGTCTAATATATTTTGATATATTGACCCGGAGTTCGTATGCACAACAGTTGTACTCTGACTCAGCTGACTACATATTGCTGCAGATATGCAACTCAAGCAAGTCTAATATTTTGTTATGTTTAAAGTTTGCCTTTTAATTTGGAATAAAAGACAGGTAAGGCAAAGTTAAAAACCTGAGCTATGTTTTTTCCTTTACGATCAGTTCAAACCATTCAAAATCCAACTTCCCATATTGACTTTAATGCAATTTATTGAGTTTCAAATTTCTGAAAAAATGTAAAAAAAAAAAAGGAAATTAGAAAAAAATGGCAAATTTTTCCTAATGGACAGCGTACAGAAAGCATTGGAAACATAAGGCCATGGAAGTGGGACCTGAGATTAAGAAACAGTGCCACTATGTGCCACTAGCAGCAGTCTCTGCTGTTAAAACAGCAGGTGACTGCATTGCTAGCTGGCATTATGAGCTGAATGACATCTGCAATGAATGCCACCCATAAAAGGTGGCATTCATTGCAGATGTTGATATTATGCCCAAGGATGGAGGACCTGAGATGCAGGCTGGATCAGTGAGAGCAGTAGCAGTGTAGAGAGAAGTAGCAGTGTATGGCCTCTTGTCAGCTATTGCCAGGGAAAACTGGGTGGAGTGCATCAGCAATGCCATCCAGAAGCTTACATACAAGTTGCGCTATTGATGTACTGAAAAGCAGCAGCAAGGGGAGGAGGTGGTGAGCCCTGAGATGGAGCGTGGAATGCATTGCAAACTGGCAGTGTGAGTTGGGCAGTGTGCATCACCAATCCCACCCACAAGTGTACATACAGGTGTAAACAGTGAAACACTGTAAATAAATGCCGGTGTGGCGCGATCTCTGCTGGTGCAATGCTATCCAATACTAGAGATGGCCCGAACCTCCAATTTTCGGTTCGCAAACCGGGTTCGCAAACCTTCGCCAAACGTTCGATTCACGCAAACTTTCGTTTATCGCAATAGACTTCAATGGGGAGGCAAACTTTGAAAACTAGAAACACTTATGCTTGCCACAAAAGTGATGGAAAAGATGTTTCAAGGGGTCTGACACCTGGAGGGGGCATGGCGGAGTGGGATAGATGCCAAAAGTCCCGGGGAAAAATATGGATTTGACGCAAAGCAGCGTTTTAAGGGCTGAAATCACATTGAATGCTAAATTGCAGGCCTAAAGTGTTTTAAAACATCTTGCGTGTGTATACATCAATCAGGGAGTGTAATTAGAGTACTGCTTCACACTGACACACCAAACTCACTGTGTAACACACTGCAAACAGCTGTTTGTGTTGTGACGGCCGTGCTGGACTGGTGCGCACCATGGCGAGATTGCTTTTCCTCAGTGATATCAGGTTATGTCTGACTGCCTTATCAACTTTCGATACTTCTTTCTCTACCATTGTTAAAGCTTACATCTATTTTTTTAAATACTTGTTCTGCTTGCTGTTCAGTACTTGCAATGAGAATCTGTTATGGAGGGCAAGTCTGCCATTGTGAGTGACCACGGGTAATGGCTGGGGAATCAGGGTTCAATTCTGGTCCTGAGTGGGAGCCTAAGAAATGGCTACCACCACCACACATCAAAGGAAGGCAGCAGGCACGTTGGGGGCAAAAGAGCAGGAACGGCTACCACACATCCAAGGAAGGCAGCAGGCATGGCATGCACGTCCCGAGGTAGTGACCAAAAATTACAATATAGGAGGACTTTTGAGGCCCTGCTGTATATGAGATGAATCAACTTTAAATCCTTTAACAAGAATCTGTTATGGAGGGCAAGTCTGCCATCCATTCAAGTGAAAGGTATGTACTGATTGCCAGGTATAATGCAATGTGCAGTCAAAGATGCAGTGAAAGGTATGCAGTGACAGCAAACAGCTGTTTGTGTAGTGACGGCCATGCTGGACTGGTGCGCACCATGAGAGTGCAGGTGATGGAGGCTTTCTAGCCCATATAGTCGTGCTGAGGTAGCTGAATGACAGAACAGTGACTGCTCAGCTGATCAAATTTGGTCTGTCGACAATGAAGCAACGACCTTATTATCTTTGGTGTGTTACCCCCCGAGACACTCATATAGCCGGTGGTCATTGCTTCATTGTGATACGCAAGCCCCTTCACCGCGGCAAGGTAATGATCACGAAGGGGAATTGGCACATGTACATGACTTTTGTTTTGTTGTAGCAGCTGCGGTGCAGCAAGAAAAAATAGGCAGGCATGTACACACACCAGAAAAATTATTATAGCGTCCGTAAAAATTCAGGAATCCGCCTGGTGTCCTGGACCCTGTTGATGGTGGCGTAGAAGGCAGTCAAGTGCCTTGCGAGCAGAGGTGCTGTGTGGGGAGAGACTTAGTCTTGGGGCAGGCAGCCAGTCACACGGTGTGCAGGCAGAGATGCTGTGTGTGGGGACTGACTTAGTCTTCGGGCGGGCAGTAGCCCTCCGGGATCCATGCCTCATTCATTTTGATAAAGGTGAGGTACTGAACACTTTTGTGACTTAGGCGACTTCTCTTCTCAGTGACAATGCCTCCAGCTGTGCTGAAGGCCCTTTCTGACAGGATGCTTGAGGCAGGGCAACACAGAAGTTGGATGGCAAATTGGGACAAGCTCTGGCCATAGGTCAAACCTGCGCACCCAGTAGTCCAAGGGTTCATCGCTGCTCACAGTGTCTACATCCACACTTAAGGCCAGGTAGTTGGCTACCTGCCGGTCCAGGCATTGGTGGAGGGTGGATCCGGAAGCACTAAGGCAAGGCATTGGACTAAAAAATGCCTGCATGTCCGACATCACCATGAGATCGCTGGAGCGTCCTGTCCTTGCCTGCGTGGATATGGGAGGAGGATTACTGGCAGTGGTACATTTATTGTGTTGTGCTGTGAAATCACTCTTAAATGCATTGTAAAGCATAGTTGCCAGTTTGTTTTGCATGTGCTGCATCCTTTCTGCCTTCAGGTGAGTTGGTAACATGTCCGCCACTTTGTGCCTATACCGAGGGTCTAGTAGCGTGGCCACCCAGTACAACTCATTCCTCTTGAGTTTTTGTATATGGGAGTCCCTCAACAGGCTGGACAGCATGAAAGATGCCATCTGCACAAAGTTGGATTCAGACGTACTATCCATCTCCTCTTGCTCTTCCTCAGTGACGTCAGGTAAGTCCTACTCCTCCCCCCAGCCACGAACAATACCACGGGAACGTCGAGCAGCACAAGCTCCCTGCGACGCCTTCTGTGGTTGTTCTTCTGCCACCTCCTCCTCTTCCTCCACAGAAACACCTTCCTCATCATCTGAGGCAGACTCCTCTTCCCCACACGACTCTTCCTCTTCCTCCCCCCTCTCTGCTGCCGCAGGTGTTGAGGAAACATCTGGTACTGATGAAAATTGCTCCCACAACTGTTCCTCCCATAACTGTTCCTGTTCACGCTCCTCCACAGCTTGATCCACCACTCTACACACGGCACGCTCCAGGAAGTAAGCGTACGAGATCAAGTCGCTGATGGTGCCTTCACTGCAACTCACCAGGTTGGTCATCTCCTCAAATGGCGGCATGAGCCTGCATGCATTTTGCATTAGTGTCCAGTTGTTGGGCCAGAACATCCCCATCTTCCCAGATTGTGTCCTTTTACTGTAATTGTACAGATACTGGGTGACGGCTTTCTTCTGTTCTAGCAGGCGAGAGAACATGACCAGGGTCGAATTCCAGCGAGTCGGGCTATCACATATCAAGCGTCTCACCGGCAAGTTGTTTCTCGGCTGAATGTCCTCAAAGCGTGCCATGGCCGTGTAAGACTGCCTAAAATGCCCACACAACTTCCTGGCCTGCTTCAGGATGTCCTCTATGTCCTCTGACACAAATCTTTGAATGACTAGATTCAGCACATGTGCCATACCGGGTACATGTTTCAGCTTTCCCAAATTTAAAGCGGAAAGGAGATTGCTGCCGTTGTCACACACCTTGTTGCCGATCTCCAGCTGGTGCGGGGTCAGCCACTGAGCCACCTGTTTGTTAAAAGCAGCCAGGAGAGCTGCTCCAGTGTGACTCTCCGCTTTGAGGCAAGACATGTCTAAGATGGCGTGATACCGTTGTACCTTGCATGCAGCATAGGCCCTGGGGAGATGGGGCTGTGTAGCTGGAGAGGAGATCGCAGCACCAGTAGAGTTGAACTGCCACTCAGCCAAGGAGGAGGAGGATGACAACAGCGAAGAGGATGTAGCAGTAGGAGAGGAGGTGGCAGGAGGCCTGCCTGCAAGCCGTGGAGGTGTCACAAGTTGGTCCACTACACAGCCACGTACTCCCTGCTTGCCATCGGTCACCAGGTTGACCCAATGGGCTGTGTAAGTAATGTACCTGCCCTGACCGTGCTTGGCAGACCAGGCATCCATGGTCAGGTGGACCCTTGACCCAACGCTGTGTGCCAGAGATGACACCACTTGCCTCTCAACTTCACGGTACAGTTTGGGTATCGCCTTTTTAGAGAAATAATTGCAGCCTGGTATCTTCCACTGCAGTGTCCCAATGGCCACAAATTTACAGAAGGCCTCAGAGTCCACCAGCTAACAGTTCCACCAAGCCAGCTGTCAGACGCCGGGCAAGGGGGTGACTGGCAGAAATTGGCTTCTTCCGCTCAATGATTTCCTTCATGGACACCTGGCTGCTGTGGGCAGAGGAGAAGGAACCACTCAAGGGTAGAGGCGGAGTGGAGGAGGGTGGTTGTGAAGGTGCAAGGGAGAAAGCAGCTGAAGATGCTGCACCTGAAGGAGGAAGAGGAGAAGGAGGGTGGCTTTGCTTTTGTGTGCTGCTTTTGCTCAGGTACTCTCCCCTTTGCAGTTTGTGCCTTTTCTGCAGGTGGCTTCGTAAGGCAGTTGTCCCTACATGGTTGTTGGCCTTTCCAAGGCTCAATTTTTGGAGGCAGAGAGAACAGATGCCATTTCTATGATCTACGGACGACACATTAAAAAATTTCCAAACCGTTGAGCCCCCCTGTGGTGATGGCACTATGGTGGCATCAGCAGTTGATGCTGGCCCCGGACACTGCCACCAGCTGTTTCTGACGACGAGCTCCCCCTGCTTCTTTCAGCAACTCGTCTCCTCCTCCTCCTCTCTGGCTCCACCTCTGGACTGTCCCCTTGGTCATCTTGTCTCTTAGGATCCCACGTGGTATCCGTATCATCGTCATCATCATAATCATCCTGCCCAGCTTCGCTTGCCTCAGACACCTCCAAAACTGCACTAACAGCAGGTACTTCATCCTCCTCCTCCTCACACGTTACATCCATAGTGTCGCCACCTAACTCAGACATATGAGGTGGTGTAACTTGTTTAGCACCTTCATCTGGTTGTAACAATAATGGCCGTGAATCAGTTCATTCCCCACCAATTAACTCCTGTGAAGTGTCAAATGCAGCGGCTGTGGTGCTTGTAGTAGCGCTGGTGGCTCCGGAAGATGAGGTGTTCTGTGTTAAATAGTCAACCACATCCTGACAATCTTGGGAGTTGATGGGACGTGCCTTCTTCTGAGCACTGTACTTTGGGCCAGGGCCACACAAAATCACATCAACACTACCTCGCACAGACCTGCAGGGTGGCCTTCCTCTGGGTCTGCCTCTACCTCTACCTGTTTTGTCCGTTTTGTCCATATCAGGGGGGATGAAGTGAAAGGTAATCACTGACTTGACTAATACAATGTACAGTCACACAGGTGCAGTTAACAGGTATGCACGGAGTGGTATATCACACTGTGTGCACTCACGAAGGTAGGTGGGTGCACTGTGAACAACAGGTAGGTGCACTGTGATCAACAGGCAGTGATGGGTATTACAATGTGCACCTGTCAGTCACACAGGTAGTTTGGCCAGTTGTGGTCAGTCTTGCTCTTCTGCACATGCGTGGCCCAGCCACGTGTGTGCCCCATCACACTCCCATCGGCAGGAGTGTGAGAAGGGTATGTCCAAGACTGGGCCGCGCATGCACAGAAAAGCACAACTGGCCAAAATCATCAAAGCTTTCTACAGGACAATAAAGCAGCTGGCAAGGATAGCGAGGGAGCCCAGGTAAGTACAAATACTGCTGCTATTCATGACCCTCAGGCATCCTTTAGGCCTCATTTACACTTGGGCACTTTTTTGTGTTGTGTTACCCTTTCTGCATGTAGGGAAACACAACAAAAAAGAAACTGTATAGGGCCTAGTACACTAACCGCATTGTGTCATGTTGTGTTGGAAGCTTCCAATTCTCTGCTGACCTGCCACAAAAACAGCGTGTTGCCATGTGTTTTCCGTGGCGGAATGCCATGAACTCAGTAGGTGACACAAAAATGTAAAATTTGTTGGTAGCGGTGGTGCACCTATGCAGAACAACACAAATACATGGGGAGTCTGTAAATCCCAGTGACATACTCCCTGTCCAGCAGGGAGTACGTCACTGGTCAAGAGCCGGCAAAGGGTGTGCAGGGGGTGTGCAAGCGGTGTGCGGGAGCGCTATGCATATGACCTTTTTGGCGGATGCTGCTGCAGGATCATTTGAATCTAGTTTTTGTAGTTGCAGTGTGATGTGATGGGGTAAAACATCACACCACAATGCTTTCATCAGGTGTAATGCTGCCCTAAAACAGTGAAATAAATGAATGTACTGTACAATATTTTTTCAACACCTGTCGGTATAATATTTGGAGTGCTAATTTGTAGACCACTAAAAGCCACAATAGGTAACAGTCAATCACCCTGAGTGAAAATGTCAAAATGGAATGACATGAAGGTTATTTTTATTGGGGTGAGTAATGTACACAGTATAACACAACTGCTATATTGGACTTGTACAGTAAGTCAATACATACTAAAGCAGTATAAAGCACTCATAGGAATGGCAGTACTTTGTGTGGGTTGTACAATGCAGCTAGTTAATTTGCACACACAAATCTACTGAAGTTACTCAACACTCAAGGAATGCAATAGCTGACAGTTTTTTCTCACAGTACTAGGTGCAGTGTACAACTAGCAAACAAGCTGGAGGACTAAAATACCTTGCTGTAATTTGTAACTAAGAACACACAGTTCTAACCTATGTATTAATGTTCAACATAGCACACAATGCACCTTAGAAATCACAGTTGTAAGTTGGCAAGGCAAACCTAGCTAACAGCTACCTCACCTTAAAGAGGAACTCCAGTGAAAATAATGTAGTAAAAAAAGTGCTTCATTTTTTACCATAATTATGTATAAATGATTTAGTCAGTGTTTGCTCATTGTAAAATCTTTCCTCTCCCAGATTCACATTCTGACATGTATTACATGGTGACATTTTTACTGTGGGCAGGTTATGTAGCTGCTCCTAGCTGTTTTGGCTGTTAGAGACAGCTGTAAACAGCTAATTCCTGTCTGTGAACATTGTTACATTGTGGCAGTTTGCCCAGAGTACCGCGGTACTCAGAGTTTCTTGTGGGAGGGGTTTCAGCACAAAATCAGTCATACAGTGCCCCCTGATGGTCTGTTTGTGAAAATCATTATATTTCTCATGTAAAAGGGGGCATCCGCTACTGATTGGGATAAAGTTCAATTCTAGTTTGGAGTTTCTCTTTAAAGCATATACTTCACTCTGTCTCTTCTATCACACAGACAATGCAAGATAGAGTAAACAGTCCCCAACACTGCACTGCTTCATTTCTGCCTGTGGTGAGATCTGTTCTCATTGGCTGATGGGACTTGATAGACATCCTGGGAGCAAATTATTTTCTCAGTAGACATTCATTCTGCACTTCCCACTGACCTTTTGGCACGGTACCACCCCCAAGTTTTGCCCGTGTATATTTGGTAAGAAAGCACTGTCTCTTTGAACAGCTGCTGAACGGCGATACTTGCGGATATATAAAGGTCATGCAGTATGCAAGTCTGAATGGTGGATCAACATCAGTGTGCTGGGGACAGGAATTTGCTCAGAAACAAACATCAGAGGGAAGAGGCAGCTAGCTACTAGCTGCAATGGCTGGGAGGGAGGGGCTAATATAGTTTAGTGGGAAACCAATGCACTGTTTTTTCTTATCTCAGCATTTAATGTGTTCCAACAGTTCAGAAAAACAGACATTTAACGTGGTTGCATGAGACAAGACACAGTGCTGACCTTCATTGAACATTTAATTGATAAACTCAAAAACCATCATTCAAAACTGCATGTCTAAAATTTTCTGTAGCGAAGCAACTCATCGCATCTGATAACTTCCTCTTCTTAATAGTCTTGGCAAAAATAATACTTCTGGGCATAATCCTAGAGCTAATATGTTCATATGTTTGTTCTACAGACAGTAACCTCTCATTACTTACATGTTGATCATATACTCATTTTATATTGTCCACATTTATTTTAGAATCACTTTAAACTCATTCACAGCCACCATCAAATTATTGCCAGAATTGTTGAAGTGTAGTCTAAATGTTTGCTTAAATCCATGTTTGTTACATATTGTTGTCACATTCATTATGACAGTTGTTTCTTTGTTAGCTATAATTTTCTCTCATTCCCTTATACTGTAATTACACATGACATGGTGCAAATCTTATTATTATAGTCCTTATATTATTGCAACTGTACAGTTTAACCGCATCAATGAGATGGATATCTATCTATCTATCTATCTATCTATCTATCTATCTATCTATCTATCTATCTATCTATCTGTCTGTCTGTCTGTCTGTCTATCTATCTATCTATCTATCTATCTATCTATCTATCTATATCTATATATATATATATATTACAGTTTTGTTGCAATACCAAGGAACATTTGCATGCTCTCATGGTTATGACTTTTTCTGGGGGGGGGAGTTATTGTAGCCATAATGCTGACATTATGCTCTGAACACCACCAGGCTAGCATATATGAACTGCCAGCCTAAAATTACTTCAATCAATCATATTACTCATGATATTAAAATGTATATTTTATATACAGTCCTAATAGATTGTGTGCGAGTGGGTTTGTACCAGAAATCATAAGTCAGATTTCTTTTTTCTGATGAAACTATTTCTCTCTTTGACAACTGTCACAAACATCTCAGAGCTATGAATATTAAAGAATTGTTGGCTGGTACATTTGGTATTTTGAAGCTAGGCAAATAGAACTCATGAAATATGAAAGGAATGTTCCATGTGCCAATGGAGAAAAAAATAGTCATTGAGGTGATTTATGAGCTAGTGGTCACCTACACCTTATGCATACTTACCAAATGTTGAAAGCTGTTCTAAAAGACACCTTGCTGTTGGGCAGGTGAATGTGTTCAAGGAAAGAATAACATGCAAAATAGACTGACTAACAAATGAATATATCTTATCTATCAAATTTCTAAAACTGAATATATGACTTATATGGGTTAATGCAATGTGAAAATCAGAAATGCTCTTGGAAAAGCCTTGAGAGTGCTGAAATCATACTTTACACTTATTCTAGCTTCCCTGGCCATATACAATACTACATTGGTCATTGTACAGACAAATTGTTAGCCAGACTGATAATTTTATTTACAGCTATATACAATGGGGTTGATTCAAGGTCAGTAAAATTGCTGTGCGTAAAGATAGCACAACTCGCGTTACCTAGGTAATGCACAAGTAGTGGTGGGATGCGTTGCAGTGGGGTCCTATGGGATGCATTGCAAGACTCAATACCACTCACTTCCTCCTTCAAGCCGGAAGGAGGAAGTGCACGGTAGTGAGTCTTGCAACGCTTCCAATAGGACGTGTGCAAGACGTTTGAAACGCATAGAAGACAGTGGACTTATGTGTAAGTAACCCCCTCTCTCCCAGCAACAACGCTGAGGCAATTAAGCCTCATATAAATCATGATTTTGAGTCCTTACAGACTCGTGAGCCCAGGCCTGGCTATTGTGACTCATGTTATGCTACCCCGACAGTAGAATATCCGTATTTACACCAATAGTTTACTATCGTTGTTAGAATAATGTTCGTAATAATACCAATATTGTACTAACTGTCTGTACCCTAATTCTCACACTAACCATCCCCTATCTATGCTTAATACTAACCAAACCCCTCCTACTCTTAACGTTAAGGGTCCTTTTACACTTAATGCGCTGGTATGCATTTGTTTGCGTTAGTATGCATTAGTACGCATTGGTGTGCGTTTTTTCCATAGCAGTGCATTGTGAAAAAGCTTTCAGTTAAAACGTGGTGGGGTAAAGGTATGGTGGGAACTGAGCCATAAGAAAACATGGGCATTACTTTGAAAATCTTTCAGTTATAACTGAGAGCAACTGATTAAGAGTAAAAAGAGCCCTTACCCTACCTATTAACTGGCCAAGCCAGGTTAGTAAAAGGTTTGGAGCTTGGAGTTTGGAAACAATGTAGATTATGTGAACAACCTGCCCACAAAGCACAACACAGGGCAGTGCTCATCTGTACTGTTTACTTATTTAAAGTAAAACTAAACTGTCAAAAATAAAAAGTTTCCCTTACCTGGGGCTTCTACCAGCCCCCTGCAGCTGTCCTGTGCCAGCGCCGGTCCATTACAATCCTCCGTTCCCCCGCTGTCAGCTAGTACCGTTTTTGCCGACTCGGAGACGGTGGGCCACTGCGCCTGCGCAGCCTGGCAACATGTAATCTTCTCTAAGTTGTTGTCTGTGTGAAAAAGGATACACATTGCCAGAATTGTGCAGAGACGCAGTGGCCCGCCGACTCCGAGTTGGCAAAAAGTAAACTAGCTGATGGCAGGGGGAATGGAGATTAGTGGATGACCAGTGTGGGCACAGGATGGCTGCAGGAGGCTGTCAGAAGCCCAAGTTAAGTGAAACTCTTTTTATTTTTGACAGTTTAGGTTCACTTTAAGTGGGGTCTGGGGCAAGCTGCTTGAAATTCTTGGTGTGCAGAAGGTAGTCTGTATCCACCCTGACAATGGCCACAATTCACAAGATCATACTTGTGATAATTAGGCAGGTGAAAACTTATCATCACCAGTCAATCAGTATTTAATGTTTTAATTAAGTAAAGAAGGTAGCCTTATTAACATTGAATGATAAGCTTTCACAGTGAGAGTGTTGTCTTATCACTCCAGTCCTTAAGTTATCACCTGTGTAGTTATTCTCACATGCAACAGATAGGGAGAGGAGGAGCACACACAGGCAGGATGTTGCTCCACCCCTCCTGCTGCCAGGGGACAATTACAGCTAGCTTGTATAGGACAGCCAGGGAAAGATAGAGAGAGGCTGTGACTCTGTGTGTGGCTGGGTCTATTTGTGTTTCTGTATCTGTGTGTGAATTTGTGTGTGTGTGTGTGTGTGTATGTGTGTGTGTGTCCTTAACTTAAGGATGGAATCTTTATTTTAAGCTTTGACTGAGATAAATTGCCTAGTGAATACTAAATGCTTTACCACCATGGTGATAACAATAAAAACAGCACCAAATTGTTATTAAATACAGGCGATGAGCATAGTGAATTGTGGCCAATTACAGCTGCACAAATCCTGAAGGATCCAGGACCACCTGAATTTATCAATAAACATTTTCACTGCTGGTAGTCAAGGGATTGATATTTTGCTAACCTCTGAGCTAACCTCTCTATGATCTCGCACGACAGATGTAAGGTTGCATTTTTTCAATTAACAGTAGAACATTCTTGTAAAAGAAAGTTTAGGAAGAGCTGTTAGAAGGGTGGGGGGCACTATTCTTTCCAGGAAACCTGTAAGAGTGGGAGGGGGCAACTATACCCCAAGTATAGCTGTAAGTAGATGGAGGGACCACTAGACCACCAGGGAACGCTATAAGGAGGAGGGACTACTAGACCACCAGGGAAAATAAGGGGGAACACAGCAGAGCATGGGGGTCACTGTAATTAAGAAAAACATAGGGGGCACTTTAGGAGATGCTATACATGAAAGGCCACTATAATGGAAGACTTTTATGGGGGCATGTGGAATCAAGACATGTAACAGCAGCATAATATAGGGGATGCAATAGGAATAAAACATGGGGCTATTACAGTACTGTTTAGTCACCTACTATAACCCCACCCAATTTTAAGACCATAACACACTGTGTATTTAGTCAACTAATTACATTCTCTATAAACATTTTATTCCCCCATTTTAACCTTTAGAGGTTTTTTATTATGCCAATACTAGGAGAAAAGTACATAATGCAGAAAAATATACCTTTATTTCAAAATTGAAATATTATCACCATATATTGTACCAGCATTACAATGTCAGTTTTGTGCTAAATGGGATAAATAGCCATTTATAACACACATAAAAAAATAATGGGTGAAAACTGAGATGAAGAGTACTTTTTCCTTTTCTTAATTTTTCCTTTTAAAATGCATAGGTAACTAAAATACATAAATTCCTGGGGGAAAAGCATCCAAAGAATGTCTAGTTTGTCCTGAAAAAAAATGTATATTTCACTTTGGGGTCATCATAACTAAGTAGTGATAAAGTTATTGCTGATTAAATAGGGAAATAGCTAAAACATCAAAACTGCTCAACTCCAAAAAGGAAAAAACAATCTCTAAATGCAAAATGGTTTACATGATAAACTTTTAAATGATAACATTTTCTGTTCCATGCAAACAGATTATTGCTGACATATATTTTTAGTAGTTCTATAGGTTATTTTCCAGAAAGTTCACTCTGAGCTTAAGAATAGTCATACATTTTTAAAGTGGGTAAAACATACTGTATAGTACATCTTTCAGCAGTGATCTATGATTCTGCTGGAGAATAATAGGCCAGTTTTCTCGAAGCTATATATCTACAAGCAATATTGCATAAGCAAACACAATGGAAATTTACTGTGTGGCTCCAAGGGCAAAATAAGGTAAATCTATTTTTTACAGAGTCAGAACAAACAACAAAACCATCTCCAGACTTGAATGCTGCACTTGACATATTGTAAGTTTAATCAAACATAAGCACAGCAGCGTAAAATGTCTAACAATGCATCATTGTATTATGGGCTAACAGATCGGAACTTGACTAATTTGTGGGAAAACCTCTGGGCTTCCAAGACTTGAGACTAGCCTCTGTCACATCTATTCTTTATCCCAAGATTTTCCTAAAGGTCGTTCTCAGCCAAGTGTTGATATTGCTACATTCCAGGCTTTTGTGCAGGGAAGAATTTAATTTCCTTGAAATATTGCATATAATATATTTCCAAGGAAATGAGATTCTGTTGAAGTAGGATGAAACCATAATTCTCTCTTTCCCGGGCTAATAATTTATGTGTATAAACTGTTTCATAGATGTTCGGACTGGATATAATAACTTGCATAATGGCTTGATTCAAAGACAATATTATGAAACACGGTGAAAACACATACTCATAAAGAAAATATAATTCCCCGGTAGCTCTTAAAAATGAATTTCAGACAATCAAGAGTCAGATTTAATCTAGTTATATATTATTTAAGGAAAATAAATCAATAAATATATTTTATATGCATCAGTCCACTGTAAGTCCTATACAGCAGTGTGCACAATGAGAAAAGAAGGAGCAGCATAATGCTATAATTCTCATACCATCAGCTTCCATACAGAAGACACCCCACTGAGGAATCAGATTTTTTTTTTTACTAGTAAGTCATTTTACATATAAAGTATTTCATCAGCATGCTTGTTTGCATGCAAGTTAAAGGGATTTTTACGCCTTGACACTAAAACCTATTTATTTAACGTGGTCATGTCACATTTACCAAATGATGTCGCTCACTCACATTTCTAAGATAATGATTCCCAGTAGTTTAGCTTTACCCCTCTAAATAACATCCTACCAAATAAAACCCCTGTGTCCCTATGTCTTCTTCCTGTGTCCCTGTGTCCGTGCTTTTACTAAACCACACGTGCATGGCACACAGGGAGCCATTGGACCAGGAGGAGGAGGAGGCCAGGGGGCGTGCGGTACGCGGGCATTACACAAGTGGGCTGTGCACCCGTATGCACGCTGATGCGGCGGTGGTGACAGGGGTGGGAGAGGAGGGGGGTTGTGAGGGAGGCCTAGCACCCATTATGTTAACAGTCCTTAAAGGGAACCTGAAGCGAGTAAAATTATTTAAAATAAACACATGACATAGCTGCCAATGAATATTACATACTAACCTCACCATCAGTTCCTCTCAGAAGCTCACCATTTTCTTCTTACAGTGATCCCTTCCAGTTCTGACAACATTTTGTCAGAACTGAAATATAACAGTTGCTGTCAGTTATATATCAGCAGCAGTCAGTTACAACTGAATGTGCAAGGTAATGTCCATGTTTCCCTATGGCTCAGGTGGGCGATATTACAGTTTAACAGTGTGCTGACCAGGAAGCTGTTATTGGGTAATGGCTATTTTTAAAATGGAGGACAGGAAATTCCATTGATCACAGTGGACATATGGGACGCAGGAGAGGAACAAGAGATTGAGTAGTAGACTACACAGGAAGTAAGTATGACCTGTGTATGGTTATTTTAACATTTTATTTTCAGTTCAGGTTCTCTTTAAGTCTAGTACAGTATAAGAACTTAATATAAGCTATTAAGCATCTTGAATCCAATTAACATTATACTATTATTTTTCAAATTCCTTCTGCACCTGCTGTATATTGTTTTTAGGAAACATGCTGAAAACTAGAGTCTGGGAGCATTTGAATGCACTATTCCCAAGCGGTGAGTAAGTCAGGAGTGGCTTAGCTGCGTAAAGTGAGTTAGTGAAAAATGTGCAAATAGGTAGTGCTAAGATTGCTGTCCTCTCGTCCTCTCTATTATTGGTAAGTACATTTTACTTTTTATTATTTAGGCTCCCCTGGATATATATATATATATATATGGATATATATATATATATATATATATATATATATATATATATATATATATATATATACACTGTATATATGTATATGTATGTGTTTTTTTTTTTCTATGGAGCAGTAAACATTCACTAATTTTCTAACATTTTACAACTTTCCCGAAGATGTGATGAGACCCAGTTGAGGGTGAAAGATCCTAACCACTTACAGTAACAGCAGTTTTTAATAAATTCAGTCCAAAGTTTTCTAGGTCACTTTTAGTTCTTAGAGATCATGGGAAGTAACTAAGTAAGCCAGGTCCATAAAGTTGTTTGTAAAAACTAGTACATAGAAAAGCAAAACTGTGCCAGAACAATCAACAAGATTTCAAAAGTAAAAAAAAAAAAAAAAAGATTGTGACTGGCAGCTACTGCTCTTTCCCCTTCTTTTTGTCTCCTCTGTCTTGATAAATCAGTTCCTGGCTCTTTGGTGATGATAGCGGTTATGGGTAGGACAGTGGAGGGTAAAAATTGCAACAGACTACTTGAAATTTGCCAGAGCAAGGCCTAATTTAATCGCACAAAAATCTAATAAGACACAAAGCAAATTTCCACACTGCAAACTAAATCTAGTGATCTTTCATCCCCGCCATGTGATTCGCAGGATCTGTCAAAAAGTACCGGTTGCTGTGAAACAATTGTTGGATTACTCTGGGGCTACCTGTGTGTGAGTCATCGGATCGGTGAAGTATTCATACATTACTGTTATGTGCACTGACGTTGCTGCTGTGACGCTGTTTAACATAAACTGTGCTGGAATAAACAAAAAGTTGCTAGTTACATCGGTTCCCATGTGTTGTCTTGCTGCTGGAGATACAGTGTTACATCTAGTGATCTACTAGCTCCTAAAAATGTTTGCTACCCCGAACCTTGTTGTCATGTTTACTGGTTTGGATGCATTGAATGATGGTGGCTTCTTCCAGCCCCCCGTAGCCCGCAAGGTCTCCCGGCATCCTCTTGGTCCCTTCCGTGGTCCTGCTGCTGGTGGCTCCGGTATTCCGGCAACTTCGGCTGAAGTTGCTCATGCGCGCTTCTGGCGTGCACATAGCGCATCATCACGCTGTTTGCCGTAAGTGTCCTGCTCATGTGTCGTTCAGTCTTTAGAGAACTGTGAAAGGACGCTTACGGCGGGTGCAGCAACGCTGGGTGCGCGCACGTGCAACTTTAGCCAAACTCACCGCATTACCAGAGCTTCCAGCGAGACCACGGAAGGGACCCAGAGGATGCCAGGGACCTCATGGTCTACTGGGGGCTGAAGGAAGCCCCAGATAAGTCCAGATTTTCAGTTTAGGCCTCAGGGTCCCTTTAAAGAGCCTGTGTGTTTACAGCATATACATACTAACAGCAAACACCTCAAGTGAGAGCAGTGAAGCAGTTTCCAATTTTCCAGTGAACGGAAGTCTATACATGTTGACATGATTCATGAAAATGCTCTGTCCAACCTTATAGATGTGGCTTCTAGAATATAAAGTGTACTCAATTGTCTCCATTTAAAATGTTAAATAGCCTTGATGTTATGGTTTTGAACTAGGCTAAGCTTCTCATTCATTTGCATGTATGTCTCAGTTTCCTTTTTGTATAACCCACAGATCAATACATTGCTTGAGGAATAACAATTTAATTAAGATAAACACTCTGCTAAATATTTGTCTCCATGGACAGGGAAAAGCAATACTAGATAGGGGATTTTCAGCATAATCCTGCACTTTGTTATGAATAACAAAGGGGAAAGCTCTGAAATGATAATTCAATTTAATTTAGAAGCAATATATATTCAGAAAGAATTGGAAGCATTATATTTTTATGAGATATAATATAGAAGTCATATAGTATATTAATATTAAGCTTATTGTATTAAATTATTAAACTTGCTAATCGGCTTTGGACTGTTAGTCTGGTTAATTTGAACAGTGACAGGTGCTGATTTCTGTGTACCATGGTGTTGTAGTGGCTTGCCTCTTTTGGCTTGCGGCACCGAGTTCCTGGTTCATTACCTGGCCTGGATATTATCAGTGCAGAGGTTGTAAGAGACTGATTGGTAGACCTCAGGGGATTATGACCAGAACACACCTGACCTAGGTAACATACTGAGTGCTTTGTAAATGCATGTTAAGCTTTGCAGGTGAAAAGTGCATGATAAATGTTTATCTAGAAACACTGTTGGAGGTGCCCTGGATATCTAACGTATTACTAATTTATGTGAAATAGGAGTAAACGGATCTTACCTAGTCAAGAAAAAAACACAAAGGGTAGGTATAATATTTATTCATATATATAAGCCAACGCATTTCATGGATGCTGACCCGTTTCCTCAGGTCAATACAAAGTGCCTCAGTGGCAGTAGTCACGAGTGTGAGCGCCTCTAATCCAAATGATAAATGTTAGCATGTTTTATAACATATGTATCTTTAATTTTTAATAAGGATATTAGACACAGATAACCTGAATGTCATGCAGACTGATAAAATAATGGAACTTTAAAGCCAAAAAGAAAGGAAGTGAGATATTTTCCTTAGTAATTGTAGGCCTTTGAGTGGTCCAGAGGCTTACCAGATCCTTATAGAGCCTACCATTCTAGCACAATTTTTCTCTCCATCTTCTGGCCTTGCTCCCAGCTGCAGGCTACTGCATCCACACTGGGCATGTGCAAGTAAGGTCTGCACATTTCCAGGAGAATGTATGTTTTTTTTTAAATGTGCAAAGTCTACTTATGCATGCCCAATCTGTTATCGCTGGTACATGACTGTGTTTCCGCCCAGAAGAAGAGGAATTATGTGCTGGAATGCTGGGCTGTAGGAGGACCCTGGAAGAGTACGAGAGGAATCGACGTGGGAGACTTGGGCGCAGGATACAGCTGCTATATGGCTGATCCTGCTGCTGCACAAGTTCCTGGCCATGTTAAATACTATTCCCCCTCCAGGCCGCCATGGATGGTGGGGAATGAAATAATTTGGCTTCCAGCAAATGCTGGAGTCTGAATTATTGCGTTTTATAAGTAACTTTAGCTCCGTCTTCTGACGGCGCCGAATTTATTCCCTGTGTGCCGCTATAGCTCTAATTCCTATTATGGCCTATGGTGGCACCGGCTGCGCCCAAGTCTCCTGCGCTGGAATAGCAGTGTTCGTCCTGGAAGCCCTAAACTACCCAGAGACATCCCACTAATATCTATTTTTTTTTTTTTAGAAGTCACTGCAGGTGTCCTAAAGACTCTTGCATAAATGTATTTGTGCTTGTTGCCTTTAGCAATCAGTCATATGGGCTTCGATTCACAAAAGCGTGCTAACTTAGTTAGCACGCCTCAAAGGTTTGGCCGTGCTAACTACAGTGCTAAGGAGTTAGCATGCTCAAAGCTTAATCATCGCGTGCAAAGTTTAGCGCTGCGCGGTGCGCTGGGAATGCCCTATAATGTTGCACATTGTGTGACGTTTTGGACACACCCGGCGTGACGTTATAGGCACACCTAGTGCGCCGTTTTGGCGCACCTGGTGCAACATTCCACGTGCAATGTGCGGTGCTAAACTTTGCGCGTGATAACTTAGCGCGAAGCTTAGCTTGACCTAAAGCCCTTTAGTCATGCTAAGGGCCTTTTCACAGACATGCTAACACTTAGCACGCTTTTGTAAATCGAGACCCTCGTGTTTAATTTGTAGATCTCCATTGTAGAAATAGCAGCTGGAGGCAGGACAAACATTTAAGGCAACCAACAGTTATTTTCACACACACACACCAAGGAAGCAAAAAGGCCGAGGATAGACTCCCTGTGCCCATAATCTCAAACCACAGTTTTAAAGTTTGGATTAGAAAACCTACAAGCTAAAAAAAGTAAAAAAAAAAAAAGAGAAGAGAATGAAAAAAAAAACACTCCACTATATCTGTACACACATTCAACTGGTTATACACATTTTTATATGACTTGATACAATCAGACAGGAACACACTCATATGCGCAACCTTTTAGCAGCTCTGTCTGCGTTATCATGTGAGATAACTCAGGGCAGGGCATCCTCAGTTGGCTGAACTCATGCTGCCTAATGCAGCCATGCAGATTGGCGCAGGGAACACTTTAAATGTACCTGTTCTGGATGTTAAATAGCTCTCCTCTTCCTCCACCCACGGCGCTGCAATATCGACAGATGACATCCTGCTCCGGGTCTGGATAACGATAGGATATTGTGATCAGGACCCAGAGGATGGTGTCAGCATTGCAACGCTTGAGTGATGCTGTAATGCTAGCATCATCTTCTTGGTCCCAATCACATATCATATCATGTGATCTCGACCAAAAAGGTGATGTCATCATTGTAGCGCTGTTCAGTGGAGGAGGAGGAGAGCCAATGGAGAAAGTGGAGAGCCGATCCAGCGCCCGGAATAAGTAAATATGAAAGGGCTCCCTGTGCCACTCTGCATAGCCTGCCAGGCTGGGGGAGGCACACTGGGGCATGGAGAAATGTGGCCCTGCATATAGTTTTCCTAATGTGGCTGCTAAATGGTTAAATACTGATGATTTGCCAGTTTGGAATCTTAAGATCTGCACGGTGTAGCCTATTGTTATAATGTAATCGCAGACAGAAGTTAACTGTAGTTGGTTCACCGGCCTTAAGAGAGACAGAATATTCCAGACTCCTCGAAGAGAAAGAAAATCCTTTTGAGAGTGTATGGGAATGAATGAACTAACCCACAAAGGCTTTTAAAGATTACATAAATATATTCTGCTTGGTAACTACAATGCATGAGGCTGTGTCCAACTTGTGTTTGTATAGATGTGCATTGGTGCATTAGACTGTAAAGAAAAGCAACAGGTGTTTTGCCTAGGAGCAAATAAGTGTTGTTTAGGCATACCAACTGCATGTTAATCTGCTTCTCTTGCTCACAGCAGTACTTTGAAATGACTGGTCCAGAATGCGCAAAGATAACAAGAGCAACATCTAACACTTCAGTGCCAGAAAAAAAAAATGTATATTGTTATATCTTATTGATACAGACTTTTCTATAAGAACAATATTTGTTAAAGTTTGCCTGCCAAGCATAAGTGATCCAAGCAAGGTATCCTCTCTGCAGCAGACTGAAGATAAGTATGGATAGCAGTCTTTGGCTGCCCAGCATTACCCTTCAGTGGCGCTCAGATAAGAATGTTTCCTCATGCCTACCCTTCCAGAAGCCCACAAACTAACATTTTGTTTGTCCAACTGCTGTAAAAAAAATTTGGGCAATAGCTATCAGAAAGATGACTCTTGTCCAGCTGTCCACATTCTACAGCGCAAAACATGGGGGCCTGCAGGAACTCAGGCAAGTATGGCCATACTGCATTTATTAGAAAATGACCTCAGACGTAATCACAAAAGATCATTTTAGGCAAAAAAAATATATATACAGTTAAAGGGACACTTAAGGCTAGCTAATAAAATGAGTTTTACTCACCTGGGGCTTCCAAAAGTCCCCTGCAGCTGTCCGGTGCCCACACAGTCTCGCTCAGATCCTCCTGTGCCAGCCGGCAGCTAGTTCCGTTTTTGGCGATAGGTGCCGACAGGCGCCGACAGGTCCCGACAGGCCTGGGAATGTGAGTGATTCTTCACGTTCCTGGCCACAATAGCAGTATAAGAGGGTGCAATTGTTCCCAGGGCTGTCGGCGCCTGTCACCAAAAATGGAAGTAGCTACCGGCGGGAAAAGGAGGATCGGAGAGAGATTGTGTGGGCATGGGACAGCTGCAGGGGGCTGGTGGAAGCCCAAGGTGAGTAAAATTCATTTTTTAGCTAGCCTTAAGTGACCCTTTAACCACTTGATGACCCACCCTTTACCCCCCCTTAAGGACCAGCGCTGTTTTTAGTGATCTGTGCTGGGTGAGCTCTACAGCCCCCAGCACAGATCAGGGTGCAGGCAGAGAGATCAGATTGCCCCCCTTTTTTCCCCCCTATGGGGATGATGTGCAGGGGGGGTCTGATCTCTTCTGCCTGCGTGTGGCTGGCGGGGGGGGCACCTCAAAGCCCCCCTCCGCGGCGAAATTCCCCCCTCCCTCTCCTACCTGCTCCCCCCCCCCCGGAGATCGGGGCTGCACAGGATGCTATCCGTCCTGTGCAGCCAGTGACAGGACGTCCCCTGTCACATGGCGGCGATCCCCGGCCGCTGATTGGCCGGGGATCGCCGATCTGCCTTACGGCGCTGCTGCGCAGCAGCGCCGTACAAATGTAAACAAAGCGGATTATTTCCGCTTGTGTTTACATTTAGCCTGCGAGCCGCCATCGGCGGCCCGCAGGCTATTCACGGAGCCCCCCGCCGTGATTTGACAGGAAGCAGCCGCTCGCGCGAGCGGCTGCTTCCTGATTAATCAGCCTGCAGCTGGCGACGATGCAAAGTCCTGCAGCTGCCACTTTGCCGACGCACGGTATAAGCGTGCGGTCGGCAAGTGGTTAAACTCCGCATGAGTGAAACGCCTACTCCAGTATAATGATATTGCCAGAAGTCCAGTATAATAATATGACCAGAAGTACATGATGTGTTTGTGACTCTGTACTGTAAAAAAAAACTGAGTTTGAATATTTGAACAAATGGTGCATGAATAAGTTTAGACTTACAATATCTATTGGTCAGATAATGCTCAACGTTTCAGCTAGGATCAAAGATAAAAAAATGTAGCCAGGAGTTATTAAGGAGGTAGACAGAAGGGCAGAGAACACCTTCGAGGACAACTGAAGTTAGAAGAATATGGATGTTGCCATATCGATTTCCTTTTAAACAATACCGGTTGCCTGGCAGCCCTGCTGGTCTATTTGGCTGCAGTGGTGTCTGAATCACACCAGAAACCAGCATACAGCTAATCTTGTCAGATCTGACAATAATGTCAGAAACACCTGATCTGCATATGCTTCTACGGGGTCTATGGCTAAAAGTATAAGAGACAGAGGATCAGCAGGATAGCCAAGCAACTGGTATTGTTGGAAAAAAGAAATAAATATGGCAGTCTCCATATCTCTCTCACTTCAGTTGTCCTTTATAGTTCCTTTGAAAGGAGACAGCAAAGTTGTTATTATGAAAGACATCTAAAATACATCTACAACATGTTAGATAAGTTAAGATCCTTGCCACTTCTTGCACTTTACCATGTGGAGGAGAGTGGCCAGCTATGTGAGGAGAGTAGCGACTGTATGATAAGGGGTGCAATATTAAGATGTCATATAGATGTTGTATCATGAGTGGGGTTGTATTGCTGGAAGATCTGTATGTCTCTAACTTTAGTCTCTCTGTGGTACTGAGAATAGTGTGTGTAAAGTCTTATGCGTGATGAGTAGAGCCTAAACTAATACATTAACTGCAAAGCATTATTCTGTGCTCATCAAGGCTTTATGCGTCTTACTAGTAGACCCAAGCCGGGCTCTAGGGTCTGTTTCTCGCCGCCGCATGTTACTGTGCACGTGCGCACCCGGTGCACACCCGGCCGCCCGCTCACACTCCCGCTCGGCTCCCTGGCCCCATCCTCCTGTCTCTGTGAGGCTGGGTCCGTGCTGCGCACATGCGCAGTAGCAAAAAGCACAGACCAGCTACACAGAGACAGCACACGCAGGGGCACAGGGGTTTTATTATAGAGGATTCTCGTTACCACAGTTTAGTAAATATACCCCTTTCTCTGCAGCATTTCCAGTTTAGTAAACATACCCTTTTCTCCTCTGCCTTTCACACTCTCTCCCACCTGCTGTCATTCTTTAATATACAACTCTCTGTTTTTTTCCACTATCACTTTTCCTATTTCCACTTCTTCTTTCCCTCTCTCCATTACTTCTCATGTTATCTTTCCAAACTTCCCTTCTCTGTATCTCTGTCTCTCTCACACACCTTAGCCTCTCTCACAAAACATTTTCTCTCCCCTAAACCTCTCTCCCACCTCCTTCTCTCACTTATCCTAATCATGTTTCTCATGTCCTTTATCTCAAGTCCCTCCCTATTTCATTACATCCTTTATTATTTCTTTTCAGCTACTTATTTTCTCTCCAAGACTGTTTCTGTCAGACTCTGTTTTCTGTCATTTTGCTCTCTCTCTCTATCACATACATGCACTCACACATTCACATGCACACCACACACACACACCCTCACATGCACACCACACACCCTCACATACACACACACACACACACACACACACACACACACACACACACACACACACACACACACACACCCTCACATGCACACCACACACCCTCACATACACACACACACACACACACACACACACACATGCACACCACACACTCTCTTATATGCACACCACACACTCATATGCACACCACACACACACACCACACACTCATATATGCACACACACACACACACACCGCTCTCTTTTCTCTCCATGCTGTCTGCCACTCTCTCCCAGTAGTGCGTCTCTTTATTTTTCTCCCAGCTCCTTTACTTGCTAAGCACAATAGGCTTATAACTTATTCTTTTCATATTGTATTTGTGCCCACACAGGCATCATTTTGCTACCAAATGACAGCTGATCTGGGTCCCTCATATGAAAATATTTCTTATATAAATAGTACATTGTTACATTGGAACAGAAATGTAGAAAACAGATACTTAACTTCTCCGCACAATACTTTGCCTTTACAAAGCTTAAGTACACAGAGATTCAGTTTCCTATCATTGAGTAATGCAATTTTTTTTTCGACTCAGAATTTTTCAAGGACTTCGACAGAAAGCTTATTGTTTAGACCTGACTAAAGAGCTTCATCAAAATCACACAAATTGATGAGTTTTTAAGCAAGTTTTGTGCGGCCTACTATTGTCTTGTGATGCTGAGCTTCCAAAGAGAAAAGACTATGCATAGATGTGTTCCGAGAATACAAACGTGTTCAAAAATGTTACACAATACATGCAAGGCTTCTATCTAACCCAAACATAGACAAAAGAAGCCTGCTGCTATGTCTACATAAAGGAATAAAAACAGCGTTAGAATATGCCACTTTATCCCTGCATTTTGACAAGATAAATTGATTGAGTTTCTGCTTTGGAAAACACATATAAAGCTTTTACACTGGCAATACACTTCATACAATCCAACAGTACTTAAGCGAGTGAATAGTTGATGTTGCCAAAAACACTTATGAAGAACAACATGAATGATAATTTCACTATAAACAATCTGCCATTTGGCTTCCACTGTGCTCACACACAAAACACAGCTGCCTAGACCAGCAAACAGTAATAGTGGACCAATGTTATTTCTTGCCTATGGGCAGACTGAGATCAAGGGTAGATAATTCAGAGGGCAGTGCTCTAAAAGTGCTGTCTGATCCCTTGTGAGCAAAAAAACATAACTATCCATACAAAGTACAAAGTAGTGCTCTTTCTCTCCTATAATGTATATATATATATATATATATATATATATACATCTACGGGGCATAGCAATAGGGGGTGCAGAGGTTGCGACCGCATCGGGGCCCTTGGGCCAGAGGGGCCCCATAGGGCTCTTCCTCAACTGCAGTATTAGCTCTCTATTGGTCCTGGACTCATAATAATCACTTCTACTGTATAGATGCTTTGAATAGTAATAGTTAACAAGCTGTTCCCCATCCCCTTCTTGCACCTCTGACACTGTGGTTGTCCTCGGCATGTTAGGTGCGTCATATCAATTGCTATGTATAGAGTGCTTGGGGGGCCCCAATGTAAAACTTGCACTGGGGCCCACTGCTCCTTAGCTACACCACTGTCTATCTATCTATCTATCTATCTATCTATCTATACACACACACGCACACGCCATATGGAGCTATGTTTAAATAATACTGCCAGTATACATTAGGAACATAAGTACGTACTTCTAAACACACACACACACACGCACACGCCATATGGAGCTATGTTTAAATATTACTGCCAGTATACATTAGGAACATAAATACGTACTTCTAAACAGCCAAGTTTGCATTTGAAACACTATTTTAGAAATGATGGTTCATTTATCAGTTCCACAGAACACAGAGTATTACAGTACCTTTCCATTTCCATCTGTGGCCAGCTATGTCATTATAAAATTGCTAGGAAGCCCACACTTTTCTATAACCAGTACATCAGTATTCTTTGTGAAGTACACAACACTTCCCACGGTGTACAAAAGATGGCCAATCTCAAATTTTCATGCAATGAATATTTTTGCATGGAAAAAAACTCTTGGCATCTCTAGAAGTCATCATTTGCCGAGATCACCTTAAAAATGTAACACATCTAAAATACCGTACTAAAAAGATGCAGGTTTCTTCTTTTGCACACATTTAACTTTTGAAATAATTACAGCCAAATGACACCCATGTACCATTTCCCAGTAGAAATACCCTACAATAGCTTCTCCTAGCATATGCATAGAACAACAAAGGCTTAGAGGGAAGTTAGGTTTCAAACACAGACCGAGAAAATTTTGTACCAGGAAATATATAGCAAACACTAAGTCCAAGAGGGACAGGCCCTATAGGTACTAGAAAGCACAGATAAGTCGCTTAATATCTAAAAGAGCTATTTGCTCAAGAGGAGGGAACAAACGTATCAGGTTACTCCTCAGTAATTTAGAACACTTCTCATAAGTGCAGAGACCAATATATAATGTGGAGGTCTTTGCTGATCCCCCACAAAAAGGATTGTGGTGTAGCTATTCCACATAGAGGTCGCATGTAAACCTACTACACTATACAGAATATACAAAAGGTAAGCTCAGATGCAGGCTTGATAACCTGCATAGGGAGCCCCTTAGTAGTATGGTATATGCTACAAAGTGAAAACACTGGAGAGATTGCAGAGTGGATATGAGGTGCTATTTATAAAAGTGCTGTAATATGGAACTCTAGCATGTTTCACCCTACGGCTTTTTCAAAGAGTGCTATACATATATACAGTAGTTATTTACAAAGTGCAAGCCCCCCACCAGTAGCAATTCCCCCAGCAACTGCCCAAGTCAGAGCTAGGGAAGTTAGGTTTCACTGTAATTTACCTATCAACATTAAAATTCTTTTGGAAGGATTTTACTTCAAATATTGTCATCCTACAGATCCCACCATGAAAGATGATTTCTAGAAATCTTTCATAAACAAGATATTGAAAAGCATGTCTTTAATGTATTACAGAAATACACATTTAACATGGAATATGGTTCAGAAGCTTGACAGATGTCGCCGTGATTGTCAGCATAACAACCAGAAAGCTTGTTGGCTTAGTATCTGTCTCATATCTCATTTAGTACTTAACAATGTATTTGATTGTAGTTTACTATAATGGTGTTGACATCAAACTGAGACCAAGAATAACATTTAAAACATAAAGGAAACAAACACGCTATCCGCACATTTCATTGTCTGCAGGAGTGAAATGATCCTGCCATGTTCCCTAGCGGAAGGAGAATATAAGCAATTCCAAACAATTTGTATATCTGCATCCATTTTCAAGTGAAAAACTGCACCTCCCGTGGTGCAACATCTAGCATTCTACACTCTTCTTCCTCTTAGATTGAAAGAGCATAGATGCAAATCTAGTAAGTGAATACAAATGAGGTACCTCATATAATGACATAAGGAATGTGATTACATCCATCTGTCCAGTTACATGAATATTTGCTTACTCTGTATTGGGAGGAATCCGGGTAGGTAAAATAAGCACTGTGTCTTGTTTTTTTGCCCCATATGCAATGTAATGGTGTGCTATGACATACTTGCCGATTGGTCTATATCCTGAAGGACAAATCTAGTAACCAATGGCAAGGTCTCTTGTGGGCAGGTAGGGGGGGCGTGTTTGGGCACCTCCTCCCCCAGCATCCATTGCGACAGCCATAATACTATAAAAGGGCAACCTGAACGGTCATGAAATATTAATTTCCTTCAAAGAATGCCGGTTGCCAGCAGTTGTGCTGCTCCTTTTGGCAGCAGTAGTGCCTGTCTCTTCCATGGTCAAGCAAAGTAAAGTAAAGTATGGTCCATTGTTACGGTAGTTGTCAAGTGTTAGTTGTGGAGAAAATATGCTGAAAACAAACCAAAAAAAAATGTTGATTCAGGTAATACCTTTAATGACTAACTGTACATGGTTTATTGCAAGCTTTCTAAATGTTAAGTTTTTCTTTAGGCATTCTACAGAACTGCAATAAATCATGCACAGTTATTAAATATTACCTGAGTCAACATTTATTTATTTTATTTATAAAGTGTCACCATATTATGCAGCGCTGAACATTTGTTGGTTTGAAGTCAGCATATAGTGCACAGATTGTACACTTGAAAAATGTATGTGAATAATATGGCCAGACTTCACTACAACCTCACCTCAATTGTCTACTTTTACATGTTAGTCTGTCAATCACTGTTACTTTCAGCTGTTGCAAAGTCATATTCATAGCTGCTTCTTCTTTTGCCCTCAGTCTTTCCAAGTATCAAGGATTTCCCCAAAGAATCAACCACTTCCCATTATGTGACCAAAGTATTTGAGTTTTAAAGTGGAGTTGCCATACTATCTCAGAAAAAAAACCACATATATAAGTAGATAAATACTTGCTCTACCTACAAAACATATGTATTGCACTGTCCACATTTTGATTTTAGTGATTTTTTTTGTAGTAAAAAAAGGAGAAAATCTTTCTTATGGTGGCCATACATGGTACAATTTTTTCATACAATCTTACCATTTCTATGTAATATAAAGGAAGTGAATACATTATCCGTTCAGTATATTCACTTAATGTACCCTTATACTACATAGAAATGGTAAGATTGTATGAAAAAATTGTACCATATATGGCTACCATTAGGATTTTCCATTTTGTCTGTGTCTATCTTGAAGCCAATCCTGACATAATTTCCTACCTCACTCTGTCTGTGTTTGCATTGGCCGCCCTCCTTACAGTCTTCCCACCCAGCTCTGCCATAGAAAGTGCATTGAAAAATATTGGCCAATCAGAGAGGAACAGAGGAGTGGGAGGATTAAAAAAGGAGGAAAGAGGATTCAGCCAATCAGTCTGCATTAGTTACGTCTGAGGAGAAAGTAAATAAGAAAAAAAGAAAACCCAGCATGCCCTGGTTGCAACTTCTGGATTGCCCAGTTAGCATCCTTATTACTTGTTTACCAGATCAAAAGAAATAATTGATTTTTGATTTTATGCCTGACAGTTAATCTTTAATAGCCAATACGCTATCAACTCTTCTAGTGAACAGACTTGCCTTATTTCTATAAGTTTTGACTAGTTAGATCTTGTGGCATTCTAGGAATCCATCAGTAGCTTTCGCCACACCCACAATTCAAAAGCATACATTTTTCTACGCATTACCTTGTTTATAGTCCAACTTTTACAGCTATATGTTACTACTGGGAAGACTGAAGCTGTAACTATCCTGATGTTTGTTGGTAAAGTGACATCTCTATCCTGTAGTATTGTGTCCAAATTTGCAATAGCTTTCCACCCAGACAACACGCTTCTCCTAATCTGTTGTCTGCAGTCACCATCTGCAGAGATCTTCGATCCCAGGGCTTGATTTACAAAACGGTGCTAACTTTAGCACTGGCCCTTAGCACGTCTAAACTCAGTTGAAATGTGAGAAGTAGTGACCGTGCGCAAAGTACCGTGCGCAAAGTTTTGCGCGCGCACTGCACAGAGCGCAGGGAGCTCCGCGCGAAGTGCCCACTAAAGCCTATGGGACTTAGCGCGCGCATAGGACTTTGCGCACGCAAAACTTTGCACGGGGTACTTAGCGCACGATCTGATTGAAAAAACTGGTGCTAACCTACTTAGCACCCTGGTTAGCGCGCCTTAAGACTTTAGACGTGCTAAGTAGGTTAGCACCTCTTAGTAAATCAAGCCCCAAATCTGTTACAACTTCTACTTTTTCCCCATCTATTTGCAGATGTTTCTTTGGAGCAGATGATATGAATTTAACTTTCTTGATGTTAAGCAGTAGGCATTTTCTTGTTTGAGATTCATGATGACTAGGCTTTTCAATTCTTCCTCAGTTTCAGCCTTTAGAGTGGTATCATTGGCATATCTCAAATTGTTAATATTCATGCAAGCTATTTTTTTGTCCTTCAAACTAGCTTTACGCATTACATATTCAGCATATAAAATAAATAGATATTGGGACAATATGCAACCTTGTTGCACTCCTTTACAAATTGTTAACAAGACAGTTATTCCCCACTCCACTCTAACAGTTGCTTCTTCTTTTGCATATAGATTCCTCAAAATGCAAATAAGAGAGCCTAATATCCCTATTTCCATGAGAATCTGCCAAAGTCTATCATGATTGATGCAGCCAAAAGCTTTTGAACATTCAATAAATCAAAAGTAGACATTCATCTGGAATTCCCTTGCTTTCTCTATTATCCATCAAATGTTGGCAATATGGCCCCTTATGGTTCTACCTCTTTTAAAACCACCTTGCACACCTGGCGTTTCTCGCTCTATATTGCTGCAGTCTGGCTTGTAGAATTTTAAGCATTACCTAGCTTGATCACAACAGATATTTATACTCACCCTGGTTCTGTGGCTAAAAGTAGTAGAGACAGGGATTCAACAGGAGAGCCTGGCAATTGGCATTTTTAAAGGAAATTATTTTTGCAACCTTCATATCCCTCTCAGTGGAGCAAACAAACCGTTTTCCAGAAAGCCAGGTGTACATTTATGTAAAACCAATAACCTGCCTGTGTGTTATAAATCATCTGCTCTTGTTATATATTCCTGGATTTCTGGGACATAAAGATGATTTTCATACTCCACCCACTGCCTTCGAGCAATAGGTTATAGCTTTTGCCTCACACTCATCTTAGGATGAAATCTGCAAATTTGTTTTATTTTAAGAATACAAAATCAGTCCTAGATCTCCATAAATTCTCTGTAATTGATAAAAACCTGCAATAAATATTCCACTTCTGAAATGTCTTTAATGCTTGTGATATGTAAGGAAATATCAGTAAACCTGTCTTTCTGCAGGTTTCATAGTCTCATAATTAATATGTATTTTCTCACAAACCCTTGATTAAAGGATGCCTAGCTGTCATTATGTCAATACACGTTTTAACTCTATGCCACAATAAATAAATATTCATGAGATCATGCACCTCATATAATCAAACAAATGCAAAATTATCTGTATTAGTTTGCAAATGAAATTCTTCTGTATAATCTTCATTAAATGACAGAATAATTAAGCTTGAGAACACTTGCTATTGAGAATATACAATAGCTTGTCTGCTATTTGAAAGAGCACACCAAACGCTGAGGTCTGATAAAACCACAACACATTAAGTCGACTGAGATGAGAAAACAAAACAAAAAAAAAAATTAGTTGGCTCTAAATTTAAAAAAAAGGTCACTCAGACAGAAGCATGCATAGATAATACTAATAAATATTCTCAATTATAATCAGTATTGTTTTGGCTGTAGCTTAGTCTTGGAGAGGAACTTAACTGAATAAAAAATAATGAATACAATTGGTTTATTTTGTTTTTTTTTACAATGTTACAATTTTAGTCAGTGTTTCTCCATTGTAAAATATTTCCTCCCCCTGACTCACATTCTTAAATTTCTCACTGGTTGCAACATCACTACTGCTGGAAAGGTGCATCACTGTAGAATGTCTATTTGGTGTGTCTTTCCCAAAGTGAGCAGAAACAACACCGGGTCTCACAGAGTGCTCTGGGGCAGAAGGCTATGTGACATCATAGCTTAGGCTTGCCATAACAACTTCCTGGGAAAATACATTCTGCAGTTTAATCACACATATGGTATAGAGTACTTTTCTACATACATGGAAAAACATTTTTCCTCCATGTGCATGTTTCCTATTCCTTTGTACAGGCCTAAGGATAAAAAGTAGCGGGTTGGGTCAATCTGATAATCCCTCTCTGCGATTGGGCATCTCAGGACCTGTGGGTTTGAGGGAGAGCAGGAGCCTGATGGTGCAGTATCGTTAATATGGTTGGGTGCTTGTATTTGTGAGATCATATACTCACAATGTTGGGTTGCTATCCTGCAACCACCAAATGCGGGGGCGGAGAAAAAACGTCTCTACTTGGTATCCCGGGTCCTTCTGGAGCTTAGCGGTTGCTCTCCTTCTTTTTCCTCTCTATCTGCTTGGATCGCAAATTTGGGGAATTGTCACCTCACTTGGGAGGTGTGTTACTGTACTGGAAAAAGTTTTTTGAGGAGGCTCCCATGGAATATAGTAAGATATATGTCTATACATATATAAAAAAACAACAGAAGTGACTTACATCTGTTCTAGACTCAAAAGAGGTTCTTTATTAAAAATAGATAGGTATACGTGTAGACAACACGTTTCACAGGTCTCTGCCCACTTACTCAGGTCAATAACACACCTTTTTGATAGCAGTGGTCTGCGCGGGCGCCTGTAGCAGGATAAAAAGCTCATCTCCAAGCTTTTATACTGCCCTCTGATGTATTTATACATGTTAAACAGATCTCCTCTAAAGCATCTTTAGACTAAACAAAAGACTGAAGACGAAAGACTAAATAAGCCCAATTTAGCTAACCTTTCATGGTAAATGAGTTCTATCCCTCTGATCAATTGTGTTGCTTGTCTCTGCACTTGCTTTAAAACTGCAATGTTCCTCCTGTAATGCGGTGCCCATAACTGAATTAGATGTGACCTTACTTGAGAGCTAAACAGGGTAAGTAGTATGCTAGCATCCAAAGTTTTTATTTCTCTTTTAATGCATCCAACATTGTATTTGCTTTGCTGCAGCTGCTTGGCATTGAATATGAGTATTTAACCTCCCCAACATTCAATTTCCCCAGGATTTCTGTGCAAAAAGTGATCCACTTAATTTTCATAATCTTTTGTTTCCTGTAACTTGCCAAAATGTGCCAAGCAAGGGTCTAGTATACAGTGCGGGAGAGTATTAACATGTATGCATGTCAATACTGTTCACAGCATGTTTTGTATGGACGTGTGTAACCGTCAATACCGCTAGGGAGGTTAGCGTCAACTAGTAAACCTTCTTCAAGTTTGATTCTCCATCTGCATCCTGTTTATTTTGTATGGTGTTATTTAATATACTTTTAAAGGACCTCTACTAAGAAAAATACTCGGACTTCTTTTGTCTAAACTTTAAGCTAATAGTCCTGTAAATGTGCATCTAACCTTGACTAATTAAAGGAAAAAAATAATGGATAAATATTATTATTATCTTATTTTAACAACATAGTGGCATCAGCATTGTTCATCTGTTGTTCTCCTGGAAGCTACTATGTTCAAAGATATTTTCTATCAATATTTTATGTAAAGCTTTCCGAGGATTCACAGTATTAAAAAGAATCTGAACTGAAAATAAAAAGTAAAAAAAAAAACATACACAGGTCATACTTACCTCCCATGTAGTCTGCTCATTAATCTCTTTCTCATCTCCTGCATCCTGTTTGTCCACTGTGATCGATGGAATTATCTGTCCTCCATGGCCATTACCCCATAACAGCACACTGTTAAACTGTTATATCACTCACTTGAGCCATAGGGAAACATGGACATTACTTTGTACATTCAGTTGTAACTGACAGCAGCTGATATGTAACTGACAGTAACTGGTATATTTCAGTTCTGACAAAATCTTGTCAGAACTGGAAGGGATCACTGTAAGAAGAAAATGGTGAGCTTCTGAGAGGAACTGATGGTGAGGTAAAGTATATAATATTCATTTGCAGCTACGTCATGTGTTTATTTTAAAGAATTTTACTCAGTTCAGGTTCCCTTTAATGAAAAGGAATAACAGCAGCTTCTAGTCAATAAACTAAAGAGCAGAACATACAATAATTCCTTTTGGTTATTTTATAATCCACTAAATGGTTTGGTCCCTTCACAGAAGAAGCTGATATAAACCTCTGCTGATTACTTCACATTGTCCTGCTACTGTTGGAATGACTGCATATAATCATAGACCATATCCATTTTCTTTAGCTCTGATCGTTGTTGGCATTCCCAAACTTGGTGCAGTAAAAAAAATGGATTTTGGCGGATCACAAGTGATAATTTACGGTACTCATGACCATTCTTGGACAGAATGTCTACAAGCGTTAGCTGAAAGATGTGGCTTCTTACTTCTTACTTTGTGTGAAGGGATAAATGCTCTTCAAGAGTCCCCATCACTCATTCACCTGGGAAGGAGTAGCTATCTGCTCCCTTCCATTACATTCAAATAATTCACCCAAAGTATTCCCAGACATTCCTCTTTGCCAGTGTAGTGGGGGGGGGGGCTGAAATCACAGAGCCCAGAAAGGCAGGAAAACATTTTCTTTTCACTGATCATATTTCCCCCAATGCTAATAGAAATCTGGCCTGAATGGTTTAGTGGGGGAGGTTGGATCTCTTTCTGTTCAACATCAACCTGTATGGCTAGTCACCAGGCTGGTTATTATTATTAATAGAGGAGATCACTGAGGAAATGGCAATGGGATTCCCAGAGTGATGCTACTGATCATGTATGGTCATTGGTGTTACTCAGAGATGCCTAGCAAAGCTTTTAAACTGTCAGCAAAAATATAAGGAAAGAAAATGAGTCCATGTGGCTAATTGCTGCTAATTACCAAATTTAAGATAAAAAAAAAAGTATTAGGATTGAAAAATGAAGAAGAAAGAAATTACCTCTGTTACAAAGAACTAAAGCAAAAAGATTGCTAAAAGGTAACATTGAGTGATGTAAATAATCTTTATTTCAATAGCAACTGTATATGTTTTGCTCAATGAAAGGATTTTTGCATGTGTTTATTCCAGTTTTCTAATGGAAATGTTATTGCTGATGCATATGCTATAAGTGGTTTTGTTTTGCTCAGGAATTTATTTGCTTAGTTTTGATTTTCATCAATTCACTGATTTGATAAGTTATTCATGATTATAGTTTCACTGTGATTATTACATAGCACTTTATTTGCATATCCTTCACCCAGATTCACATACACTTTGTTCCAAAGTATTGAGCACAGAGTAGTATTTATTAGTATGCATGATTTTGGATAAGAGGCAGTATTAATGAATTTTATCTAGTTTGGATATTTTTTGATACCAATAAAATGAATTATTCTTGAGAAAATGAGTAGTTCTGTTTCCATGAGCAGCGTTTCTCTTCATGTTAGTATACTGCATTTTGATTACCCAGAGTACACTGTCTATAAATGAGTGTGGTTAAAACTTTTCTTGTGTCCTCCGCGGTCCCCAGGTCTTCTGCTTTCCCCCGTGTCTTCCACTGTCCGCTTGTGTCTCCCTCTGTCTTCCTGCATTCTCCTCTGTATTTCAGTTCCATGCTGCACTGTGTCTCTGAGCACAGCTTTAGCCCATGGGGTAGATGTACGCTAATCTAAATTACTTTGTTTTTACTGGAGTTAATGGTCTCGTGGGCACCATCACTGCACTCACTGCTACTCAGTAATTTAAGTACTTTACCTTACTGTACTTCTTCCCCATAAGCTGAAGCTGCACTCGGGGAAACAGCGTGGCATAGAACTGAGAGAAAGAGGAGAACACTGGAAGACAGAGGGGGACACATGGGGACAGTAGAGGACATGGGGACAGCTGAAGACAGACACAGAGGGCAGCAGATGACCAGGGGGACAGAAGATGACACAGTGGAGGACATGAGGGACATCGGAGGGCACGGGGGACACCAGGAGGTCACAGGGACAGAAGAGCACATGGGGCACCAGGAGGAAACAGGGACAGAGGAGGACATAGTGGGGATACCAGAAGGACAAAGGGACACAGGAGGACCACTGCAGGTTTTACAGTATGTCCCATACTTGAGGGGGGATGCCAGGCACTGGGCTTAATTGTATTATTTTGACTATAAGATGCATTGAATTTTCCCCATTCTTGGGGGGATAAAAGGTGCATCTTATGGTACAAAAAAATAGGGTAATAGCAAAGTGAACATAGTCAATTACTAGTGTCTTAAACTAAGTCAGTTACTAATGGGGTCTGCACAGACTTTACAGTTTTCCACAAAGTCTTCATACATTATTGTCTTGGTTATGGAAAAATGATGCCTGTGTAAGACTTTATAGCTTTTTAATCTGTTGTCAGCTTCAGGGATAATAATATTTTGTGCACATTCAATAATCTTCTCTTTTGAGATTACTCACTGTGTTTGCTCATTTAATGACCCTTTTATCCATACGCAATTTTGATAAAGAATAACCTCATTGTGCTCTAGGTTACAGTTGTCAGGACAAAAACATAATAAAATGACCTTTCCCTAAAAGGATTTCACTTTCTAAAAATACATTTCCCTGTAATTAGTAATTATCAGGAACGTTTTATGCAGTTCATACTACAAGTACAACATGCAATTTTACCACATTAAACTTTCATTGTCATGAATTTTAATCAGCTCTTTAACAACTTTGATTAAATTTGAATAAGCTTGTAGATTCATCTTGAGAAAGTTACTACAGTAAAATAGATGTAATTTGTCATCAAAGAAATGAAATACTTCCTTGAAAAGTGACCAATATGTTTCCTGGAACTGACTTGTAAAGCATTTTGTTCCTTCTTTATATAACATGAGCTTACCTGTACTGTGTTGGGCAACATCAAAAACCACAGACATTAAAAAGACTTAACTGATGGAAGAATAACTGTCTGGAAAGTGACTCCTGGTAATATCTGTGTATACCAAAATGAAGTGTTACGTTTTTGGCCCAATTACAAAGGGATAGTCATATTGATTTTCTGATGGAGCCTGGGGCTAAATCTTTTTCTTGGTGATATGTAAAAATCATGTTCATCTGCTCTGTCCTTCTGCAAGCATAGTTTACATGTTATAGATATTTTCTCTCCTACAATGCCACTGTGAAACAGACCTTAAGCTTCACTACCTAGGTGAGTCTCCAGATGGATACTCCAAGGATGCTTTTTAGTAATGAATCATGCAGTTTTTCTGCAAAATACAATTAATAGACAGTATTAAAACAGAAAAGTAATTTATATCTTGCTTTATTTCAAGAAACAAAAGTTTGCACTGCAGAAAGAACACTTAAATGAAACCAGAGAGGATTAACTTTAACTGTTTTATACATACCTGGGGCTTCCTCCAGCCCATCCGCACAGATCACTTTCATGGCGCCATCCTCAGTTTTCTCCCTCTTCTGTACCGGGTCCCGTAACTTCGGCATTTGCGGCCAGTTTGACGCATGCGCAGTGTGCTCCCCCGTCTCTCTCTCTGGCAGAGAATAGTACTGCACCAGTGCAGTATTATTCTCCTCCGGAGAGAGACGGGGAGAGCACACTGTGCATGCTCAGACTGGCCATGACTGGCCAAAGTTACAGGACCCGGTCCTGGAGCTGGAGAAGGCTGAGGACGGTGGTGTGGGAGTGATCCATGTGGATGGGCTGGAGGAAACCCCAGGTATGTATAAAACTTTTAAAGTTAGTCTTCTCTGGTACACTTTAAAGGGAACCTTAACTGAGAGGGAAATCAATGTTTCCTTTTAAACATTACCTGTTGCTTGGCAGTCCTGCTGCAGTAGTGGCTGAATCACACACCTGAAACAAGCATGTATTTAATCCAGTCTGACTTCAGTCAGAGCACCTGATCTGCATACTTGTTGAGAGTCTGTGGCTAAAAATATTAGAAACACAGGATCAGCAGGAGAGTCAGGCAACTGGTATTATATTTAAAGGAAAAATCCATATCCTTCTCAGTTTAGTTTCCCTTTAAGGTTGATTCATGTTGCACTTGGGACCAATCCCTTTGGGCGACATTGATGGGTCAGGCTGCACAGATGCAAAGTTAGCTGTGCAGCTGACGACACACTTTGTTGCTATGCAGGGAGGCAAACTGATGATGGATTGGTGCATCCGTGACATTACGCGGCAGGCAGAGGGGCAGCATGTACAAAGCAGTTGGCCATGTCTCAGCATAGTTGACCCACTGGGCGGATCACTTGTGAAGTGGTGCATGGGGTCTTACCTTAACTACATAGTGTAGATGTGTTTCTAATTTTTAGCCTCATCATTCAGGGAGATCTAAGGTGTCTTTCTAAAATCTGAAGTGAGCACACAATGCGGTAAGTTTAATTTTTTTTTTCAATCAGTCAAGGTCTGCTTTAAATGTCAGCACCGACACATACATGTCATATGTTATATTACACTATAGAATTCATATATAAACAGTTATGCAAAATAGGAAGTACACCTTCTTTTAATTCTATATAACAGGATATAATAAAACATTTATCTAATTAAAGTCTAACCTCAAGTTTAACACAATATAAAACAGAATTCACTATGTTGTTATTTATTACACACCAACAAGAAAGCCAAAATGGAAAAGCCATGTGTGAATTAAAGTATGCAGTCCATAATTCAATAATTTGTGAGCAATATTAAGCAACATCACAATTATTTTCTGTATGACTTTTTTACATTACTGTGTAAAATTTCTATCCCACTCTTCTTTGCACAATTGTTTTGCACAAGTAGCACGCAGCAATTTCATTGGTACTCACAGAACATAATTGGCGCAACCCACGTTACTATGATAACACCCGTTGTGGAAGTAATGTAACGCACATTATTTTAGTAACACACACAGTAACCAGATAATGCTATGTAATTGCCATAAATTCTACTGGTAAAGTTTCTGTGTGCGGCCTGCACACAGAAATGTTACCTCTAGTTTGTGAATCAACACCATTGTTTCAGTTCAGCAAGGTATATGGGCATTCATTTATGCAGAGGCGACACGCTCGCTTTGTTCCATTGCCTGAGGAAGCGGGCTGTGTTCCCCAAAATTTGTTGTAATTATTGGAGTACATTATTAAAGAATACTTTTAAATGGTTATCTAGTTAAATCATCTATGGGAAGGTGAGTACCTCTTCCCCTATTTTCAATTTGAACATTGTTTTATCCTTTTGGCACCTCTGTGTTTCTGATAAAAGTATTCTTTTATCCACAGCTCTCTTGTGTCTGCCGTAGTTTTGATGAATTTTGACAGCCCATTGTAACACCTTTCTGCCATATGGTTGTAAATGTGTGAGAGTGCTTGAGATCATTGATTTGTTTCTTTACCCAAGTTTAGCCAAACTTTAGCTATCACACAGATGGTCTCAACTTTTATGAAAAAAAAAATTGCAAGTTTTCTGGATCTCTTATATTAATAGAAATTTTTACTCTGTGACTTTAATATCACCAATCACTTAAAAATACTACATGATCTCTTATTATTGTAAACTTAGAGATATTTACACTTTTTAAAAATAATGTATCAGTTTCAAAGTTATTGGTGTAAAGTAGTGTTTACAATCTCACAATTTTGCATTATTATTTGAAAGATATTTAAATGTGCCATTACTGTAAAAACTCTAATCAATTTACATTAGCTGTGCTTTAAATATGACATTTCATACAGACACCAGAAGAAAATGTTATGCAAATTTTATACAAGGCTTCTAAATGTCAGTGTCTGAAAATAATAACAATAAAAAAGTTCAGATAAGTTGTATACTGAATATGGCAGAAGACAGAACTTCTAATAACTAACAATAATGGAATTATTTAGAGATAGTATGTTCTACTTGTTAAGTGATTGCGAAAAATTCATGTAACAGAACTTTTATATATATTTCCTTAGCATACCAAAGAGTGAATAAGTTAAAGTGTAACCAATGTGATATGTGTCATGATGAGGAAGACAAGTGTATGAACAGAGCCAAGCATTTTTTTTTCTTTTCCTGCCTGAAAGAGATAACATTCAGGTATGCAAGTGACAGTTTTGTCATCATTCAGGACCCAGTCAGACCATAGAGTCCCTCACTGAAAAAGAATGACAGCTATACAACTCCATAGAACAGCTTCTGTGTGCAGGGGATAGATAAAAAAAGGCCAACAGTTCATTTATTTTAGCTTTTGGGATGTGTAATTGAGCAGAGACAAAGCAAATGAATCAATTTTTTTTTTAGGTTTGTAAACATAAAATAAAACTGTGAGATATCTAAAAAAGTCATTTTCATAAGTAGGAGGGTAGATACATTTATCTCATTAGTTTATTTCTGCTTCAGGTTCTTTTTTAAGACCAGTTTTTGGTCATTTCAAATTGACACTCATCCTATTTCTCTGAACCTATAAGAGACAAAACTCTCTTTTTCTGAAAAACTCTAACTTAGGCCAACCCTCCATTTGACCTTCAAAATTTTCACAGTTTTATTGGTTTGGCAGGTGACTGGACTCTTGGATGTCAGATGAATGAATGGAGCAGTTTGAGGGATGCTAAGAATCTTCTTTAAAGACATGTAGGGATTGAAAGAAGAACAAGAAGATACCAGGATCAGACAAATAGTGTATGGGATTACAGCAAATACTACTTATGGCAGGTAACACTTCATGGGCCCAATATTGTGGAAGGGAGGGGCAACATGCAGAATATCTCATCTCAAATTTAGAATTCAGAGTGGAGGAACTATGCACAATTCCTACAAGGGATCAACTGAGTGGGTATGTTGAGTATATCAAATTATATTCATTCATTTCACATTCTGACTTCAAGGTGGGGCAAATCAGTCCATTAGTCCTTTTTGACCAAACATAACAATACAGGAGGACTTTTGAGGCCCTGCTGTATATGTGAAATGAATCAACTTTAAATCCTTTAACAAGAATCTGTTATGGAGGGCAGCTCTGATGGTGCCTTCACTGTGACTCACCAGGTTGGTCACCTCCTCAAGGAGGCAAGAATCTGTTATGGAGGGCAAGTCTGCCATTGTGATTGACCATGGGTAATGGCTGGGGAATCCTGGTTCGATTCCGGTCCGGAGTGGGAGCCTAAGAAACGGCTACCACCCCCACACAACCAAGGAAGGCAGCAGGCATGGCATGCACGTCTCGAGGTAGTGACATAAATAACAATACAGGAGGACTTTCGAAGGCCCTGCTGTATATGGGAAATATCAAATTATATTCATTCATTTCTCATTCTGACTTCAAAGTGGGGCAAATCAGTCCATTGGTCCTTTTTGACCAAACATAACAATACAGGTGGACTTTTGAGGCCCTGCTGTATACGTGAAATGAATCAACTTTAAATCCTTTAACGAGAATCTGTTATGGAGGGCAAGTCTGATGGTGCCTTCACTGCGACTCACTAGGTTGGTTACCTCCTCAAATGGCTGCAGGAGCCTGCATGCATTTCGTATCAGTGTCCAGTTGTTGGGCCACAACATCCCCATCTCCCCAGATTGTGTCTTTCTACTGTAATTGTACAGGTACTGGGTGATGGCTTTCTCCTGTTCTAGCAGGTGAGAGAACATGACCAGGGTCGAATTTCAGCGAGTCGGGCTATCACATATAAAGTGTCTCACCGGCAAGTTGTTTCTCCACTGAATGTCCGCAAAGCGTGCCACTGAACACAACAGGTAGGTATATGCAGTGATGAGGTGGGTTCACAAAACACAACAGGTAGGTATATGCAGTGATGAGGTGGGTTCACTGAACACAACAGGTAGGTATATGCAGTGATGAGGTGGGTTCACTGAACACAACAGGTAGGTATATGCAGTGATGAGGTGGGTTCACTGAACACAACAGGTAGGTATATGCAGTGATGAGGTGGGTTCACTGAACACAACAGGTATATGCAGTGATGGGGTGGGTTCACTGAAAACAACAAGTAGGTATATGCAGTGATGGGGTGGGTTCACTGAACACAACAGGTAGGTATATGCAGTGATGAGGTGGGTTCACTGAACACAACAGGTAGGTATATGCAGTGATGAGATGGGTGCACTGAAAACAACAAGTAGGTATATGCAGTGATGGGGTGGGTTCACTGAACACACCAGGTAGGTATATGCAGTGATGAGGTGGGTGCACTGAACACAACAAGTAGGTATATGCAGTATTGGGTATTACAATGTGCACCTGTCACACACACAGATAGTCACTGAATGTGATGGGCCTGGCAGTGGCACACACACAGTATAAATTAGCAAGGCTGTCTATGCAACACAAGTGTCAGTGGGACACGCAGAAAAAATAAAATAGATCACAAGAACAAGATTAGCTTTCAAAAGAGCTGTTGTGGGGTGCTATTTTAGCAATAAGAATCAGCAAGGAAAGATTAGATAGGCTGCCTAACTAATCTTTCCCTATGAGAGAGTCTGATGCAGCTATCCCTTCTCTAATTTGTGCAGGCACACTAGTGAGTGTAATGGTTGGCGGAGCCTGCCTTTTATAAGGGGGGGAGTGGCTCCACGAGGGAGTGTAGCCTGATTGGTTACAATGTGTCTGCTGACTGTGATGTAGAAGGTCAAAGTTGACCCTAATGGTGCACTATGGGGTGAACCAAACTTCCGGGAAAGTTCGCCTTACATGGCGAATGCGAACCACCGGAAGTTTGCCTGGAACCATTCGCGAACCGTTTGGGCCATCTCTACAGTTAACATAATTCTAAAAATTATAGCAGGATCATCAAGAATGTGTTCACAAGCTTCAGCTATGAACATTTCCCTTAGCATTGATCATTAAACATAACAATATTTGTACTGATAATTAAATCATATAAGAATTGAAATAAAGATAGCCAAAGTGACACACTTTAAGTCCCTTAAAAAATAACAAAACAAAAAAAATATTCTTATAATACAGACACACATATTCGATCAATATTGATATTAATATTGCTAACCGTATATAGTAAATAAGCTTGTGTATATACTTCTACAACAAATCAAGCACAGAAATAAGAAGAACTAGTTAAGTATAGCGCCCTGCCTTCCTACAGCCTAGAGAGATAATGAGCAGAAGACAAAGATAAAAGACTGGAAGCTGTACATATCGGAGCAGTCAGAGTTGGTTGAGAGACTTAAAAGAATATCTGAGGAATTTCCGCATAAATCAAAGGGTCACATTATATTAAAATGTCACATTATATTTTAGATTTCCTATTCATAAACACACTAAAAATATAATATCATCTCTTTCATGCATAGAATGAAGTTGTTATACTAATATACATGAAAATAACGTATACATATTTATCTTGTTTATGTGCAAAGGGAATATAATGACAAGCATTCATTTCATTATATAAATGCAAATTCTATGGTGATTGAAGAGCAAACTTCCAAAGGAAATATTAGCAGTCACATAACTCAGCTGGGTTTCAATTGGTGTGTGATTTAAAACATTAATATGCGCTATGTTACATATGAACTATATGATTAGTGTAATTTAATTTTTTTTATTCAAAATAAAATCATAAAAGAGTCTACCCAAAGCACAAAGCCAATTTGTAGCACATGCATTTCTTATTTACATTATAGAATATATTTTATATCCTGCTGTAGCTAATTATATATGTGTTTTGATTTATCAATTCAGTGACTACAAACATCAAAGGTGAACTAAATCTTAAATATAATGCAAAGGAACAGTAGGAAGCAGAGCACAAAGAGCCCCTCCTGGTGAATAGCCCACTTAGAAGGTTCTCCAGAGAAAAAAATTAACATATCTAAAGTTTGCTGAAAAATACCATTGACAAAAGTCAAACAACAACACCTTGAGGCAGCAGGGCAACAAAAGTAAACCACAAATCCCAAGGCACATGAAGGGGGATAAGAGGTCCCAAGATGATGATAAAACTATGTTAAAAATAGTTAAAATAGAAAGGGGTGAGTTGGCTTACCACAATGACTAAAAATTCAGATAATGGGCTTGATTCACTAACCAGCGCTAAGTGCGCCAGAGTGAAAAGCCACTAAGTGCCCCAAAAGTAGCTTTGCGTGCACTAACAGCCGCACAACGCTACATCGAGCAATGTTAATAGTGCGCAGTGTGACGATAACGTCACACCCGCTGTCCTGCAAACGTCGCACCCGGTACGCCAAAAACGCATCAGTGCGCCGCTTCGGGGGCACCCATTGCGCCGTTTACAGGGCAGCGTGTACGACGTTATCGTCGCACCGCGCACTATTACCAGCACCTCGTGCGATGTGTGGGCGCAAACCACCTAACTCTGTGGTTTGTGCCCAGTGGTATTAAGGCTCACTAACTGGAAGTTATGCTGGATACACACGTTGCGTTTTGCCTCGTGATTCGCGGGATCGATTCCATTGATTCGATTATTTCCAACATGTACGATCATGTTTCAATGGATACAGCCGTCGATTTTGCATACTTAATATGACTCCAAAGCTGAATGAATGGTATTGGTATTAGGTTTTTCCAATAGTTTTTAATTTGTGCAACCTGTGCTTTTCAAGATGCTTATGTCTCATGTACGATTGATGTAGCAAATCACAAAACAATTATCAGTATTATATTTTTAGTATTATCTTCTTTCATATAAGCAAGGTCATAAAGGTCGATTTCTGATAAGTGTCTTTCTGATTTCCATAGAAATATACATGGAAATTCAATTTCCGAATTACTGGTTTCTGCATAATGTTGTTTGTTTGTTTTTTTTGTTTGTTAATCAAGTAAGGTGATAGAAAAAAATTGTGAAAACCGCTATTTTTCACAGATGTACGCTATTATGCGCAATCCACTATTTTGGCAACCATTGTGCACTTCGGCATTTTCTAATTGGCCTAATACTTCCGAGTCTTCTGATTGGCCTAAAATGTCTACGGTGATCCGATTTCTGCGGCACACTACTGATTCTCTGATTATTCCAATACTTCAGAGTCTTGTGAATAGCTTAAAATGTCCAAGTCTTGATAATGTGGTATTTACATGGAACACCAATTTCCACATACAGATTTTCACCGTGGGAAGCCGGTCGAAAAATTGGAAGCTCATTCCTACTTCCATATGCTAAAATTAGCTATATCAATAAACACATAGAACAATGTACAAACTCCTTTTTTCTTCCATTACAGACACGACAAGTTAGATTTTAATAGTAGTTTTTTTTTCTGAAATAAAATATGTTATTGAAAATGTGCAATTGCAACAGTCATCCTGGATACTTCAAATAAAGATCTAAATTGCCCTTCCCTTTCATTTATAGTACATTTCTGCTATATTTGTGTTTTACCACAGTCATATTAAATGAACGAAAACACATCAGTTCGATTTTTGTGCTGTGTAGAGAATTACAGGAGTTTCATTAAATTCAGCACTACATTGCACTGAATCATTAGAGTGTTGTATGCTTTTCAAGTGACAAAGTTCACGGTAATGGCAATTTTAAAAGCTACTCAGATAAACTATTTTTCTATATACATATTATATATACATGTCCTTCTAAAAAAAATAGCATATTGTGATAAAGTTCATTTTTTTCTGTAATGTACTGATAAACATTAGACTTTCATATATTTTAGATTCATTACACACAACTGAAGTAGTTCAAGCCTTTTATTGTTTTAATATTGATGATTTTGGCATACAGCTCATGAAAACCCAAATTTACTATCTCAAAAAATTTGCATATCATGAAAAGGTTCTCTAAACGAGCTATTAACCTAATCATCTGAATCAACTAATTAACTCTAAACACCTGCAAAAGATTCCTGAGGCTTTTAAAAACTCCCAGCCTGGTTCATTACTCAAAACCGCAATCATGGGTAAGACTGACTGCTGTCCAGAAGGCCATCATTGACACCCTCAAGCAAGAGGGTAAGACACAGAAAGAAATTTCTGAACAAATAGGCTGTTCCCAGAGTGCTGTATCAAGGCACCTCAGTGGGAATTCGGTGGGAAGGAAAAAGTGTGGCAGAAAACGCTGCACAACGAGAAGAGGTGACCGGACCCTGAGGAAGATTGTGGAGAAGGACCGATTCCAGACCTTGGGGAACCTGCGGAAGCAGTGGATTGAGTCTGGAGTAGAAACATCCAGAGCCACCGTGTACAGACGTGTGCAGGAAATGGGCTACAGATGCCGCATTCCCCAGGTCAAGCCACTTTTGAACCAGAAACAGCGGCAGAAGCGCCTGACCTGGGCTACAGAGAAGCAGCACTGGACTGTTGCTCAGTGGTCCAAAGTACTTTTTTTCGGATGAAAGCAACTTTTGCATGTCATTCGGAAATAAAGGTGCCAGAGTCTGGAGGAAGACTGGGGAGAGGGAAATGTCAAAATGCCTGAAGTCCAGTGTCAAGTACCCACAGTCAGTGATGGTCTGGGGTGCCATGTCAGCTGCTAGTGTTGGTCCAGTGTGTTTTATCAAGGGCAGGGTCAATGCAGCTAGCTATCAGGAGATTTTGGAGCACTTCATGCTTCCATCTGCTGAAAAGCTTAAAGGGACTCCGAGCTCAGAAAAAAAAGGAAAGTTGTACTCACCAGGGGCTTTCTCCAGCCCAGTGCTGGTCGGGAGGTCCCACGCCGGCGTCCTGGCTCCTCTCCTTCTCCCCGCTCCGGAATGGCTGGCAGGCCGCAGCCCGGGCGACACTCTCCCGAGTGTCGGGCTGCTTCTTCCGCATATGACGCGGATTACGTCACACGCCGGCCGCCTCGCATCATCACGGCGGCCGGCGTGAAAGTACTGCGCATGCGCGCTTTGTTCGCGCATGCGCAGTACTTTCACGCCGGCCGCCGTGATGACGCGAGGCGGCCGGCGTGTGACGTAATCCGCGTCATATGCGGAAGAAGCAGCCCGACACTCGGGAGAGTGTCGCCCGGGCTGCGGCCTGCCAGCCATTCCGGAGCGGGGAGAAGGAGAGGAGCCAGGACGCCGGCGTGGGCCCCTCCGACCAGCACTGGGCTGGAGAAAGCCCCTGGTGAGTACAACTTTCCTTTTTTTTCTGAGCTCGGAGTCCCTTTAATGGAGATGAAGATTTCATTTTTCAGCACGACCTGGCACCTGCTCACAGTGCCAAAAACACTGGTAAATGGTTTACTGACCATGGTATTACTGTGCTCAATTGGCCTGCCAACTCTCCTGACCTGAACCCCATAGAGAATCTGTGGGATATTGTGAAGAGAAAGTTGAGAGACGCAAGGCCCAAAACTCTGGATGAGCTTAAAGAGGAACTTCAGCCTAAACAAACATACTGTCATTAAGTTACATTAGTTATGTTAATTAGAATAGATAGGTAATATAAAATCTTACCCACCCTGTTTTAAAAGAACAGGCAAATGTTTGATTTCATGATGGAAGCCATCTTTTTGGTTGAAAGGAGGTAACAGGGAGCATGAGACACAGTTCCAACTGTCCTGTGTCCTGATCACCTCTCCCAGTTGCTAGGCAACGTGAATAACAACATAGGAAATCCCATCATGCTCTGCACAGCATCAGGGGAAAAAAAGCCCGGTCTTTTTTTCTTTGATGGGTGGAGGTTAGATAAAATGCAGCTAAAAATGATGCTTTGGTAAGAAAAACAAAGTTCTGATGCTGTGAAACTGTTAAAGAAACACAACGCCTTTTCAGAAATGCTGAGTAGATTTTTAGTCCGGAGGTTCACTTTAAGGCCGCTATAGAAGCATCCTGGGCCTCCATAACACCTGAGCAGTGCCACAGGCTGATTGCCTCCATGCCACGCCGCATTGAAGCAGTCATTTATGCAAAAGGATTCCTAACCAAGTATTGAGTGCATAACTGAACATAATTATTTGAAGGTTGACATTTTTTTGTTTTAAAAACACTTTTCTTTTATTGGTCGGATTAAATATGGTAATTTTTTGAGCTAGGAATTTTGGGTTTTCATGAGCTGTATGCCAAAATCATCAATATTAAAACAATAAAAGGCTTGAACTACTTCAGTTGTGTGTAATGAATCTAAAATATATGAAAGTCTAATGTTTATCAGTACATTACAGAAAATAATGAACTTTTTCACAATATGCTAATTTTTTGAGAAGGACCTGTATATATATATATATTTTTTTTTTTACATAATACCCTCCTTTAGTTAAGCATATATCAACGCTTTTTACAAGGTTTTCAACCCCATTGCTGTAGTAGCATCACACTCCTAAACAACTACGGCTGAAAAATTAGGGCGGAGCTCTGTGTTAATATTAACAAACAGTTACTGGCTTTCTGCACTTATGCAACAGGTGGTGCAGGGACAGAAGAGCTTAATCTGACTGATGCAAGTTAAATTACACAGAGTGAATAACTTGTGTAGCAGATTAAAGTAAACAGCTGTTACTTTCTGGATGACATATATAGGTCATCCAGAAAGTAACAGCCTGCTATTTGCAGCCACAGTTTTCATAGCAGGTGGCCACAGAGCTCGCTATTTTATCAGGCACCTCCAACCGAACACGGTGATTCCAGCGCATGGAGATTTCGGTGCAGCCGGCGCCACCATAGGCTGTAATAGGAATTTCACCTATAGCAGCGCACAGTGAGTAACTTCGGCGCCGTCAGAAGACGGAGCGGAAGTTACAATTAAAACACAAAAAGCCAAATTATTTCATTCCCCACCATCCATGGCAGCCTGGAGGGGGAATAGTATTTAACACGGCCAGGACTTGTGCAAAAGCAGGATCAGCCATACACCAGCTGTATCCTGCGCCCAAGTCTCCTGCGCCTATATTTGTGTAGGTTCTTATGGCAGTTCCCAAACTACCACGCACCCTCTGACATATTTCCTGCTCCCATCTCTGAGTGTCTAGTCAATTTAACAACTTTAGATGGGCAAAGCATTATACAAGGGTTAAGCTGACTGGGCAGGAATTCTGGCCAATCACTTTGCTTGCTTGCATTGTGGTTGAAACGGTATGGGTGTATTTACCTGAAGGTCAGCCTTTGGAATAAATGGGTTGCTGATTAGGGCAATCAGCACTGCTAGGGCTGTTAACTGTCTTGAAATATGTTTTCTGGCTTCTGAATATTGTGCCAGCAGAAATATGTGGTGATCGTGGAGCAAAAAAAGAGGTTCCAAAATTCTGTTTGGTGTCCTTTCCACGCTAATCTTCTATTCCATAGACATCAATACATTTTGATCTAACTAACCCTTTATGTTTTGGATTTTGTTACACATCTATTCCTATGAATTATGTTACTGTTATTACCAATCCTGTACTTTGTACTGATTCTGTACTTTGTACCAACTCCGATGTTGTACATTGGTGTATACCAGTGATCTGCAAACTTGGCTCTTCAGCTGTTAAAGATAACCTAAAGGCAAAAAAAAAAATTAGATGAACTCACCTGGGGCTTCCCTCAGCCCCCAGCAGATGATCGGTGCCCTCACAGCTCCGGTCCGATGCTTCTGGACCCGCCGGCGACGACTTCCGGTTTGGCCGTCACCGGCCTACAGGCATGGGAACGCAAGTGATTGTTCGCGTTTCCAGCCTGTATATCGCCCCCTATGCTGCTATTGCGGCCTCCTATTCATGCTCCTGCCGAATGTGCACAGCAGCTGATAGTGTTCTGGGCATGGACACTTGAGAAATGACCGCTCGTGTATGAACAGTTATTGTCAAGTATGCATACTCGTCCCATAATACTCATCCCTAGTACTCACACAATGCTGGTCCATGAAATTGGATTCAGTATGCTTACAATTTTCAAATAACATAATGAAAGCAACTAGGGCAAGTTTAGCAAGGCTGCTTAACCAGTTTCATCCTCAAGATTTTTATGGCATCATGAATGTGGAGGAAGTGAGGTTTTCCCTAGTTCATTTTAAAAGTTAATATTTATAGTACACTGCAGCAACACACACCACTCGGCACTCAGTACTGTTTCTTGAGGGGGGACAGAAAAGCAGCCTGCATGAGTCCTTTTGAAAAAGCAGAAAATCCTCACCTCAACGCTCTATGTGGCAACAGATACATGAAAGCAAGGGAACGTGCAACCGGTATAATCACTTAGAAAAAAGTCCAAATGCATGTGGTACAACAAAGCAAGCCGGGCAGCAGTAACCTTGATCCGCTTCCTTGTTTATTTTGTCTTCATGCCAAACATGATACATGCATACATACAGTCTTGGTTATGTCAAACCTGGTGCAGGTATCGGCGCTGAGGTGTGTCAGGGTGTGGGTGACCAGGGTGAGGGGACTGCACAACGCCGTTTCGCGCCTGACTGGCGCTTGTTCACGTGCTCGTATCCTGTGTTCAAAATAGCGCCGTGCGGCTTCCTGTATATATCCTTGGAAGCCGCACCCTGGGCGCTTGTGATTGGATGGTGGAGCTGGTGTCACTAGGGGTCAGGGGTGAGAGGGGCGGGGCCGCGCCGACCAGCGGCGAAGAGTGATGATGCGCTGCATCAGCATAGACAGTGTGAGCAGCGTTCAGGTTGCTATAGCAACAAATACCTGTGTTCCAAGTGACTTGCTTCATAGTGCATAGTGAAAAACATGTACATTATTAGAAAAATTAAAACATTATTCATTATTCGTATAATATTCACATCCAAAGTGATCCGTGCTTATTCAACCTATGTGCATTAATAGAACTTCTAACAACAATGTGAAACAAAATTTAAACGTGCTGTGGCATGAAGTAGAATTCATTTCTCATGATCACATATGCTTGTTGCCCCCCAGGTTAAAATTACCTTTTTATTTCTAAATTTGATAAAACCTCTATAAAAAACCCAGACCCCTTTAAAAAGACTAGGGTAGCGTTACCTATTCTGAGGGAGACCCTAGGGATACATTATCCCCTGCACGGTTCCGGATGTCCACATCCATTACTTGGAATCTCAAACAGGCATCCATTGATTTTACCTGTTTGGATCCATGATCATATTAGTCAGGAGGAAGGATACATAAAAGCTCCATGGGATGAAGGGAGAGTTCCCATGGGGTACATGCTTGCGTCCCATAATTCGAAGTTGCAGGGCCAAACTCCCCCACATTCACCGTGGGAATACAGATATACAAAGATCAGACGTACCAAATCCATACTAACATGTCAGAACTGCAATCCGGGCATACCAAATAAAAAGGTTTTGGATGTTTTCGTGTGCTTATGATGTTGGGGCCAGTGTGGGGGTACACCCCCCTCCCCAGATAATCTAACTGCACACTGTGACGGATCCATTTATTAATGGGTCCGCAGTGCTTATTGCACTTACTACACTTTTAGGTCCTGTATACTAGGACATACAGACTGGTAGCCCAGATTCGTTGTGGCATTGTCCAGGATCCCAGTGGGGAGAGAAAGGGGAAGAGAGGGGGAGAGAAAGTCACCCACTCGGGGGAACAGAGGCCAGTGGCTGGACAGACTACAGTTTCGGGTCCCAAGGAGATCAAAGTTCGAAACAGACCAATAGAAACATAGGGAAGAACGTGTGTCTGCCAAAGCCAGAACATAAAGATCCCACAACCAGGGGAAGAAAAGGGGGGGAGGGGCTTGTCTGGTTTATATCGTGAGTGGTTTTTATCTCATGGTTTTGTATTGTCTGACCCATCGAGATAGAGGGAAGCTTATGGATCAAGGAAGCAAGCCAGTTCTAATCTATCATTGAGACCTATTGGTCCCATTGCTTCCGTGCGTAGAATCACCCGCGATTCCCGTCGAGTCAGTTCGCGATCCCGATCTCCCCCTCTCCTGGAGGGGCTGACATGCAGGAGGCCCGCAAATCTCAAGCATTTGGCATTGCCTCCATGCGCTTCCCTTATATGCTCGATGAGTCGGGGACACCCCTTCCCAGATTTTATGGACTTAAAGTGCTCGTTTATTCTCTCTTTGAGGGGCCTGGTAGTTTTGCCTATGTAATAGAAATCGCATGGGCAAAAGACCACATAGGATACAAATTTTGTTTGGCAGGTGATGAAGGCCCGCACTTCCCACTGTACCCCTCCCAGACGGTAGTTAGTGCCTTCCCGCATATAGGGGCAATATCTACACTTCCCACACTTGTAATTGCCTTTAGGGCGATTAAGGCTCAGCCAATTTGAAGCTGGACATGAGCGAAATTCGCTCCGAGTTAGAATATCGCCCAGTGTGGGGGCCCTTCTGTAGGCTATTCTGGGGGGGTCTGGGAATACTCTCTGAAGGGTGGGGTCCCTCGCAACCAATGAAGTGGTTGAGGCAACGCCGCGACCTGGTGGTGAAGCAGGCGGACAAGGGGGGGAATGTGGTGATTATGTCGAGTGATTTCTACACCAAAGAAGCCTATAGGCAATTGAATAACACAGAGTTGTATGTCAAATTGGATGGCAATCCCACATTCAAGTACCAGTCGACTCTCCGCACTTTGTTAAGGCGGGGAGTCGAAAACGGGTACATTCCACAGAGGTTGGCGGTTGACCTCCTCCCGCAGTTCCCACGACATCCTGTGTGGTACCACCTTCCCAAATTGCACAAGTCTGCTAAGAACCCCCCGGGAAGACCTATCGTCTCGGGATGTGGTTCACTTACAGAACGCTTGTCCCGTTTTCTAGACCATCTGTTACGCCCCCTACTCGTGGGGGTTCCGGCCTATTAGGCCGATACGCTCGACACGATTAAACTCGTTGAAAGCGCAACTTGGAAACCTGGCTACATGTTAGCCACTATAGACGTAGAGAGCCTCTACAGTCGAATCCCCCACGAGGAGGGGATAAAAGCGGTCCGCAGGTTTCTGGACAGAACTAACAAAGACGACGGGTATAAAGATTTCTTGTGCGAATGCCTGAAATACATTTTAACGCACAATGCGTTCATGTTTGATGGAAGGTGGTACCACCAGGTCTCTGGGACTGCCATGGGAACCTCTGTGGCATGTACCTATGCAGGCCTATTCCTGGGAGCCTGGGAAGAGGACCATGTAACGAGCCCAAGAAATGTGTTCAGGCGAAATATCAAAGTTTGGGCCAGGTATGTGGACGATGTGCTGGTCGTGTGGCAGGGAAATACGGAAGAGTTCGACACTTTCATGGGCTTCCTCAATAACAACCAGGTGAACATGAGGTTCACCTCTGAGATTGGGGACCGTTCCATCAACTTTTTAGACTTAAGGATTAAGCCCGATGGTGATAGATTGGTGTGCGAAGGGTACAGGAAAGCTACGGCTGTGAACTCCCTGTTGCACAGAAGTAGTTTCCATCCGGAACACGTCAAGACGTCCCTGCCATACGGCCAGTACCTACGTTTAAGACGCAACAATACCAGCCTGGACACATTTGAGGAGCAGTCACAGGAATTGACTGCACGATTAGAGGCACGAAATTACAATAAAGAACTCCTTGCGAAGGCCAGGGATAGAGCTAGAGGCAAGGATAGATCCTCCCTCCTCTCCAGGACCCCCAAAAGCACAGAGAAAGGTCCCTTCACTCTGACGTTTGACTACACCCCTATGGCCAAAAAATTAACCCAGATAGTTAAAAAGAATTGGCCATTGGTTGCGAGGGACCCCACCCTTCAGAGAGTATTCCCAGACCCCCCCAGAATAGCCTACAGAAGGGCCCCCACACTGGGCGATATTCTAACTCGGAGCGAATTTCGCTCATGTCCAGCTTCAAATTGGCTGAGCCTTAATCGCCCTAAAGGCAATTACAAGTGTGGGAAGTGTAGATATTGCCCCTATATGCGGGAAGGCACTAACTACCGTCTGGGAGGGGTACAGTGGGAAGTGCGGGCCTTCATCACCTGCCAAACAAAATTTGTATCCTATGTGGTCTTTTGCCCATGCGATTTCTATTACATAGGCAAAACTACCAGGCCCCTCAAAGAGAGAATAAACGAGCACTTTAAGTCCATAAAATCTGGGAAGGGGTGTCCCCGACTCATCGAGCATATAAGGGAAGCGCATGGAGGCAATGCCAAATGCTTGAGATTTGCGGGCCTCCTGCATGTCAGCCCCTCCAGGAGAGGGGGAGATCGGGATCGCGAACTGACTCGACGGGAATCGCGGGTGATTCTACGCACGGAAGCAATGGGACCAATAGGTCTCAATGATAGATTAGAACTGGCTTGCTTCCTTGATCCATAAGCTTCCCTCTATCTCGATGGGTCAGACAATACAAAACCATGAGATAAAAACCACTCACGATATAAACCAGACAAGCCCCTCCCCCCCTTTTCTTCCCCTGGTTGTGGGATCTTTATGTTCTGGCTTTGGCAGACACACGTTCTTCCCTATGTTTCTATTGGTCTGTTTCGAACTTTGATCTCCTTGGGACCCGAAACTGTAGTCTGTCCAGCCACTGGCCTCTGTTCCCCCGAGTGGGTGACTTTCTCTCCCCCTCTCTTCCCCTTTCTCTCCCCACTGGGATCCTGGACAATGCCACAACGAATCTGGGCTACCAGTCTGTATGTCCTAGTATACAGGACCTAAAAGTGTAGTAAGTGCAATAAGCACTGCGGACCCATTAATAAATGGATCCGTCACAGTGTGCAGTTAGATTATCTGGGGAGGGGGGTGTACCCCCACACTGGCCCCAACATCATAAGCACACGAAAACATCCAAAACCTTTTTATTTGGTATGCCCGGATTGCAGTTCTGACATGTTAGTATGGATTTGGTACGTCTGATCTTTGTATATCTGTATTCCCACGGTGAATGTGGGGGAGTTTGGCCCTGCAACTTCGAATTATGGGACGCAAGCATGTACCCCATGGGAACTCTCCCTTCATCCCATGGAGCTTTTATGTATCCTTCCTCCTGACTAATATGATCATGGATCCAAACAGGTAAAATCAATGGATGCCTGTTTGAGATTCCAAGTAATGGATGTGGACATCCGGAACCGTGCAGGGGATAATGTATCCCTAGGGTCTCCCTCAGAATAGGTAACGCTACCCTAGTCTTTTTAAAGGGGTCTGGGTTTTTTATAGAGGTTTTATCAAATTTAGAAATAAAAAGGTAATTTTAACCTGGGGGGCAACAAGCATATGTGATCATGAGAAATGAATTCTACTTCATGCCACAGCACGTTTAAATTTTGTTTCACATTGTTGTTAGAAGTTCTATTAATGCACATAGGTTGAATAAGCACGGATCACTTTGGATGTGAATATTATACGAATAATGAATAATGTTTTAATTTTTCTAATAATGTACATGTTTTTCACTATGCACTATGAAGCAAGTCACTTGGAACACAGGTATTTGTTGCTATAGCAACCTGAACGCTGCTCACACTGTCTATGCTGATGCAGCGCATCATCACTCTTCGCCGCTGGTCGGCGCGGCCCCGCCCCTCTCACCCCTGACCCCTAGTGACACCAGCTCCACCATCCAATCACAAGCGCCCAGGGTGCGGCTTCCAAGGATATATACAGGAAGCCGCACGGCGCTATTTTGAACACAGGATACGAGCACGTGAACAAGCGCCAGTCAGGCGCGAAACGGCGTTGTGCAGTCCCCTCACCCTGGTCACCCACACCCTGACACACCTCAGCGCCGATACCTGCACCAGGTTTGACATAACCAAGACTGTATGTATGCATGTATCATGTTTGGCATGAAGACAAAATAAACAAGGAAGCGGATCAAGGTTACTGCTGCCCGGCTTGCTTTGTTGTACCACATTAAAAGTTAATATGTTTCCATGAATCCAGAACTCAAGCATACGGCAATCTCAACCAATCAGCATGCCTGAGGGTGAAAACGGGGCAGAACTTTTGCAGAGCTATGCGCAGCAGTAGCAATTTACAAAACCTTTGACACCATCTTCTACACTTCCTGCTATTCCCAGTGGCTTTTCTGTGTTCTTGTTTGATCCCGGCATGTCACCTGATCTGAATCGGATCACATGCATACTTTAGGAGCTGTACACAGAGGATTCAGGAAAGCCAATGGGAGCTGCAGGAAGTGTAGAAGATGGCTCATGCCTGGAGGTTCGGTATGTTTCTTCTACTATGCACAGATCTGCAAGGTGGGAAGTTAGTGTCATCAGGCAATCCCAGGCTGTGAAAAGGTGTACTGTATTTTATAATCTTGGAGTGCAATAATAAAGGTACAGACTAACCAGCAAGCTCATGGTGAACCAGTACTCATTGGAGTGTGTAAGGGGCTACAGTGGGCCTAAAAGCCCCCTTACTAAAACGCTATGGAAAAGAAAAAGCTTGCTTTCTTAAAACAGAAAGAATTTGCGATAATTCAGGTTGGAGTGAGCTCCGAGATGTCTCCCTGTGCATCACTGCTGAATATATGCAAATTAACCATTGTTGCACTTAGAAGCTAAACACACCTCCAGGTCCGCTGTAATGCAATGATGTGTCATCTTCATAATTTGTACAGAGCCGTAATAATCCAACATGCATACAGACTTTTTCGGATTGGCTGATCCTCATCAGTGTATGGCATGGATTAATTTGGCTCTATGGAGTAGGGCTTGAAACACCCAGAGGTACAGACTTACCAGAAGCTCATGGTGAACCAGAACTCATTGGAGTGTGTAAGGGGCTACAATGGTTACTAAAATGCTATGTAAAACAAAAGTTTGCTTTCTTAAAACAGAAAGAATTTGCGATAATTCAGGTTGGAGTGAGCTCCGAGATGTCTCCCTGTGCATCACTGCTGAATATATGCAAATTAACCATTGTTGCACTTAGAAGCTAAACACACCTCCAGGTCCGCTGTAATGCAATGATGTGTCATCTTCATAATTTGTACAGAGCCGTAATAATCCAACATGCATACAGACTTTTTCGGATTGGCTGATCCTCATCAGTGTATGGCATGGATTAATTTGGCTCTATGGAGTAGGGCTTGAAACACCCAGAGGTACAGACTTACCAGAAGCTCATGGTGAACCAGAACTCATTGGAGTGTGTAAGGGGCTACAATGGTTACTAAAATGCTATGTAAAACAAAAGTTTGCTTTCTTAAAACAGAAAGAATTTGCGATAATTCAGGTTGGAGTGAGCTCCGAGATGTCTCCCTGTGCATCACTGCTGAATATATGCAAATTAACCATTGTTGCACTTAGAAGCTAAACACACCTCCAGGTCCGCTGTAATGCAATGATGTGTCATCTTCATAATTTGTACAGAGCCGTAATAATCCAACATGCATACAGACTTTTTCGGATTGGCTGATCCTCATCAGTGTATGGCATGGATTAATTTGGCTCTATGGAGTAGGGCTTGAAACACCCAGAGGTACAGACTTACCAGAAGCTCATGGTGAACCAGAACTCATTGGAGTGTGTAAGGGGCTACAATGGTTACTAAAATGCTATGTAAAACAAAAGTTTGCTTTCTTAAAACAGAAAGAATTTGTGATAATACAGGTTGGAGTGAGCTCCGAGATGTTTCCCAGTGCATCACTGCTGAATATACTGTATGCAAAGGTCTCTGTGCTATGGCTTTTTAACACTTTATTTTAGAAGTTTGAAATCTTGGGTGAATTAAAATTTTCTGTTTGGCCATCTTGATGCATGGTGAAATTCATTTCTAACAAAAGCATTATTTGATCCGTAATGTCAGATTATTTAGTGAATGTTTTATGCAAAGGAATGAATGGAACACTTGAAATATTAATTTAATTTCACTTGCTGAAGGTCGACAGATATACATACAATTGTTGCTGTTTACATGTTGAACAATTCTTAGAAGGATAGAAGCAAATTAAGTTGGTTCTGAAGGACATTTTAGTGCAGTTAAACAGTATTTGGTTTCCATCTTTAAAGATACGTGGAATTTATGTTGATATTTTCTATCCAGATCCCAGATGCCCCTTGAAAGTTTATTGATAGAGTTGATCAGAACATATTTCACTAACCTCCCATTTCTAAACACCATTGTACAAATCAATGGCTAAATGATGGTTTATTGTTGCTTTTGTTAATTTTATTCATGTGTGCTATTTTTACTACTTGAATGCATGTGTAATTTAGCGCACGATGCACCAACCAAGGTCACATATCTTGTTGCATGTTAATTCATGAGGTAGGTTATGTGCGAACTAGTTTTAAATATTTGTGTGCATAAACTTTTATGCTCTCCCATGTACAATTTAATAGTTTAAATAATGTGTGCACCACACAAAAATATGCACTGCATGCACAGTAATTTTATCATTATACAGTATTTTGTGAATAATTATGCAACTGGAAAGCAAAAACAGAACAAAAGACAAACAAAAATAACATGATCTGCATTAAAGCCATGGAAATATGATGTTTAAGTTGCTGTAAGCATGTGCCATATTAGCTATGCACTGATAAAACTGCATAGTGCATGATAACTAGGCAACATATGCAGTACATTGCATAATGTTGCATCAAATTACCATGGTAATTTTAGATCAATCACAAGACTTGGTTACAATCTGAACCACTATTCTTGAATCTTGTGATTGGCCTAAAATTTCTGTGGTATTCTGATTACCGTGGTCAAATTCTCCATTCTCTGATTGGTCCAACACTTCAGAATCAACTCAGAAGTATTTAACCAATCGGGGAATGCAAAAATGACAAAAAAAAGACACATTGGAAACCAGAAAATTGGAAACTGGCATTGGTGGAAATCGGACTTACCGCAGAATCAGACATCTGCATTTCCGACCATCCCTACAACTATACATTACACTTCCTGGAGGTTTAGTTAGCAGCCTAGCATGAGTTAGATCTTAACGCAAGGTACATTAAACTAATGGAAATAGAAGCAGCAATTTCCATTAGTGTGATCCAGTTGCGATGTGATTTTGGTCCAAGCTCAGCCGTCGTCCTGCCACATTTTGGATGCAATTGAGCTCTACTATACTGAGTATATAGTAGCTCAATCACAATCGCATGATGGAAATTGAAACGTGATTGCAATTCCTAATTTACTAATCATTTCAAATGAAAGTGCCGGTTAAAGTATTGCTGGAAGCCCCAACCAGATCCTGTTTATATGTTTACCCCTTTTGAAAAAGGTAATGCACAAATTGCTAAACAGCACACATTATTGGTTTAGAGGAAATTCATCTATAAATATTAATGTGTATTAAGATCATAATTTTAATTTTAATATGAGAAAATGTTCGTTGTGAAAAAGAAACAATTATTTCCTTTATTGGGTTTTGTTAGAATTATCCTATTTAAGCATGTTCTTAAACAAAGATTAGAAGAAGTCACTTTTAAGGGATTTATAGTTAAGATTCATCTTATGCACAAGGTCAGAGGATAGACGTTACATCTGCTGAAGACAGAACGAGATGAGCTCATGCTGAGTAACTACAAGTTCAATGACAGGTGCAATCTGTCACATATATAATTAAGTAATGATAAATAATTAGAGCACATATGTAAACTGTAAAAAGTTAGCCCTCTCCCAGCTGTCAGCCAAGAATAATGCTATGTACTATTAGTTCACATTAAAAGACTAGCAACATGCTGAAACTAGTGATTTTCTTTTCAATGATTTTGCCATAACTTTTATGTTTTTCGCCAAAACACCGTTTGGCCTATTTTGTACTTATATACTATAGTGTTAAACAAAAAGATGCAAAGTCATAATCTCTTAAAAGTGCATCAAAACTCACTGCATATGCTCTTTATTCCAAAAAGATACCCAGAGAATCTTCAATGGGGAGGTAAGTACGTCTTCCTCTAATTTTAATTTGAACATTGTTTTATCCTTTTGGCACCTCTGCGTGTCCGATACAATTATCACTAGTCCACCTTTGGTGGAGGGGGTCTATCCCTGTTTTTTCCTGTCTACTGAGAGCAACACCTTAATATTTCCCCCCCCTCCCCCAAGGGGACAGGTCAAGTTCCCCTACCACCTTGACCTACCTTTGTGAGTATATCTTATATTGGTTTCTTTTACCATATTGGACTGAAATACTAGACTTTAGTGGGCTCTCAATTTCTCTATTATTTTTACAAATCCAGAGAGGAGGTACACTTTAAAATGTAACCATGACTCACAAAGAAAAAATAATTATTTAATTTTTGCCTATTGTAAAAACTTAACTCACCCTAATTTACAGTCTTAAATGTAGTAGAGATGCTGGCATCTTTACTGCTGGCAAGGTGAAATATGGCAATGTGGAATATTTTTTCCCATCTCTAAAGGGAGCAGGAACATCACATGATCTCTAGGGGAAAAGGTTGCATGACATCCTAGCCTAGGCTAAACATCACTGGTAGGGTGGAGTTCCATAACAATATACAGCAATATAAAAATATAGGAATTGTTTCTAATGCTATAACCAAGATAATAAATGTAATAGGTATGCTTAGTTATGTATTATATTCTACTATACCATAACACATTTAAGATCATTAAGGACCAGAGTCTTTTTTATTTTACACTTCCTGATCACTGTGATTGGCTCACAGTGATTAGACCAGGTGCGCAGGTGCCTATGAAATGGCTCCTTATTAATGTACAGAACTCCGCTCTCTTTAGACAGTGGAGATTTGTGCAAGCGGGGAATCGCTATTGCTTCCTGTGCATGGTAGCCTCCAGGGTTAAAACTATGCTGTATCAGGGCAGCCACAAGTGTGGTGTAGTTTTAATTATTGGCAGTCCCTAAGCAATTAAAGGGCTTCCGAAGCAAAAATCTGCCCCCAAAACATAAAAAAAGTTAACTACCTGCATGACTTTGTAAGGCACGGAGGACGCCGTCCGCGCCCTCCATGCCGTTCCGCCTGGTCCCCTCTGCTCAATAGCCCCCCGAAAGGCTGTGACCCCACGGTCCGGGTTGGTATCTGTAAGCAACAGGCAGCGTGGATCGGATGGTTGGCCCTAGAGCTGCGCAGCCGCTGTAGCGGCTATGCGGACTGCGCAGCCGTGGCCAGCTCCGGCGGCCATCTTTATGCAGGCTGCAGATACCGACCCCGACCGTGGGGTCGCAGCCTTTCGGAGGGCTATTGAGCAGAGGGGACCAGGCGGAACGGCACGGAGGGCGCGGACGGCGTCCTCCGTGCCTTACAAAGTCATGCAGGTAGTTAACTTTTTTTACGTTTTGGGGGCAGATTTTGGCCTCGGAAGTCCTTTAATCAAATGTGCCTATTAAAACTGCCCCTATGATTTGCAGACAAAAAATAATTTGGCAAATTATGACAGCTGTGGGGGAATTCCTATACATTTTGCCACCAATGCTTTGCCTAGCAGCCAAGTCCTTAAGAAAAACAGAATGACAACATCGGTGGCCCATAAACTTCAGTGCATTTAATTTATAAAACACTTGAAATTGTTAAACAGAACCCTGGGTCACGGCTTAGCTTCCGATTGGAGGAAGCTTACAGGGGAGGGGAGGGAAAGGAAAGGACACAGGTGGGGAGCCGTGCTTTACAAGAGGCAGGGGAGCAGTAATGAATGACAAGCACAGGTAAATAGCAGGCTAGCCACTAGCAGATTGTCACTAGCATGGCGCTTTTTTAAGGGGGGAAAGCAGAACCCGGGATGGGGGGGAGCTGGAGGCCCAATAGAAGGACAAGGAGGCATGCCATTGTACACAGAACATGCCTCTGTGACCTATTAAGATTTGACCATCACACCTCGGGATTTTAGTGAAAAAAAATGAGTGTTCACCAGAGTTCTTCAAAAACAGCCAACATAATCCACTAAGCACACACAGGTTTACGCATATATTTTATTCTCATCTACAGAATACACATAAATACATGAATTCCGCACCTCTACATGAACGCCACATACTGCATCTATGACCTTTTTATTTTTTTGTTTGTTTACATAGAAAAGCAATGAGGAAATGCTCCAGATTCTCACCTTTATTCCTCTTTATTGCTTTTCTGTACTTTTCTTTGCTTTAAAACTGCCTGGAAGTTGATTTTAAAAGCCATGTCATGAGAGTTCAATATTCATAGAAGAAGAAAAAAAAGCTGTGTTTTAATTTAGACCTTAGTTAGATTGACTCTTATTCTGGATTATTATATTGGTTCTTTCCATTAAATAAAATATATAAAAAGTATATTCTCTACATAAGTACAAATGCCGGGGTAAGCTCAAAGCCATTACAAACAGTAAAAGCCGCCTTTCAATATACTAATGTATCCCAACTTCTCTACCCAGTTGCTCGGAGAACCCAGCTGTCTGATAGTTATACAATAATGGAACTGCGCTTTTGAAAGCTAAGTTATAATAGGAACCCCTATCTAAGCATGAGGTCAAGGCCACAAATTGAGTTTGAATGGTAGTTTTTTCTTTTTTCTTCTATAAGCCTTTTTTTATTATTCTGGTTTCCTGAATTTCACTTTGTGTAAGATAAAGATTTTATTACAAGAACACTTGTTAAAATAAATTCTCAACAAACTAATTGGATCAGGGAAAGGTGAAATAGAACAATTTAAATAGAAAAAAACAGATAAGGAGAAAACAAAGCATATAATAGATATATAGTGAGAGAGATAAAAAGGAAGATAATTGTCTAATTACTGAAGTTCTCCCAAGCTGGAGATGCAAAGAGAAAATGAATATCCTGCAAACCTGGACTGTATTTTTACAATAAAATTGGTGTAAGTGCCAAGAGTTATTTGAGGCTAGAGCATTTCCTCACTAGGATGGTCAGAAATGCCAATTTCCGATTTCGCGGTAAATCCGCATTCCGCCATTGCCAATTACCGATTCCGCTTTCCGCTACCAATTTCCGCATTCCAATGCTGAATTTCCACCGGAAACGATTTCAACATCAATTTTCTCAAAAACTATAAGGTATTTTTGAAAGCTGTTTTTGCATCTTATTCACAAGATTCTGTTTAATAAACCCTGAAAATTTGGTGTTTCTAGGACTTACGGGGGCTTTGCTATTAACCGCTAAAGTCGCGGATTTATACTGTAATGTAAAATGCAGAAAATAGGTAGATGCAGATTTTCGGCATTTTACATTACAGTAAAAATCTGTTGACTTTAGCGTTTAATAGCAAAGCCCCCTTAAGTTCTAAAAACACCAATTTTCAGGGTTTATTAAACTGAATCTTGTAAACAAGATGCAAAAAAAGTTTTCAAAAAAACCTTATAGTTTTTGAAAAAATCAATGTTAAAGTTGGCAGAGATTTCCGCGATTTCTTTCGGCGAAATTTTCTGCGATTTCCGGCGGAAATCCGCCTACTGCACTTGCATTACCAATTTCCGCATTTCGATGCGGAGATGCAATTTCCGATCTGAATTTTGAAAATTTCATTTCCGCGGAATCCGAATGAGCATCCCTAGCAGTTGCATGCAATTTTGTTGCACAGCTGCTAATTGCCATGTCACTCAAGTGACCTTGTTGCAACTACTGGGGGGGGAATCAGCTAGTCACAAATGAGCACCACATTTAGTTGCCAGAAATATTTTTACATTAGAGGGTGAAAGCCTCCAGTGTCTTTCCCCAAAACCAGTTGCGGTGACAAAGCTGACTTGATATCACAAACCTTTCAGAAACTGTTGTCATAGTTCTACATGGCTCAAGAAAGGACCTAAAACTCCAACTACCTAACACCAACTTAAATGAGTGCAAACCAGCTTTGCAGAATATCTTATGTTATCTAATGATCTGCAGAATGCAAGAGCCTTAAACTATATACACAAACTAGATATGCCTTGCCTTAAAGGACAACTGAAGTGAGAAAAATATGAAGGTTGCCATATTTATGTCCTTTTAAACTATACCAGTTAGTTGGCAGCCCAGCTGATCTATTTGGCTGCAGCAGTGTCTGAATCACAGTGTCAGATCTGACAATAATGTCAGAAACACCTGATCTGCAAATGCTTGTTCAGGGTCTATGGCTAAAAGTTTTAGAGACAGGGGATCAGCAGGATAGCCAGGCAACTGGCATTGCTTAAAGTAAACCTAAAGCAAAAAAGAAAAAAGTATCATATTTTTATTTTCAGTTATATAGCATTTTTTATAATATTGCATAATTTCATCACATTTGCAAGTTTAAAACCACACTCTGTCTTTTAAGCAAAGCAAAGAAGAAATAATGACACTTTGAACTTTCCTGCAGTAAAACATTATCTCTCACTGTTTCTTGGCTGTTTAAGTACCTCACAAAACAGGACTGTATTCAACCAAGTTGCGTCAAATAGCTCTTTTGTATAGATACCAACTGAAGGGTTTTTTTTTCTCTAATGCTTCCTGTATTGGAAATACAGACAGTTTTCTTTGCTGCTAATGTTCTATTTCTTAACTGTACTACAGGTTTGCCTTAAAGAGGAACTCCAGTGAAAATAATTTAATTTAAAAAAGTGCTTCATTTTTACAATAATTATGTATAAATGATTAAGTCAGTGTTTGCTCATTGTAAAATCTTTCCTCTCCCAGATTCACATTCTGACATGTATTACATGGTGACATTGTTACTGTGGGCAAGTTATGTAGCTGTTTCTAGCTGCTCTGGCTGTTACAGACAGCTTTAAACAGCCATTTCCTGTCTGTGAACATTGTTACATTGTGGCAGTTTGCCCAGAGTACCGCGGTATTCAGAGCCTCTTGTGGGAGGGGTTTCAGCACAAAATTAGTCACACAGCGCCCCCTGATGGTCTGTTTGTGAAAATCATTCTATTTCTCATGTAAAAGGGGGTATCAGCTACTGATTGGGATAAAGTTCAATTCTTGGTTGGAGTTTCTCTTTAAGAGGAAATAAATATGGCAGCCCCTACATCCATCTGACTTCAGTTGCCCTTTAAAAGGAAGTTCATGATCTTGCTGAGGGAACATCTAGTGAGTATACAGATGACCCCAGCAATGTTTTCAAGGTCATTAGTGACCTATCAAGCTTTCTCATTAACAGCCATTGGCTATTGTTGTTTCCAGTACATTTATTTAAGGTTTCAATAGCAAAGGGAGAGTAAGCATGAGAGAGGGAGAATGAGGTGGCAAAAGGTAGTGAGGGAGAGATAAGGCGGCAGAGGGCAAGGGATGGGGGTAGGGGGGGGGGAGAGAGATGGAGAGAGGGATATGGAGAGAGTGAGGGGGCCATATGCAATTCTCTTTTCCACCTGCGTTTTCTCCTAGAAGATAATTTTTCATCTTTGATTTTAAATAACTTTACAGCACTTTTCAACTAAAAAAGAACAAAAAAGTAGGTGAAAAGGTATATCAAAATTATTTTGAGAATTATCTTGCTTTATGGAAGCTTAACGGGCATTTTACTCACAAGTTTAAAAATATCACCTAGGAGAAAACTCAGGAGAAAAGTGAATTTCATATGGCCCAGAGAGCGCAAAAGTTTAAAGTTAGAGAAAATGGAAAATGGAAAGCAGCAAATTAGTAAAATCTTTTGACAATTTCAACCTTTGTTGTATAATTATTAGAATGGCAACACATGCAATGATATACTCCCATTGAGGCTTATGTAGCTGTAATAATCATATCCTATATACTAATATACAAGTGTTCCTGCATCTCATGTCCCTGTGTCAGTGCTTATGCGCTACAGCACATGTCCTGCACTGGCAGCCATTGGGACAGGACGCTGGACAGGATAGGGCCAGCCAGGTGTGTGTGCGCGCGCGCTGCAGGCATGCGGGCGTGTGTGCGCACGCTAGCTGGACAGATGCGTGCATGTGCGCTGTAATGTGTTGGCAGTGACAGACCTAGGTCGCCTAGTGTGTTGAATAAAAATGTTGAAACAGCCATCCTTATGACTAGAAATGTACAGCATTTTTATCTGTCTATGAGATTTAGCAGTACAGTGCTGAAAGCATTCACATCAGCTCCCTTATTTTAATGCAAGATGTAATACAGATTCTGTGGCTATAGCACTCCCCCAATCACTTCTCTAAAAGAGTTATGCTGAACAGGACTGAGAAAAGTGTCATCTTATCCACATACTTAAATTAGTGATTTAAAAAAAAACATTATACAGCAATCAACATCACGGCCAATAAATTAGAATATTTAGAAGTAGGTTGGCAGTGGCTAGTTTCAAATTCTGTTGGAATTAGTTAACTTAGCAGAACTCCTGCTTTGCAAGGAAAAACCTTTTTCTAGAAATCAATCTATGTTTAAACCAGGAATGTGGTTTGAATTCCAGAAGATCCGAGAAGTGGCTGATGTTTTTGATTAGCCTATTTTCAAGCTACATAAGATTGCGTAAAATCAGCCTAAACTCAGAATTTTTACAATCCCTAGTGGTCAGCGAAAGGCACTGGATAGATAAATTCAGCTTTCTAATTATGTGGATAAACATTTTACTGCCTTATCATATTGACCTGAGGGTAAGAGGGAACATCATCAACCCCCCCCCCCCCTCAACAACAAAAAGAAGAAAAGAAAAAGAAAAGAATGTCCTATATTGAAGGCATATGTCTAAGGTAATGTCATGCTCACACAGTGCTTGCTGGCAGAGTGTTGTAGAGGCATAGCTGTTTTAGACTCTCAGCCTTCGTTCCATTTTCTATGGTGGCCTATGCCTACAGCAGCCACTCTCTCTTCCTCCAATGGATGACAGAAGCAAGATGTTGAAGGAGACACAGCAGGAATTGTGAGATGCCACGTGGGACTTTTCAATATATGATATGGAGGAGTGTGGCAGGGGGTGAAAAAGGTTGGTAAGACATTTCACTCTCCTGTATAAGTCTAAAGAGGAAGGTGTGGAAAGATGAGCACAGCATCCAGACTGTAGGCCTAAGATCTGGTGCAGCAAGGAGCCAGGCCATCTGTGTAAGGGAACCACATGAACCTCGATGTTAAGTAACTATGATCAGATCAGTTTAATCAGGAGGCCCCAACTTTTTTTGGTCGAGGGCCGGGTCAACATACTGCAGACTGCTGGGAGACCCAAGTGGATGGGTGGTGCCAGCACTGCTATTCTATATGTGGGTCACAGGTATTTAAAGATGCAGTGTACCACATTTATAAGTAATAGATTTTGACAGTGGAGGCTGGTGAAAAAGCCTAAGGGGGCCGCATTCGGCCCACAGGCCTTAGTTTGAGGACCACTGAGTTAAATAAGAATCTACTTGGTGCTGGGCAAGCCAGCAGTTTGTTTAGTTAGAGAGCTGGAGAGTTAAACATATTTCAAAGCTGCAGTAGAAAAGAATAACTGTTACTTTTTAAAATGATATTTGTACCCTTTGTATATTTAAAACCATGCTATAACTGTTTATAATAGGAGATATTGGTTCTCTACAAACAGAATTTACTTAAAGTTGAGCAGCCTCATGAAGGTTCTTCAATTCTTGTCAGTGTCTACACTTATCCTGCCCAGCAGCGTCGCCGGGGTGGTAGAACCGGGGCACTCACCGGGACCTGTTGCTGTGGTGCCCCGATTCTCTACTCCCCAAAGTGCCCGACTGCACAGCATGCCCAAACACTGGCGGCGCTATAATGTATATGCAGCCGCCATTTCTGTGGAGCTTTTCCCCCTATCTCTCGCTGCTGCTGTCATGATGCAGGCACATGTCTCCTGCCTGTGAGTGAGTTCCGGCCCACTGGCTCCATTCAAGCTCAATACGCTGCTGCTGCTGGACCTCTCAGCCTCCCAGCCAAATGTAAGGGGACCTACATTTATTAATTCATACTTTTTATTACATTGAATCATCCCTCAGCAGCATTGCCCGGGAGCTGTGATCTTTCTGACAGCTGGGCAGACATTTAGGGTTGCATGCTGACATCACTGCATTTTCACGATCATGCCTAGCGTGCCTGTCAGAAAGATCAAAGCTCCTGTCCCGGAGATTGCTGCAGAGGGATTATTAGCTTATTAATGAGGTCCCACTCAATAGCATTTCCCTGCAGTCTGTGTAGTGTTTATCTTTGTTTGAAGTTGCAGAGAGTGTAGGGCAACTTGTGGTGAACTCTGCAACCTCAAACAAAAGCTAAACACTAGACGACACTCTCCCCCCCCCCTCTCTCTCTCTCTGGCCACACTCTTCTCTCTGCCCCCTCTCTTTCTCTCTGTTTCCTCTTTCTCTGGGGAGATCCCTTCTCTCTGTCTCTCTCTCTCTCTCTGTCCACCCTCTCTCTCTCCCCTCTCTCTTTCTCTCTGTTTCCTCCCCCCTCTCTTTCTCTCTGCCCCCTCTCTCTCTTACTCCTCTCTCCCCTCTTTCTACCATCTCCTTTCTCAGTGTCTCTTGCAGTGCCCCACTCTGTGCCCAGGTGTGTGTGTGTATGTGTGTGTGTTTTGTGCCTCTTTATGGCTCTCTTTCACCTCTCGCTCTCACCCACCCCTCTCTCTCTGCCCTCTCTCGCTCTCTTTCTCTGTGTGTGTCCTCTCTCTCCCCCTCTCCCTCTCTCTCTGTCCCCCTCTCTTGTTACAATGCTGTTAACTTGATGTAATTTGGTCCCACCCACTACCATGCCCACTACATACATGGCCATGCCCATTTTTTGCTATGCATGCCGCAGGTAGTTATCTCCTGGTGCCCATGGGTGCCCCTGATCTCCTAGAATCCTAGCAACGCCTCTGACCCTTCCCCATCAAGAGCACTGCAAGAAGACATCTCATACATCCTTCCTCATTGAAGGCTCACAAAAGGAGCACACATATCTTGTATCTAAACCATTATTTAATAAACAATCCACATTCTGAATCAGGTAACATGGATGTGCTCAGTTTAATTAGGTCACATTTTTGTGCAAGCCAGTATTTCCTGTTCTAAAGAATACTAGCAGTATTTTCATTGATGTCTCTACAAAATCCCTGTGCATATGGGTTTGAATGTCGAAAGGATTAATATGGGTAAATACTTATGGATTAGGTGAGAAACCTTTAGCACCTTTCCTAATTCCACTTATGTAAATGCCCAAGGAGATCAACACATTTTCACTTGTATAGAGAAGATCAATGAGATGCGAATTATCTGAGATCATAACAAATTTGTTGCAAATAAATTACAACTTAAAATGAAGCCAGCCATAGTCAGCAGCTATTGACTTTGATTGCCTCAGTTTAAGGTCACCTGCCACTTGCAAAACATGTGTAACAAATTCTGAAAGTTAACATCTCATTTAACATATGTCTGTGTAAATAGCTGTGTACTACACAGTGACTGGATAGTATACTCAGCCCTTGGGCAGGCCCTGGGCACTGTGAGGTAGGGTGGCGCAGTGATGGAGGTGGGAGCCACGGCCTCACTGGCACCTTCGCCCTGGGTGCAATTTAGCCTAGAAAGTGCCCTAAACATACTGATTAAAGGCACCGCCTTTGATGGAGAAGACTTAAAGTGGACCCAAATTAAAAATACAATAATTCAGAAATAAAATCTATTTTCTAAATTATAATAATAAATAGCAGCCTTTTTTCAGCTGCATGATGACAAATATAAAATATTTTACATTTATTGGAGGAACCCCTCCCTTCCTTTCAAATTGCCAGGATTTTTCCGGCAAACTGGTGGAGTAGATGGTGTCTGGCAATGGAGGAATTGCTAATGGCTGCCCCCAGTATAATCCTAGCTATGAAAAGAGAAGGGTGAAAAGCATGCACTGAAATGATCATAGGTTTGAAGGATTGTTTATTTATCTTTGTATGTGTCAGAGTGGTGCAACTAAATATTTTTAATTAAAAAAATGTTTGGTTTGGGTCCGCTTTAAGTTCAAGCCTAGAGCATCCTATGAGCCTGTTAATGACTGTTTTTGGAGCACAATTTTACCACTTGGACTTTAGGACTTCACAAGACACACAAGAGATAAAATTATAGTGTGATTTATTGACAAAATTAGGGTGTGTTTATCACTAAAAGACGTGGGGGCCAATCTAATTCACTTTTTCTCCAAAGTTTTCTCCTAGGTGACATCACATCTTACAAATGAAATGACTTTTAAACAAACAAAAAGCAAGAAAATACTGTACTTTTTAATCTACTATTTCGTACTTTTTAGTTGCAGAGTCCAGATTTTTAAACAGAAGATTAAAAATTCTCTACTTGGAGAAAACTTGGGAGGAAAAGTGAATTGAGTAAGGGCCATGGTAATTAAACATCTCCCTATTTTTAACATTTTCCATTTACCTTTCTAACTCAATTACAAATCATTGTCTGGGAGAATTTCTACTACACAACTTGCTAAACATGAAACAGCCTGCTAATTAGGACACTGGATAATGGCAATTCTACTATTGGATTACCTCACCTGAACCTCACATTAACCCTCCCCTACCTATGCATAACGCTATCCTCTAACCCAGTGGTTCCCAACCTTTTCCGGCCCGGGGAACACTTTCTGACCATATTTTTCTCCGGGGAACGGCGGGGGGCGCGCGGGTGTTTGCGCGACCTAGTGGACAGTGCCGTGTGTAGCAGGCTATGGGGGGGGCTGGGGTGCGGCTGCATAGCTAGCATAGTTGCCCCAGTATAGGGAGTTTAGTTGCCCCAGTATGGTTAGTATAGTTACCCCAGTATAGCTAGTATAGTCCCAGTATGGATAGGTAGTGCCCCAGTATAGGTAGGTAGTGCCCGGTATAGCTACTATAGTGCCCAGATAGCTAGTATAGTGCCCAGATAGCTAGTATGGTGCCCAGCATAGCTAGCATAGTGCCCAGTATAGGTAGGTAGTGCCCCAGTATAGCTAGTATAGTTGCCCCCAGTGTAGCTAGTTTAATTGCCCCCAGTATAGCTAGTTTAATTGCCCCCAGTATAGCTAGTTTAGTTGCCCCCAGTGTAGCTAGTTTAGTTGCCCCCAGTGTAGCTAGTTTAGTTGCCCCCAGTGTAGCTAGTTTAGTTGCCCCCAGTGTAGCTAGTTTAGTTGCCCCCAGTATAGCTAGTTTAATTGCCCCCAGTATAGCTAGTTTAATTGCCCCAGTATAGCTAGTTTAGTTGCCCCCAGTATAACTAGTTTAGTTGCCCCCAGTATAGCTAGTACAGTTGCCCCCAGTATAGATGCCCAGGAGGGGGGAAGTAGCGCTAGAAGGAGGGGCAGTGGAGGCAGCGGTGGGGAGGGGGGAAATATCCCCCCCCTCCCTTACCTGGGACCCCTCCTTCTGCCTCTCTCCCCCTCCATTTATCGGTGGCAAGTGCGGGGCGGCTCGGCGGCGGGGAGACATGCGCAGACTTACCACTTCTGCGTTCCAAGCGCCGGCAGCGTCATGTCGTCAGATCTCCGCCTTCAATGCCGCCCACTGTGCTTCCTGATTAGCGGAAGCACAGTGGGCGGCATTGAAGGCGGAGATCTGACGACATGACGCTGCCGGCGCTTGGAACGCGGAAGTGGTGAGTAATTCTCCGCGTGCCTCCCCGCCGCCGACCCCGCACTTGCCACCCATAAATGGAGGGGGAGAGAGGCAGAAGGAGGGGTCCCAGGTGAGGGAGGGGGGGGATATTTCCCCCCTCCCCACCGCTGCCTCCACTGCCCCTCCTTCTAGCGCTGCTTTCCCCCTCCTGCGTTCTACATACAGTAGGAACGCACGGCACACCAGGCAACATGCCGCGGCACACTAGTGTGCCGCGGCACAGCGGTTGGGAAACGCTGCTCTAACCTACCTACATCTAATTCTTGCCTTACACCTAGCTACACCTAACACTAAAGTCCCCCTTCCTTGAATATGGGCCCAGCTATTATTTGTACACAGAGCTCACCTAACAACACTAAAGATGTCGCCACTTTTCATAAATTTCAGAATGTAATTCAGGGTGAGTAAAGTTTTTACAATGGACAAACACTGACTTCACATTTTATTAATATTCTTTAGTACTAATATAGCGTCAACATCTCCTGCAGCACTGTACAGAGTATATATTGTCTAGCCACTTAACTGTCTCTCAGAGGGGCTCACAATCTAATCTCTACCTATAGTCATATGTTTATGTATGTATTGTATAGATTATGTATCGTAGTCTAGGGCCAATATAGGATTAAGCCAATTCACATATCTGTATGTTTTGGGGATGTGGCAGGAAACCAGAGTGCCCGGTGGAAACCCATGCAGACACAAGGAGAACATACAAACTCAGTGCAGATAGCTGGGATACGAACCGTGGACCCAGTGCTGCAAGGGGAGTGTGCTAACCACTATGCCATGGTGCTGCCCACTATGCCACTGTGCCTTTATAATGAATATAGTAAAAAAAGTGATTTTATTATATTATTTTCACTACAGTTTCTTTTTAAGAAAGCTAATTTATACTTAGCATCGCTTTTCTAGCAAGAGGGTTTTTTTTTTGTCATTTTGAGCCCTTTATACTTTCCTTGTGGTTCTGGGTTACCATAAACTATCTGTGCACTCTGTAATATTCAAAAACTTTTTCTTTTGCAGTCTTCTTTACCGCAAGGATGGGTGTTTGAAGACCATTTTAATATGAAAAGTTAGCTTTCCCTTTAAGTTATAAGCTAGCTTTGTTGTGATATCAGTCTGAAACCAAAAGGGAGATTTCCTTTGAGTGTAGTTTGTACAGCGTGTAGACAGGCAATTTGTGCGTTGTACAAAGCTTCAGAACAACAATTAACTAGAACATGATAGCATCACTGTAGCATGAAACTATTTCTGGTCTGCTAACTGCTTGAAGTTCTACTCCAGCTCCTGGAATTGCTTCATCTACAGTTCTATATCTCAAGTGCAAAATTTAATATAGTTTAGCAACACAAAATGTACAGCATTAACAACATTTTTTTTTCACTGACTTCACTTTTGCTTTGGCCAATACAGAATTGCAGCACTTTGCCTTTTATAAATGTTCCAACCTGTTGCATGGCTTTGAGTGAAGGTCCCCTTCTATTTTTCATATTTTTTTCCTCTGAAGTCACAAAGTAACTAATCACATTTTAATGAGCATGGAAAAAAGCAATTTAAAAAATGAAAGGTAATTGTTAACTACTGTAGCATAAAGAACTCAGTATGAATGGTGGATGGTAATGTAAATTGTATTGGCATGGATAGAAATAGAAAAAAAAAGCATTTTGGACTAGAATTATCAGGGAGAGAATTTTTGAAGTAGAATAGATTGGCTGATATATTGTGAAATGGCTAAATGTCCAAACCATTTTTAACCATGTATTATTTACTTATATAAGGTCTATTATGTAAAGCAGAACCGTTCCACAAATTAGTATAGAATATAGATTGTATTCATGAGATAATCAATAACAAAAACACAGACAAGACAAATAACTTTTATATTGTGTTTTTCTCCTGGCAGACTCAAAGCGCTTGCGTTGCAGCCACTATGGAACACTCAGTAGGCAGTAGCATTGTTAGGGAGTCTAGCCCAAGGACTCCTTACTGAATAGGTGCAGGCTTACTGAAAAGGAAGTGCAGAGATTTGAACCCAGGCCCTTAACCATTACACTACCCAGATGCAGGGCCCGTAACCCTTACACAACACTACACAACAAGGGAAGAGAACCCTGCCACATCTAAGATGTAAAGAACATAAAAATATAGTACATAAAGAAGATTGTAGCAGCTGCAGTTGAAAGGAATTTTCTGCTAGTTGGCAAATAGTTAAGACTAAATGGAGGTGTGAAAGTCTGTTTGAAAGAGGTAGACGTTGAAAGACTGGGGAATCCATATTGCTGTTATATGCAGTATTTCCAACAGAATCCATGAGAATTATTTGTGGCCAATAAATTGCTAACTGCGTGTCTCCCATGCATGTGGCCTGCAAGATAAACTGCAAGGCATTCCCATTCTTTGTCTTATTTTGCAAAAGCACCCTTATGCCACTATAGTGGTCCTGACAGGTATCCTACACAATTTCATACTACAAACCTTAGTCTTTATAGTCTTTTAAAAAAAGGTATAGATTAATTTTGGAGCCAACTCAATGTGTTCCTCTGTGTTGCTCTGAAAATGATGGATCTTCTTGGCCGAACCCTTGTTTATATCCTTAGCACTCCATTATAGACCATACTGCTACACACACATGCACACACATTTAGCAACAGAACACATCACAAAGCTTTAGCCTAGTGACATGTCTGTATTACACTCAGCTAGGGGTGTCACAGGGAAGCAGCCCCTGGGACCAGCAGGGCAGGGGGGGCCCAGAGCTGTAAGGGGGGAACTAGTAATTCACTCCCTCTGATAAGGGGCTCCATCCTTCAGATCAGGTGTTTTTGTGACATCACTTGTTATGGGGTTGAAGATTATGATGTCCACACTTGTTTTATGACCCTTGCCCCAAGGTTGGGAAAGGGGTAGGCAAGAGAAAGGAAGTGAATATTGGGGGGCCAATCATAGATTTGCTGGTAGCCCCATGATTTTTAGTTAAGCCACTGTCCTCAGCCTAGAGCTTTTGCCCAAACAAACCACTGTGCGAGTACACATACTGTACTTTATTCTTGTTTTCACAGGCATCATGATTGGAAATTTAATGGATATTTGTGAAGCATTGGAAATCATTTTAATCTAATCCACACCTATAAAGTGAAGCTTCTTCACACGGATGTCTTTGTCTGCAAAGCTTGAAAGGCTTTTGATGATACTTCAGTTTAAACAGAAACATCTGTTAGATGCATGCATGGCATTTGATATGTGTTTTCAGGCATTTTCTCATGCTAGAGTTTGGCTGGCATTAATGAAATCCTGCTTTAGTTGAAGAAAAAATGTAAACCCTTATCAGTGCTGCATAGTAATTTAATTATATTAAAAATGACCTTTCCACTTCAACCAGCAGCTAGATGTGAATGTCAAAACCTGACCACATGCTCAAATTGTATGTCTTTAAAATACCTACTTTAAATCCTAAAGTCTGTACTTTTTATTTATATTTATTGTGTGTACCACCATAGTATCCACCTCTTTTTTCATGGGAGTTTAGCTGCACCGAGTAGGGCCAATTGTTGATACTCTACACCAGAGGTCTCAAACTCGCGACCCGCGGGACATTTGCGGCCCTCGATACAATATTTTGTGGCCCTCGCTGGCAAAAGCTTCCTTATAGTTCGCTTCAGTGCTCCCAAGTAATCTGCCGCATCCCCGCCGCTAAACGAGGGCTGCAGAGCCCCCAAATTGCCCAGGGGGCAATCCGCTGGCATTTCCTGGAAGGGGCAGAGCTTTCAGCTTCAGCTCTGCCCCTTCTGACATCAATCGCCGCCTCTCCCCGCCCCTCTCTGTGAAGGAAGGGTGAGAGGGGCGGGCAGAGGCGCCGATGCGCGCAATTGTGAAATTCCTTATGTGGCCCAGCCTCATCCTGACTTTGCCTCCTGCGGCCCCCATGTAAATTGAGTTTGAGACCCCTGCTCTACACTAACTGAATGACTGGTGATAGAAGGTCTAAAACTCCCATCCTGACAATCTCTGTTACAGTCACTGTGTTTTCCATGCACAAAAAGAATGAAAGTATGAAATAAGGTTTGTCACTTATTCTACTAAGGAGTTTAGCTGAAAATAAATATCCAGATGTGCGGTTACGGCAGTCCCAAGCCTGGATAAATGGGAAGGGTTGGAAAAAAACCTTGCGACCAACTCTGTAAAAAAATTTCTGAGAAAATTTTATAGAAAGGCTCTCAAATATATCAGATATGGTACTGTATGGACGGACCCCGAGGCCAGAAAGTACCGAGCTAGCTACTGGGGATGAGCACGGAATTACAGTGAATGAAAAAGAACTAAGGCTCAAACTGATCAGTGGCAAAAGTCGACAAGGCCACAAGAGAACATGTTGGCTTGACACCATCAAAGCCGACACAGGATTGAGTTTAAGGCAACGGTACAAGATTGGACAGTGTGGAGAGAGCTAACCCGTAGAATCGGCAAGAGTCGGATATGACTGAATAGATAACATCAACATCAAATATTCCCTACTGTAGTTGCGCTTTAAAGAGAAACCGTAACCAAGAATTAAACTTTATCTCAATTAGTAGCTGATACCCCCTTTCCCATGAGAAATCTTTACCTTTTCTCAAACGGATCATCAGGGGCTCTGTATGGCTTGATATTGTGATGAAACCCCTCTCACAGTGTGATGTCAGCGCCTCACAGCACTGAGGTGCTGACATCACACTGTGGGAGCCTTGTTGCATTGTGGGAAATAACAGCTGTTTCCAACTGCCAAAAAGCAAGCAGCAGCTACTTCCACTGACATCACCTGCCAGCGGTACAAATGTTGCGATATGATACATTTCAGAATGTAAATCGGGGAGAGGAAAGATTTTACAATGGGCAAACACTGACTAAATCATTTATAAATAATTATTGTAAAAATTAAGCACTTTTTTTCATGACATTATTTTCAGTGCAGTTCCTCTTTAATGGGTATGTTTATGTAATTTAGTCTCGTATGTCCTTTATAACATGACTTGAAAGTTAGGATTTATTCAATGAAACCATAGCTTAACTCTTTTGAATACCAAAGCAATCGAAACATGAGAGAGATATATAAGGCATTTGGTTGACATTAACTAAATAGGAAAAATGGATGATTGATTGAATTGTGCCTATTATTTGACTTTAACCCCCTTGCCGTTCCAATTACTGCAGCAAGGGGGCAGCGCAGCACTTTTTTTTATTTTTATTTTTTAAATCATGTAGCTAGCCTAGCGCTAGTTACATGATAGCCGCTGATCATGTAACTAGCGCTAGTTACATGATCCCCCCCCCCCACCCACCTCCAGCGATCTGCGCAAGCAGGAAATCCCGTTCAGAATGGGATTTCCTGCATGGCTTCCCCCGTCGCCGTGGCGATGGGGCGGGATGACGTCACCGGCGTCATGGACGTTGCGACGTCAGAGGGAGTCCCAATCCACCCCTCAGCGCTGCCTGGCACTGATTGGCCAGGCTGTGCAAGGGGTCTGGGGGGGGGCACGGATAGCGGCGAATCGGCGGTGAGTGATGGCGATTGAGTTATGCACACAGCTAGCAAAGTGCTAGCTGCATGCAACAACAAAAAATTGTGAAAATCGGCCCAGTGGGGCCGGAGCAATCCTCCTGTGCAGGTTACCCCGAGCTCAGCTCGGGATAACCGGCAAGGAGATTAAAGCCCGGATCACATCTGCATTTGCCAACGGAACAAAAAAATGCTGCAGGACCTAATTTTCCGGACCGTTTTGCTCAATGGAATGAAAACGGAAGGTTTTGCAGCTACATAGTAACAAATAGAAAACACACTGGCTGCAAAAACTGACAGTTTTTCCTGATCCTGATGGCTGAATCAGTACAACCGGCTCCACAAAAAAAAGCTAATTTGAACCAGGCCTTACTGCATAGTACAACATTTTAAAAATGTATTTATACATTTTGTAAGCATCCAATTTATTACATATATATTAGTTTCTGGGGCAGCTAAAACATCGACCAAGTGGACAAACAAAAAGCAATAACTGTCCAGTGTTAGCTTTACATTGAAACCGCCTGGTTAAAAAAACAATGCTTTGAATCAACCAATACACCAAGCAGACACACTCCTAAACTCAATAAACAGTAAAGGATGCTCTGGACTCCTTCATAAACTCTTGAAGGAGTCGTTCAATCGTCTGACAGAAACCAATTAGGTATTCCATATTTGTATATGCTTTTTTTGCCACTGGCTGAAATTGAGTTTTATTTTTTGTTTCGTTTTTTTTTTTGTTTCATATGATGTCCAACCCCTTCCAAATCTCAAATTTCCTTTTTTCATCTCTAGAATGTATTTATTTTTACTTTGCTGTTAATGCTTTACTAGCAGTATGCTGTAGCATCATTGTTTGCTGCTACCTCGTTTGCTGCTACCTGGTATTCAACACTCTCTCAAGTCTCTAAACCCTATGCCTGATACTTTACATGCTGCTTCAGAAAACTGTATAAAATAAGTGAATTCATCATCTACTGTAGATACTGTCCTTTACTTAACCAATGGCCAGCCAGTGATATTTTCTTTTCTTACAATATCTGATAAACTTGAAACATTCCCCTTTTGGCCGTGCCTTGAGGAAAATGTAACATATCAAACCCATCCATGTTATGCATATTGCAATCATTGTTGCTTCAAAAAGAGAACAAGTCTATTCAACAAATTACTCTTACTTTTTGTATTAAAGGTAAAAGAAAAAATATATCGTTTTTTCAGCTCACTTTGGCGCAGTTGGTGAGCTTAAGCACTTAAAAGCATGACCAAGAGTCACTGTCACTGTTTTTTCCTGTTTCGTGCTGAAGCCCCTTGTATTTATGTATTTTTAATGGAGGTTGGGGATCTTCAGTGCTGCGCCCATGCTCTGCATAGAATTGCATAACATTTGGTTTGTGCTGCTCACCTTCTGTATTTTTCATTCATTACACCCCTGTGAGCTTGCATAACCACACCCACCTCTAGCACAGTCAAAGAATATAAATGAGTAGATTCCATGTATTCAGAGAGTTCAGTTAGTAGCTAGTTGGATGGCGAGGTGTTTTTAATTTCCTTTTTTTTCACATTTAGCTGACTTTTGGGCTTTGGAATAGTTCCCATTAGTAAGCTGAAAAAAAAAAGAATTTTTGCATGGTTAGAGTAGGACCACCAGATAGGGGACATTTTGGCACATTTGGTAAGCTTAAAGAGACTGAAGTCTTATAAAATTCACCTTTTTATTTTAAAAATCCCTTTTACATAATTCTCCTAACTAAATCGCTGCATCCCTGTGGCTGAACACTAAGTAAATCCCCCCAAACTCCACCCTAACTCACCTCCGCAAAATCCATGACTTTCTTGGTTGTGAATTATCTCCGCCTCTCCCCCTCCCCTCTCAGTTAAGCAAGACTGAGAGGGGCGGGCGGAGGCGGTGATCTGGCGCTGATAGACACGTGGAGAGGCAGAGCTGTAGCTGAAAGCTCTGCCTGTCACGGAAGCACTGCCCGGATTGCCCCCGGGGAGTTTGGGGGGATTTAATTAGATTACAGCCGCGGGGATGCGGCATTTTAGTTAGGGCATTAATGTAAAAGAGATTTTTAAAATAAAAAGGTCAATTTTATGAGACTTCAGAGTCTCTTTAAGTGCTTAAAAGTGTGACCAAGAGCCCCTGACACCGTTTTTCCTGTAGTGTGCTGCAGCCCCTTGTATTTATGTATACTTATTTGCAGTTCTTAAATTTCTTACCAACAAACTGAAGTACATAATATTTTTTGTCTCCTTAAATTAATGTGTTTTTAGAGGCATAAAATGATAATCTGTATGTGTGCTGTATGAATCTGGAGTGTATAAATATATACGTTGTGAAAATTCTAGTTGATCATTTAAATATCCGATACCTGTCAAAGCACTGCTGGGCTTGATTAATGTAAAAAGAATGCACAGGCAGTCCTCATTAAAGTACCACTGATGATTTTCTGAACGTCATGGTGGAATGAGTCTACACAACACATGTTCAGAAGCATCCAATTGGAACACAAATGTCATGTTGATTTTCAGCTTAGTTTTGATTTTGTTTGTCACTGCCATTTACATAAAAAATAGTATGAAAAAAACAAGATCCTATCTGAATTATTCAGGCACTTTTCCAATTAAACTGCCTTTTCCTCAGTCACACAGTCCTGATGGTGGGTGAAAGGTTTCTGTAAACAGAATAACTCTTTCATCTGCATGCGTAACAGGGAAATGGTACTTCACAACGTAGTCTGCTAATTATTGCATTTACTTTAACTCCCTCCAAATCATTCACCTTAGAGGGATCAGGAGAGTTTAATTATACATTTTTAACTAAAATCATTCTTAAAGGATCAGTGAACTTATTACATAAGTGCACATAAATCAACTTTCTATTGCACAGTGACAAATAATTCAATTACACTAAATTATACACTTTGCCCCTTAAAGTATTCTGACAGAAACCCACACCACCTACTTCAATTTCCTATTAACAACTTACATACACACTACAGCTATACAGTGGGTTGCAAAAGTATTCGGCCCCCTTGAAGTTTTCCATATTTTGTCACATTACTGCCACAAACATGCATCAATTTTATTGGAATTCCAGGTGAAAGACCAATACAAAGTGGTGTACATGTGAGAAGTGGATCGAAAATCATACATCATTCCAAACATTTTTTTTACAAATAAATAACTGCAAAGTGGGGTGTGCGTAATTACTCAGCCCCCTGAGTCAATACTTTGTAGAACCACCTTTTGCTGCAATTACCGCTGCCAGTCTTTTAGGGTATGTCTCTACCAGCTTTGCACATCTAGAGACTGAAATCCTTGCCCATTCTTCTTTGCAAAACAGCTCCAGCTCAGTCAGATTAGATGGATAGCGTTTGTGAACAGCAGTTTTCAGATCTTGCAACAGATTCTTAATTGGATTTAGATCTGAACTTTGACTGGGCCATTCTAACACATAGATATGTTTTGTTTTAAACCATTCCATTGTTGCCCTGGCTTTATGTTTAGGGTCATTGTCCTGCTGGAAGGTGAACCTCCGCTCCAATCTAAAGTCTTTTGCAGTCTGCAAGAGGTTTTCTTCCAAGTTTGCCCTGTATTTGGCTCCATCCATCTTCCCATCAACTCTGACCAGCTTCCCTGTCCCTGCTGAAGAGATGCACCCCCCGTTTGTGGCAGTAATTTGACAAAATGTGGAAAACTTCAAGGGGGTTGAATACTTTTTCAACCCACTGTATCTCAGGGCCATTTCTGATCAGCTTTTTGTACAAACAAGGACACCCCAAAGATTCTTACTTGAATACCTAGGAATGTATTTGTGGTGTCATAATTGAGGATTGTCAGAAATGCCGATTTCTGATTCCGCACAAATTCCCATTTCCGGCAATGCTGATTACCGATTCCGTGGATTTCCGATCATTACGATTTCCGAGTTCTGATTTCCGAGTAGTATTTTTCATCATTTTTTGCATTGTCTGATTGGCCAAATACTTCTGAGTTGGCTCTGCATTCTCTGATAGGCCCAATGCTTACGAGTTTTGTGACTGGGCTAAAATTACAGAGTTGTGGTAATACAGTATTTTCACAGAAATCCGTTTCCAGAGATTCGTTTTCTGATTCCTGAGTACTGTTTTGTTTGGTAATTTTTGCATTCTCTGATTAGCCGAATACTTCTGAGTTGACTCTGCATTCTCTGATTTTTGTACTTATATCAGAAACACAGAGGTGCCAAAAGGATAAAATAATTTTCAAATAAAAATAGGGAAAGAAGTATCCACTGTCCTACCAGGGAGGGTAGTACCTCTTTCCCTATTTTTATTTGAGCCTTTTGGCGCCTCTGTGTTTCTGATACAAGTATCACTAGTCCACCTTTGGTGGAGGGGTCTATCCCTATTCTCCCTGCCTAGAGAGTGCGACATCTTAATCTACCCCGAGGGGAGGGGTCAAGTTCCCCTAATGCCTTTAAAGTAGGTAGTGTCCCATATACACTGGGCAGTGTATATATAGAAGACTCCTGTATATCCAGGAGAGCGTCCTGTAGTGGTGTTATACAGTGTGTAGGCTGAGGATAAAAATGGTGGGGGCGCCGCTCTCTGGAAGCCACTGGGTAGTGGTGCAGGTATGTGTATAGACAAGGGGTGGGGGGAATGGGAGGAGAAAGAGGAGAGCGCTCTCAGAAGGGTAGCAGTTGTCCCTGGCAAGCCTGCCGGGGAATGATCTCACCTTTAGGACTGACTGACTAGCCCATATGGGTCTGTCAGCAGTCTAGCGTTGTCCCTCTCTATGCCGGGGACGCAGGCAGCGGTGGTGCTCTAAAGCAGGGTAGGTCACATCAGCTGATCTCCATAGATGGCCACTCACTGGATCTTGCTGAATGTAGTGCCTGGAGGCAATATATGCAAGTTTGTTAGCCGCACTCTGAACTTACACTATGTGTGGAGGTAGAGTGTGCTGCTGAAGGTTCCTGGAAGGTGCAGTGCATGTGGAAAGGATACATGGCAAAGTCCGAGTTTGGTTGAAAAAACAATAAAATGTTTAATACGCAATGCATTTCTGGAGATAAACTTTCTACTTTCTTCGTCTGAGGGTTGGGTTACTTACCGCATGCATTTAATAAATGCACCTGTTCAAAAGGGTGCAGGAAATTGCCGATAGTAGAATATTGGTAACATTTACTTATATTCTAATATTCTACTATGACCTAACCTCCCCTACACTCACACAGAACCCCCCCCCCCCCTGTGGTGCCTAACCTTACCCCCATTGGTGCCTAACCTTATTCCCCCGCTCGGCACCTAACATTGACCCCCCCCCCAGTGAACACCTAACCTTTACCCATACCCCCATGGGTGCCTAACCTTAACCCCCTTGTGGGCACCTAACCTTACCCCCAGAACTGGGACAAGGTCCTCCAGCACCCAAGGCTGAGACACCAAAGTGCACCCCTCCATCCCTCTCACCCCAGCCATCACACACTGATTGCTAATAGCCTAAGAGTCACCAAATTCCCCAACACCTTAATCTCTAGTTATCTGGCATGCAGTCACTGCCATGTATCTCCTTTTCTTATTTCTCTCTGCTTTGAAAATAGGAGAATGATAGCTGAGTGAGTTGTGCGCCCCCTCCTACACTGCGCCCCGAGGCTGGAGCCTCTCTCGCCTCTGCCTCGGCCCAGCCCTGCTTACCCCTCCCCCTGTGGGTGCCTAACCTTAACCCCCGACATCCTGATAAAAGGGCACCGCTACACCACTGAGCATACTGCAACTACAAATAGCAGGTGTTTTGTATTGTACATTTAAAAAAGGCACCTGGAAAAAAGGGTACCTGGTGTAGCTGAAATTCCTATTCATGCTATTTCTTTATACAGACTTGCATTAAACTGAGTCTTTTTGAATGAATTCCAAATTCATCTACAAGGGGCGCCTAGTGTAGCCGAAATTCCAAACTCCTCTACAAGGGGCGCCTGGTGTAGCTGAAATTCCAAATTTGTCTACAGAGAGTACCCGGTGTAGCCAAAATTCCAAATTCATCTACAAAGAGTGCCTGGTATAGCCGAGATGCCAAATTTGACTACAAAAGTAGTCCTTTTGTTGTCCCTGTAAGCCTAACACACTTCCAGAACCGCTGGAATGTAAAGATGTTTCAGCTTTGTTAATTATCCATAGCCACAATAATCCAACATACCTACAGATTGTCTTGAATTGGTTGATCCTCATCAGTGCATGGCATGGATTAATGTGGCTCTATGGGGTCAGACTTGAAGCACCCAGTTTTCTTTAGATATAACACACATACAAAAAAAAAAACGCTTTGGAAAGAGCAAAATAATTCCTACAGTACATTCTAAAAAATATGTTGGTAATCAATCTAATGAGTGGATGTAACTATTTTAGCCATACCAGTGAATTCCAAATAGCCATGCTATTTCTTTATACAGACCTGCATTAAACCGAGTCTTTTTGAATGTCAAAGACTTTCTATACAGACTGCCTATTCTCTGCAATTCAGATTTCTGTCTTCTACATTCAACGATTAGTTCTGCATTGTACTTAAAGTGGATCTGATATAAACTTTTACTCATTGCATAATTGTGTTCCTTTCATACAGTTTATAGGGCATTCCTCAAGCCAAATACTTATTTTGTTTTGTTTTAATACTCTTATTCCCTATAAACTAAACAAGCCTCGCCCACAGCTTCTTCAGAGTGCCTTGGCACTCTCAGACCCATGTAGCAAGGGCTAATGGGAGCTCAGTCTGAGCAGGAGGAGGAGATTACTAGCCAGAGATTTCAGAGGCAGAGAGGAGGAGGGAGGAGGAGAGGGGAGTTACGTTTTCACAGACTGAGGGCTGGAGATGCAGATCAGCTTGCCTGTGTGTAATGTAACAAACAGAACATGGCCGCACTCATTGTATTACAGGAATAAATAATCATAAACATTTGAAGCTGTTTGCAGCTAGATTTGCTGTGTAAACTATCTAAACTTTAGATAGGATATATAGAGTTACTTGTTATAGTTACCTTTTCATCTCGGATCCGTTTTAAATCTTGTAGAAGAAAATGACTCACCTGCAATTACTTTGAATGTAACATCAAAAATAAGTTTCTACACTGTTATATAAGTCTAATCTCACCATAGCTAGCAAAAAAAAGTATCACCTGGAGTGATATAGAGCACATTAATGGTGGCCATGTGTGTCAATCTTTTGAGGCAATTTTTGGGCAATGTCACATCTGTACAGCATAAGAACACTCCTAAGAAATGTGTTAAATAGCATTCCATCTGTTTTAACCTCTTGCGACATAATTTATATGGAAATGAAAATTATAGAAAATGGCATAAAGTGTTTGAAAGTAATTGAAATGACTGTTTCAATCACTTTCATGCTCATATTACATAGTGTATACAGTAATGTGTAGTGTGAAGGTGAAGCAGATTGAAATGGACTGAAACTAATTGCAATAGATTAATTAGGAGTGCCCTCGTACTACATACTTATCAGGAAGACTTTTCATAAATTGTCCATAAGATTGCCACAAGTGAGGTGGTTGGCATACCACGAGACTGGAAACAAGTCTAGAGTAATAAATCATGCTTTACCATCTGGCAGTCTGACAAGAGAATCTGTGTTTGATGTATGCCAGGATAACCTATTCTATATATATCACTGCTACTGCCACTCATTTTGGGGGTCACATAAGACATTGATAGTGTGCAGCTCCCCATTTTGTATTATTATAGTGTATTGTCTGAGAGGCCTATTAGACCTTACGGGGGCCTACTGCCCAAAAATATTTTAGTGTATATAACAACTTAAAGTGAACTTAAGGTGGTGAAAGAAAAGTTAGATTCTTACCTAAGTAGAGGGAAGCCTCTGGATAGTCCAGAAGCTTTACATGACCCCACCGTTACTGCACATGGACCCTTTGGACATCTGCAACAGGAAATTCCCACTGTGTATAATCATGGCTGTATTGCACACTAAGGTGAATACGCTCATCCATAAAGGGGTACGGCCACCCTTGCACAAAGGGGATCATGGATGCAAACTAGAAGAGGGTCTCGGTCAGTGGTGGTGGGATCGAGGAGGATGCGGGAAGCTTTGGTAGATCAAGAGACCTCTCTATTCTTAGGTAAGTATCTAATACTAGCCGACCCGTGGCGTAGCATACGCCGCATAAGGGGATAGTGGGCAGGAAGGGGGTATTGGGCACAGCTCCCCCTCCAGCTTAGAGGCAGTGGGCGGGGATGATTCACCTCCCTCACCTGGGTCACTCATTGGCAGGGAGGGGGGTCGGACCCCCCCTCCTTCATCTGGGTCCCCCATGTGCGCTCCCCCTCGAGCTTAAGCTGAGCAGCAGCCGCCACTATTAGTAAGAGGCAGCGGGCGGGGATGACTCACCTCTTCCGCGTTCCAGCATGCGTTTCACTGTCGTCACTTCCTGCAATGCCGCCCACTGTATTTTAAGTGGATGGCATTGCAGGAAGTGACGACAGTGGAACACGGAAGAGGTGAGTCCTCCCCGCCCACTGCCTCTTAGTAATAGCGGCGGCTGCTGATAAACTTTAGCTAGAGGGGGAGCGCAGATGGGGGACCCAGGTGAGGGAGGGGGGGTCCAACCTCCCTCCCCGCCGCTATGCCTAATACCCACTTCCTGCCCCCTCCAGCTCAGTCGTCAAGTGTAGGACCGCTCCTGGGGGCAGGTCGCTACTTCTTCTTCTTGCTTGGACCGGCCCCTTCTTCTGGCTTAGACCAGTCCTGGGGGCAGGGCGATACTTCTTCTTCTTGCTCGAAGGTTGAGGCACGTAGCCTATTATATATATATATAGATAGATTGTTTTTTTTAACCCTTTACGTTTGCTTTATGAGATTTTCTGGCTTCTTCTTACCTCGTCATTCACTAATACAGGGGTGTCATACTCAAATACAAAGTGGGCCGAAATTAAGTTCTGGGACCAAGTCGCGGGCCAACCTTAATGTCTAGTGGCCACCTCTCTCCCTTATAAAGTTCCCTGGTGTTCAATAGTCCCCCTCCATCCCCTATACAGTTCCCTGAAGTTTAGTGGTCCTCCCTCACCTATACAGTTTCCTGGTGTCTAGTGGCCCCCGTCTTCCCCTATACAGTTCCCTGGTGTCTAGTGTCCCCTTTCCCTCTCCTATACAGTTTCCTGGTGTCTAGTGGCCCCTCCTTCCCCTATACAGTTCCCTGGTGTCTGTCTCGTGTCCCCTTTCCCTCTCCTATACAGTTCCCTGGTGTCTAGTGGCCCCTCCTTCCCCTATACAGTTCCCTGGTGTCTGTCTAGTGTCCCCTTTCCCTCTCCTATACAGTTCCCTGGTATCCAATGCTGCCCCCCTCTCCAAATGGCTTCCCTGGTGATCTAGGGCTTCCCCTCCAATATAGCTTCTCTGGTGGTCTAGAGTTGGCCAAACATAATGCAAAGTGGGGAAACTATTTGAGGGCCAAATCTGATGGCTCCGAGGGCCAGATTTGGCCCACGAGCCGGAGTTTGACATGTATGCACTAATAGAAAGCTTCAGAAAAGTTTTGTGTTAATTAGTGCCTAATTATTAATGCATGTGCAAAATTACACTTAAGTAAACTCAGTGTTTCATATCAGGATTCTATGGGTGCTCCAGGGTGATGGCATGGGTGGTTGCTATGGGTGTGGTGGGTGAGAAGGAGGGCGGGAGCTGCGTATGAGAGAGGATGAGCAGCACTCTAGCTATTCTAAGTATAGCTAGAGCAAAAATCATCTTTAAATTTTGGCTCCTAGGCTCCCCATTAGTCTAATAGCAGACCAATAGGGATCAGGAGGATCCCCATTTGTCTAATACAATGGGGAGCCTTGGAGACAAAATGTAAACATGTTTTTGGTCTAGACTCTAGCAATACTTAGTATAGCTAGACCCAGCTATAGCTATACATAGTATAGCTAGAGCCAGCTATAGCTATACTTAGTATAGCTAGAGCTGGCAGCAGGGAGCGGCGGAGTGGGTGGTCAGAGGGGCAGATATCTTCAATTAAGGTCGCAAGATAGAGAATATTGGTATGGGACTTTTCCCGAGGATATTGGCATGGGAATTTTTTTCCCTTGGTTAATATTTCTGGTATAGGTAATATAAAGGTACAGGTAAGTTTTTCTGCTTAATTAAGAATAATAAAGGACTTCGTTCATTCATTGCTGTGTTTTTATTTCATTTAACTCTTTCTGGATATGGGTAAGGGGTGCTCTGTACCCCTACACTCATTTCTCCTGGGGTAGAGGGTGGGCATCTGTGGGTCCCCTTCTTAAAAGGGACTTCCAGATGCCACCAAGAACCCCCCCCCCCACCAAGCGCGTCCTTGCCCCACCTCCTCCTGGATGGATGGATTCGACAAGGGCTCCAGGGAAAAGTGGGGGCTTGGCCCCCCATGCCATGGACCATGTGGGCTAGTATAGCTCAGGGTGCAAATCCCCATGTGGCCGGAGCTCCGCATTCTAGCTATCCCAGCCTGCAAGGCTGCAAGGGGTTAAAAAGGCTCAGAAGGGGGACCCCACATCATTTTTTTTAATATATATTTTCCACACTCTGAACATATATACAAAATAAAAATAAATACATTATATGCATGTTAATACATTATCTGCCATTTTACAGCAGTAACTTTGCGACTTTTTTCCTTTAGCATCGATAGTCCCAAAAACTATAAGGTCTTTATAATTTTTTTACCTCTTGTTCCCCTGTCCTCTTTAACACATCCTGCAAATTTAGTGTTTATAGCACGTTCATGGGCTTTGCTGTTAATTGCTAAAGTCAGCGTCCGTTAAAACATTTCCCACACTCAGAACAAGAACTTTAAAATCGATTTTCTCAAAAATTATAAGGTCTTTTTGAAAAATGGTTTCCATTTGTTCCCACTGTCCTCCTTATCATATCCTGCAAATTTGGTATCTCAAGCTTTGCTATTAATTGCTAAATTCGGTGGCTGTTTGTCTGCCATTCAAGTGTATGGAGCCTGCTGCAAACGGCCGGTTCGTGAACATTTGCATTAAATTCACATTTGAAAAATTTTATTTTTGCTACATCACAATCCTCTGTGCCCTTTTTTCCAGGCGTCTTTTTACTGCTACCAAATTATTGCCACTTTTTCTGTTCACCATGGAATCGAAATATGCACATATCAATGTCTAACTTATTCAAAAGGTTTTTCACACTTTTTCTAATTATTCTTCAGTATTATGCCCTATGTCTTCTAACAAAACAAACATATTTGGCATTTGTACAACAAAATAGATAGCACAAAAAATTCAGAGCCAAAAAAGCCAGATGTCTCATTGTACTTTTTTGAATCAGGACTTTGGTTTTGCAAAAATTACTGTACATTAATTATGCCTGTTCATTTTATGTTTTGTACGCTAGAGCTTCAGCATAGAATTGTAAATGTCGTCTTTTATGCCAAATACAAGCACTTGGTTCTGCAAACCAGAAATAAGACTAAATGCTTCTATCTATGTGCCAGGAATAAACAGCAGTAATCTGCAAGCAAATAACAGAGCAACAGCTGCTCTAACCCTGCTTCAGTTTTACCTTCAGTAGTAGTGCATTGTGGGTAACCACAAATGTTCACTTAGGCCCGGTGCACACCAAAACCCGCTAGCAGATCCGCAAAATGCTAGCAGATTTTGAAACGCTTTTTCTTATTTTTCTATGGCGTTTTGCTAGCGTTTTGCGGATTGCTGCAGCGGATTTCAGTATAGTAGATTTCATATATTGTTACAGTAAAGCTGTTACTGAACAGCTTCTGTAACAAAAACGCTGGCAAAACCGCTCTGAACAGGCGTTTTTCAGAGCGGTTTGCGTTTTTCCTATACTTAACATTGAGGCAGAAACGCATCCACAATCCAAAAAATGCCTCACCCCGGCATTTTTCGTTTCTGCAAAACGCCTCCTGCTCTGGTGTGCACCACCCCATTGAGATACATCATTGACCAAGCGGATCCGCAGCCGCAAGCAGCTGCAGAAACGCTAAAAAAGCCGCTCGGTGTGCACCAGCCCTTATAGCTGAATTATTGCAAATTTCTTTCTGTTTTAAGAAGGCAAATACACCAAGCTTTGCTTTTTTTAGTAGGAGGGTTTTTTGGTCTCTTTTATCCCCCTATACATTCCTAGTAGTTTGGGTCACCCTGAGCTGCTTGGTTACTCTGTCGTACTGGTCCAAGCCCTATCTCATACAGCCTTATCAATCCCTGCCATGTACTGATGAGGACCAAAAGGCTGAAACAGGCTGTCTACATGTGGGTTTGATATGGCTGTGTACAATTTAAAGCTATAGGCTTGCTATACACCAGTGGTTCTGGATGCTTGCTTGGCTTACCAAGGGTGAAAAGGGATAATTTGCATATTCAGTAGTAGTGCATTGTGGGTAACCACAAATGTTCACTTATAGCTGAATTATTGCAGATTTCCTTCTGTTTTAAGAAGGCAAATACACCAAGCTTTGCTTTTTTTAGTAGGAGGGCTTTTTGGTCTCTTTTATCACCCTATACATTCCTAGTAGTTTGGGTCACCCTGAGCTGCTTGATTACTCCTTTACCTTGACTTTGAGAAAGGTTCAAGGACAACATATCATGTGTCCAAGCAGGATATACAGTGTATGTAGTGTACTTGCTTACACATGCATCTGTGCATGAACACTAACACACACACACACACACACCTAGCCAGGCCAGGTTTATTTAGTCACTTAAAGTGAACCTCCGGACTAAAAATCTACTCAGCAGAACTGAAAAGACTTGGTGTTTCTTTAACAGTTTCACAGCATCAGAACTTTGTTTTTCTTACCAAAGCACCATTTTTAGCTGCATTTTTATTTAAGCTCCACCCATCAAAGAAAAAAGCCCGGTCTTTTTTCCCTGATGCTGTGCAGAGCATGATGGGATTGCCTATGTTGTTATTCACGTTGCCTAGCAACTGGAAGAGGTGCTCAGGACACAGGACAGTTGGAACTGTGTCTCATGCTCCCTGTCACCTCATTTCAACCAAAAAGATGGCTGCCATAATGAAAATATTTGCCTGTTCTTTTTAAACAGCGTGGGTAAGAGATTATATTACCTATCTATTTTAATTAACATAACTAATGTAACTTAATGACAGTATGTTTGTTTAGGCTGGAGTTCCTCTTTAAAGTGAAAATAAACTGTTGAGATAATCAATTGTATTTATCTTCCTTTTTTTTTTTAAGTATCACCCTTTTCTATCTCCCCCTGCTCTCAGAAGTTGTATTCTGCCAGGAAAAAAATGGATGGCTGTAAGTTGCTAATGTCGGTTTAATGTTTTATTGTCTCAGCTGAAGGACAGTCTTTCACCCAACCTGACATCAGTTCAGAGCCAATCTATGAACTATAGATGTTTTTTTTATCTATCAACTGCACTCAGAAGCTGTTTTCTGCAAGCAAGAGTTTTAATGGATGTCGATTTTATCAGTGACAGTTAAGCTATTGTCAGACTAGGTTCCAAATAGAGAGAAACTGTCACTTGCATAACTCAATGTTAATTCTTTCCAGCTGAAAAAAGAAAAAAAAAGGAACACAACCTAGTTATTTTATACACGGTACATACACTGTTACACACGTTTATCACATTATTTCAGCTCAAGTACCCTTTAAGTTGTACATGTTTCTGTTCCCTTATAGAGAAGCAGTGATGTCCCCAATGATGGAGCTGTGGTCCCACCCTCAAGACTGTCAGCTCTAGTAAGGGCAGCCATGATTGGAGGGCTGGGGAAGCGCCCCTCTCCAGACTGATTTGTTGATGCTTTAACCCTTTCCATGCCAATTTGTGCTATGGGAAGCAGTGGGGAGGGGGGCTGACATTATTCCTCTCTCCCTCCACATGGGCCCCTATCCTCTTCCTCGCTGCATAGCTGGAGCAGCGGTCAGTGTGTAATTACTCACTCGATCCCCATGCGGTGTGCCTGCTGGCAGCCATCTCCTCTCTACTTCTTGTATGATGTGTGATTACTATGCACCATACCGAGATCGGGAGAGGAGCCTGCTGAGAGGGGACACCGCATGGAGCCAGCAATCAGGTAAGTTAATTACACACTGACCACTGCGCTCCAGCTCTGCAGGGGGCACAGGAGGGGGGCCGATGTGGAGGAATGAAGGATGATGTCAGCCCTCTTCCCCACAGTGGCACCCATACCTGCTACCTATACTGGGGGTACCTATACATACTACCTATGCTGGGGCAACTATGACTGCTACACATACTGTGGGCGTCTATACCTACTACCTATATTAGGGCACTTATACCTGCTTTCTATACTGTCTGCACCTATATCTGACTACCTGTACTGGTGGCACCTATACCTGGCTACCTATACTGGCTGCACCTATACTTGGCTACCTATACTGGCTGCACCTATACCTGGCTACCTGTATTGCCGACACCTAAACTTGGCTACCTATACTGGCTGCACTTATACCTGGCTACCTGTATTGGGGACATGTATTATTGGCCACCTATACTGGCTGCATCTATATCTGGCTACCTGTTCTGGCACACCTATTACTGGACAGGAAAAGTGGGATACCAATACATATCTGGTATCCCTGGATTCAGCAGAATCAGGGATTTTACAAAAATTAAAATTTTTGTCAGTAAATGTATTTCTTCTTTGAAAAAGGAAGATTGCGAAGATGTGGAGTCCGTTTGGGTAAATATTCATGGTGGAAATAAAAGTTGCCAATTGCTTATTGGGGTATGCTACAGGCCACCTCTTATTAATGAAGCTGCAGAACTGCGATTACTACAGCAGATTGAAAAAGCTGCAGGTAAAAATGAGGTCATATTTATGGGCGACTTCAACTTTCCAGACATTGACTGGAGTATTGAGGCTACCCATTCTGGTAAAAGCAGCAGATTTCTGGCAGCACTACAGGACAATTACTTGACTCAAATGGTAACTGAACCAACTAGGGGGAATGCGTTACTGGATCTGATCATTTCTAATAGACCAGATAATGTATCAAATGTGCAGGTTCAAGAACATTTGGGAAATAGTGATCACAACATGATAACGTTTGAGCTGGTGACTGATAGGCCAAGGGGCAGCGGGACCACTAAAACTATGAACTTTAGAAAAGCAAAGTTCACTCAAATTAGGCAGGCACTAAGTTTGGTGAACTGGGATAATGTACTACAAGGGGAAGACACTGAAGGGAAATGGCAAGCTTTTAAACTTATACTCAATCAATACTGTAGTATGTATATCCCATATGGAAACAAAATGTCTAGGAATAAAAAAAGGCCTCTATGGATGAATAGAAAGGTTAAAGATAAAATGAAGAGGAAAAAGAATGCCTATAAGGTCTTAAAACAGGAGGGGACCGAGGCTGCACTAAGCAATTATAAGGAGTGCAATAAAAATTGTAAAAAAGAAATTAGGCAGGCAAAGATTGAAGCTGAAAAACAAATCGCTAAGGATATCAAATCTAACCCAAAAAAGTTTTACAAGTACATTAACTCTAAAAAAAGAAAGGTTGACTGTATAGGACTCCTAAAGGATGAGGATGGGAACTCAATGGTGGATGACCAAGGTAAGGCAGAGTTATTAAATGCTTTCTTTGCTTCTGTCTTCACAAAAGAAACAGCACTGTTGCAAACTACAGAGGCGGAAGAGTCTCAATCTTCTAACTGTAATATTAAATACTTAACGCAGGAAGAAGTGAAGGCAAGACTAAATAAATTAAAAATAGACAAGGCACCTGGCCCGGATGGCATGCATCCTCGGGTCCTAAGGGAATTAAGTTCAGTTATAGATAAACCCCTTTATCTTATCTTTTGTGACTCTCTTGCAACTGGCAGAGTCCCAGTGGATTGGCATACAGCCCACGTTTTCCCATTATTTAAGAAGGGCAAAAAATCTGATCCAGGAAATTATAGACCTGTAAGTTTAACATCAGTTGTATGCAAACTATTTGAAGGGTTACTAAGAGATACTATACATGACTTCATAGTAGAAAATAATCTTATTTCTCAGCATCAACATGGGTTTACTAAAGACAGGTCCTGTTTGACTAACATGCTCAGCTTTTATGAGGTAGTGAATGCTAATATGGATATTGGGAATGCTGTAGATGTGATATACTTGGACTTTGCAAAGGCCTTCGACACTGTTCCCCACAAAAGTCTGGTGCAAAAGTTGAGAATGCAAGGACTGGGGAAGAGTCTGTGTTCATGGATAGGGAACTGGCTAATGGACAGAAAACAAAGAGTTGTGGTCAATGGATCATACTCAAAATGGGAGACTGTTAGCAGTGGGGTCCCACAGGGGTCTGTTCTGGGTCCAGTGCTCTTTAATTTATTTATTAATGACCTAGTAGATGCAGTAGTGAGCAATGTTGCTATTTTTGCAGATGATACAAAATTGTGCAGAATCATTAACTCTCAGGAAGATAGTGTCATATTGCAACAGGATCTGGATAGGATGGCTATATGGGCACATACATGGCAGATGAAATTCAATGTTGACAAATGTAAGGTCATGCATTTTGGACGTACGAATGGTCTAGCACCATACAAAATAAATGGGATACAGTTGGGGACATCAAACTTGGAGAAGGACTTAGGAGTACTCATTGACAACAAGTTAAATAATCGTACTCAATGCCAAGCAGCTGCAGCTAAAGCTAACAAAATTTTGGGATGCATTAAAAGGGAAATAAAAACTCGAGATGCTAGCATAATATTGCCCCTGTTTAACTCTCTAGTAAGGCCACATCTGGAATATGGAATTCACTTCTGGGCACCACATTACAAAAAAGATATTGCAGTTTTAGAGCAGGTGCAGAGACGAGCAACAAAATTGATGCGTGGGATGGAAGGTCTCACTTATCAAGAAAGGTTAGATAAACTGGGTTTATTTAGTCTAGAGAAAAGACGCCTTAGAGGGGATCTAATTAACATGTATAAATACATCAGAGGGCAATATAATACCTTGGCGGATGAGCTTTTTGTCCCTAGGCCTTCTCAAAGGACTAGAGGACATGATCTGCGCATGGAGGAAAAACGTTTTAGCCATTTATTTAGGAAAGGGTTCTTTACAGTAAGAGTGATTAAGATGTGGAATGCATTGCCACAGGAAGTCGTTATGGCAAACTCTATACCTGCATTTAAAGGGGGCTTAGATGCTTTCCTTGCGTTGAAAGACATCCATGGCTACAATTACTAGGTAATGCCTAATGATGTTGATCCAGGGATTTTATCTGATTGCCATCTGGAGTCGGGAAGGAATTTTTCCCTTTAGGGGCTAATTGGACCATGCCTTGTAAGGGTTTTTTCGCCTTCCTCTGGATCAACAGGGATATGTGAGGGAGCAGGCTGGTGTTGTACTTTGTACTGGTTGAACTCGATGGACGTATGTCTTTTTTCAACCAAAATAACTATGTAACTATGTAACTATGTAACTTTTTTTACATATTTCACTCAAAAAAATGTTGTCATATCTCCAGAAAAAATACAAAATGTTGTTTCAGTGTTCAAGCCCAATTTATTATGGAAAAAAACCAACATATAATATATCCTCTTTTATGTAGGTTTTCTTGTAAAAAATCCCAAGTAAACCTAAAAGGTGCAAAATGTCTAAAAACTGTTTGGCAGTAGATGTTCGCATTTAGGACAAATCAGCTGGCAGGGAATGGGTTAAGTCATGCTAGCCCTGCACATACCATACTTCTGTAACAGCTGGGTACAGCATTTGTACAATATGTTAAAGGGACAGCACACAAGAGGGGAGTGGGACAGGGGGATTGGGGGCAGCATAGACAGGTGGGCGGTGAAAGCACAGACAGACAGGCAGAGGAGAGAGGGACAGCACAGTGGCAATTTTATTGCAAGGTTTTTATTTTTATGGCATATATACTTTAATGTATATTTTTGTATGCTCCACGCATGATGCCATTATGGCACTCATCTGGATAAGTGCTGCAACAAGCTATGTAGACATTTACAATTAAATAAAGAAGGCACAAGGGGGGCATCTATCTGGTACCCCACCTTCATCACCACCCAATATGTCATTTGGTCCAACTGACATTGAAGTATGCTGCATTATTTGTTGGCGCCTGCCAGAAATAAGGGAAGGGCTCTCACCCTTTTGTGTCATGGAATGTTATTAATTTAATTGCTTGCACTCTGTTAGACATTTATACATTTTAGTCATCATGTTAGATTTGCTATTGTAATCAGCAGTTCTGTATTTTGTATCAGTGTTCATATTTGATGTATATCATTGTCTGTATCATTATGTATCCCTTGTTTTTCTTTTCTTACATTGTACAGTGCCACTGAATATGTTGGCAATTTATAGATAAATAATAATAATAATAACGCACAATGTTTGAATATTATTTAATGATATATTGTTTAGCCACTTGTGGACCAGACGGCTTTGACCACTGTAAGACCAGAGCTGTGTGTGCCCTTTTAAGCACTGCGATTGCTGCAATTGGCTCACAGTAATCACGGGGTCAGGAGTCAGCAGGATATACAAAAGTTGTGCTATAAGCGTGCCAGCAGAGCGAGCAGGTGTAGCGACGCAAACAGCAACGCGGTGATGACAAGTGAAATCTACGGCCTGGCGGTAGTATTAGCACACAAACAGAGTGTCAATTTCAATCAATGCTATCCAGAAGAGTTTGATTTGTACATATTTGTTTTGTCTGTCTCCTCACTGAATACCTGTAGTGATTATTGTTTGACACATTAAAGGGTTATGATCATTAAAGTGTACATTTTCAGATTACACTAGTCTCCATGTAAATGCGGGAAGCTGAGCTCAAATGTAAATTGCCTTTGTAGAAATTTCAGGCACTTTCCATATTTTTTTTCATTGAAGTTTTGATCTTCCTTTCAGGCCTATTTGAGGACTTTTTGGTCGGGCAGGAAGGATAGCGTGGCTTTAAAGTGGAGTCAGTCATTGGCAATGGTGGGACATTGAGAAATATTTGAAATGTTGAAATTTTAGGTCACAAAAAAGCTTCAAAATGTAATAGATTAATTTGCAATGGCATGCATTTCTGGTCTCTGTTAAAGTGGCTGAACATAATTTTTAGGCAGGTAGCTGCAGCAGCCATTCTAAAGGCCTTTATTTGAAGATCTAAAAACGAATGTACATTTTTTGGCATTTGTGCATGAAAAAAGTCTCTATGTAAAATACATATATTTTGCGGAAGATTTCACCTTTGATCCCCTGCCGCCATGCCACTGTCTGAGTTTTTGTACACTTTGTACACCTTTTTTTTAAGAAATTGTGCCTGAAGAGATGGTCTTAAAGGAGAATTTTAGTGAGAGGTATATGGAGGCTGCCATATTTAATTATTTTTAAGAAATACCAGTTGCCTGGCAGCCGTGCTGATCTATTTGGCTGAAGTTGAAGTAGTGGCTGAATCACACAAGAAACAAGTATGCAGATAATGTTGTCAGATCTGACAAAAATGTCAGAAACACCTGATCTGCTGCATGCTTGTTCAGGGCCTATGGCTGAAAGTATGAGAGGCAGAGGATCAGCAGAATAGCCAGGCAGCTGGTATTGCTTAAAAGGAAATAAATGTGGCAGCCTCCATATCCCTCTCACTAAAGTTCTCCTTTAAGGTTTCAGAAGTTTGTCTGCCATTAAAGTTAATGGGGCTCACCAGGAATGATGGATTTGTGAACGTTTGCGGTCTATTTAAAAATATAGCATATTATGTTGTAAGCAGACCAGCCTTACATATTTATAGTAGAAATACATTGTTGGGATTTTTCAAGAAATGTAAATTTGTCACAATAATCACAGGTGAAAAAAACATGATTTTAATCAAATGTGATAAGTAAGCAACGTGAACAGATTGTGCCATGTTTAAAACAGTGTGGAAATGTAACGTTATCTTGAAAAGACTAAAATAACATAAAACAAGAAGGTAAAATGCCTGAAACAAAAGTTTATATTAGCATCAATTATGTCACTATAAATTATTTTCTTGGCTTTATCTTTCGGTCATGTAGAAAGATTCTGTGACGGCCCTTTTAAAGGACTGAAGAATGGAAACAACATCCATATGTCATTTGATGGCAAATATTTTCAAAATCAATCTCATGACAGTCTACCAAAACATAAGTAAATAAATATAAGAGCATGGGAGCATCCCAACACAGCCAATCCCAAACACCCTAATACTAAAATCCTATTCATTAAAATGTTAGCACACTTATAGAGATTTATGTCATGTCACCCCAGTATACATAGTAAAAGGCTAGCTAATATTCTCTGCTGAAGAGTGAACTGCTTAAAGTGATATAAAGCTCTGACACAATATTCAATAAAAACATGTTTTCCTACTTTTCCCATACAGTTATCATATTTGCTTTTGTGCATAAGTATTATTATTTATTTAGAAATTACAAGTTCCCAAAGTACAATTTTGTTGCTCTAAAAGCTGCCATTGCATTTTATTCCTAACTGGTGTATTTATATTGTAATGTACCCAGTAATGATTTCTGAGTAGCCGTCTGTGTTCTGGAGTGTCTGCATTGCCAGAGAATGTTTACATTCCTCACTTGACACAATTAAGTAAACACAAGATAATGTTAAACACAAGACAATCACTAGTTCAGATGCGGCTGTCCCTGCAGGGAGCTTAATTAACTAGTTGAATGCTGTTCTAGTAAAAAAAAAATGTGGTCGTATATAACATGCAGTAAATAATCTTATAGAGAAAAGAAGAAATACTGGGTTTCATACGGCTTTAAAAAGGTGTAGATAAAATGTTTCCTCTTCTCGCCACTTCTTATTTTCATTTTATGGATCCTTACCATCACTTCAGCAAACGCTAAGCTTTACTTATGGGCTAGCCAAATGTTATTCCTTATTATAAAAGAGCCAGAAACATTCTGTTATTTTAACCAGTTCACCCCCAAGGGGTTTTACTTTAACGGACCAGAGCAATTTTCACTTGTCAGTGCTCCTCCCTTTTATTCCCTAATAACTTTATTACTACTTATCACAAGAAAATGATCTATACCTCGTTTTTTTCGCCACCAATTAGGCTTTCTGTGAGTAGTACATTTTGCTAAGAATATTTTTATTCTAAATGTGTTTTAATGAGAAAAAAACAAAAAAAAAAAGAAAAAAAATCATTATTTCTCAGGTTTTAGCCATTATAGTTTTAAAATTAAACATTCTCCTGTGGATAAAACAAGCACATATTATTTACCCAGTTGTCCCGATTATTAAACCATTTAAATTATGTCCCTATCACAATGTATGGCGACAATATATTATTTTGAAATATAGGTGTTATTTTTATGTTTGTTTGTTTTTTTGTTCTGGCCATAATTACCAGCCCCAATGTAATAAATTAAAATTAATTTTCCCCCATAAAATATAGATTAAAAAAAGCTGAGTCCATAAGGAAACTATTTATTGATTTATTTTAAGCTGAATTTTTTTACAAGTGTTTTTTTTTTGGGTGGGAGGGTTGTAAGTGTAATTTTATTAATGATGTGTATGTAATTGTGTATGTCTGTATTTTGTATGTGTAATATACTTTTTGGCCACAAGATGGCGCTAGTGAACACTTCGTTATAGGAAGTGATCACTTTTTTTTTTTTTTTACACTTTATTGAACAGTAACAATTTCCTGTTTTTGTGAATTGACGTAGCCGCTGTTCGCGGTCACGTCCATTCACTCCAGGCACTGCGATTGGGTAGAGGACTGTTCGGTCCTCTTCCCCAATCACTCAGCATGGGATCCCGGCGGAATTGGCGGCGGTAGCAGCGCACACATGGCGGTAGCGGCGGCAGGAACGCGCGACGTATTAAAACGTCATGTTGCTGTTAATAGGGTAAAGCATGACGTTTTAATACGTTAGGTTGTCATTAAATGGTTAAAACAAGTCTAAATATAGCAATAGATATACTGCATTCACTTGCGTAACTGCTAAGGTGGGGGAGTGACCCAGGCTTCTTTCTTCCTCCTCCTCCAACTGGGCCCCTCCCTATGTTCCAGTGGCTCTGCCACTCAGATCAGAGGGGCCAGTAGAGAAAGGAATAAGTCCAGGCCCCTACTCCCTGGTGGCCACTTAGATCTGAATGTAGGAAAGGGGCCCCCTAAAAGCTTTGCAGGAGGGCCCCATCAGGCGTAGTTACACCCCCAAATGCATTAATTATCGGAAACCCACTTTAAGACACACACAAACACTGACAATAAATACTAATACTTTAAACACTAATATTGTAAACCCTTGGCTTTAAAGCAACCCTTTCTCAACAGCCATGGGAACACTGTATACATTAAGTTATGATGATTAAAATGTTTAAGACAGGCTTATGGCTGCAGTGTCAACCATGACATTTGTTTTACAGCAGGGGTCTCAAACTCAATTTACCTGGGGGCCGCAGGAGGCAAAGGCAGGATGAGGCTGGGCCGCATAAGGAATTTCACAATCACGGCGCATCGCTGCCTCTGCCCGCCCCTCTCACTCTTCAGAGTGGGGCGGGGAGAGGTGGCGATCTGTGCGGCGATTGACGTCAGGAGGGGCAGAGCTGAAGCTGAAAGCTCTGCCCCTTCCAGGAAATGCCGGCGGATTGCCCCCCGGGCGATTTGGGGTCTCTGCAGCCCTCGTTTAGCGGCGGGGATGCGGCGGATTACTTGGGAGCACTAAAGCGAACTATAAGGAAGCTTTTGCCAGCGAGGGCCACAAAATATTGGCCCGCGGGCCGCGAGTTTGAGACCCCTGTTTTACAGGGTTATTCTGTTTATACTTAGGTATGCTTTAAATGTCTTAAAATCGAGCCTTGATTAATAAAGTAATATAAATACATAATTGCCTACCCCAAGTACAGTATAATCTATTATGCCTTGCTTATAAGGTTATTAAACAAGCTCAAGAGCTGATTCTTCATTGTTGAATAATATGTCAAATGTGTATAAAACTGTTCCCATTGCTCCTGCAAATGTAAAATTGTCTCTACACTCATTCTTATTTTGTTGTCTCTACACTCATTATTCTCATTTTATGCTATTGCTAATTACACGAGCAGCACTATGTAAGAACGTATGAGCTCATACTCCTTTTTGAAAATGAAAAGAGCACAGTGGCAGGTTTGTATTTTAGGACAGAATTCAAACTACTTTTGAAAAACACTATTATTGAACACATGAGTGTTTAAAGTTATTTGAGGCACACATTATTAATGTGACACAAATGCTTTAAATGTACCTGAACTCAGCACTTCCTCTCCACTTTAGCAGAAAAGCAACAGCATAATAACCTTTAAAGAAAAATGTAGCACCTGATACAAACCCTGCAATAAATCTGCACACTTCCTGCTTTCATGTTTACAAATTAGCTGCTCTGCCAAGGCAGCTAGCTGACACGGCTGAGAGATCAAACTACACTTGTGATTTGTCACAGATGAGGGTGAATTAGATAGGCTAAACTCTCTAAATATGTACAGGGTGTATATCTTTATTTATTCCTTCTGTCCTGTGCAAGAGTTCAGGTCCACTTTAACCATTTACTGACATCCTAACGAATTAAAACGTCATGCTTACCGCTATTAACAGCAACATGACGTTTTAATATGTCCCGCGTTCCCGCCGATGCTACCACCGTGTGTGCGCCGCTACTGCCGCTGTTTCCATCGGGCTTCCGTGCTGGGTGATTGGGGAAGAGGACTGAACGGTCCTCTACCCAATCGCAGTGCCTGGAGTGAATGGACGTGACCGCGAACAGCGGCTACATCCATTCACAATAACAGGAAATGTAACAATTAAATAAAGTGAAGGAAAAAAAAAAGTGAACATTTCCTATGAGTGTCACTAAAATAAATAAATAGTTGCCTTAGGGACTCAGCTTTGTTAATTTATATTTTATGGGGGGAAATTAATTTTAATTTATTACATAGGGGCTTGTAATTATGGCCAGAATAAAAAAAACACAACAGAAAAATAACACTTATATTTCAAAATAATATACTGTTGCCATACATTGTGATAGGGACATAATTTAAACTGTTTAATAATCGGGACAACTTGGCAAATAAAACGTGTTTGTTTTATCCACAGGAGAATGTTTAATTTTAAAACTATAATGGTTGAAAACTGAGAAATAATGATTTTTTTCTTTTTTTTCTGTTTTTCTCATTAAAACGCATTTAGAATAAAAAAAAATCTTAGCAAAATGTACTATCCACAGAAAGCCTAATTGGTGGCGAAAAAAACGAGGTATAGATCATTTTCTTGTGATAAGTAGTAATAAAGTTATTAGGGAATAAAAGGGAGGAGCACTGACAACTGAAAATTGCTCTGGTCCGTTAGGATAAAAACCCTTGGGGGTGAACTGGTTAAAGAAAACCGGGAGTAATTGACTCATGCAGGCTGCCATTTTATTCTTTAAGAAAAAGCCTACTTGCTTTTATCACTGAATGGTATGGAATTTTATGACTGTTTTATGGAGCCATTTATTTTACAAAGAAGGAGGCCACGTAGATCCTAAACAGTACAGTAGAATAAATTTATCAAACAGTGATGAATATTGTCTCAAAGGAATTCTAGGAAACCAAAACATTTTAGCAAATATATACTTTCAAACATTCCCTGTAAAATCTATTTGTTATCAATAAAAGCTAATATTTATAAATGAATGAAATTAATATTTGTAAGTAGTGAAGACTAAATGCCTCTACACAATCTGGGCCCTGGATACCTGAAGGACTTGTTGCAACTGCATCACACCCCCCACAATCTTAGATCAAAAGAACACCTTGGTCACCCCCAGAGTCCACCTCAAAACCTTTGGAGACAGAGCCTTTTGTCATGCTGCCCCTACACTTTGGAACTCCCTGCCACATGCAGTCAGGACAGCTCCATCCCTGGAAGCATTTAAGCCTAAACTGAAAACCCACCTCTTCAGTCTGGCATTCATGAACATCTGACTATCTCCTCTGTAACACAACCTAGCCTGCAACCCTGTATTAATCTGAGACACAACTATGCGCTTTGAGTCCTATGGGAGAAAAGCACTTTACAAATGTTATTGTATTGTATTGTATATAATAGGTTAATAAACCTAGGCCACCGCATCCCTTTTGATGCGCTTCACACTGCTCTCCATCTTCTGACCGTTCTACCTCTGCAACAGAAGTTCATGTTTAGAAGGCGGAAGTGTCAGAAGAAGAAGAGCATTGTGGAGCGCATCAGAAAAGAGTTGGGCCTACATGAGTTAGCCCTTGAATACACAGCACACACCCTGCACACTTGGGGACAATATTGCTCTTTGCTTAACTGTTTTCACTCATCCCTACTCCTACCTCTCTTTATTGTCACCAGATAAAAAAAACATGATTTTTCCCTACAAACATATGTGTTTTTTTATCCCAGGCAGTTGGGCCTCTAGACTGTTGGGGTGTCCAATAGGTAAAGGAGAAAGGGGGGGGGGGTTGAGTGTTTGGGGGTGCAGTCAACATTTTGCCTTGGAGCCTCATGACTGTAGTTACACCCCAATACTATCTGCAATATTCATCTCTAATAATACCTTTTATTTTTTTTTTGACATAAGGGAAAAATTATGTTTTTGCAAGTTAATGTTATTATAAATGTATTAAAAATAATATTTCAATTTACAGCCAGTCTACAAAACCTGCTATAAATCCAATTTGAACATTTTTTCAAGCTTGGGATTTGTACTCATTGTGGAAGAGATTCCCTTGTTTCTGGATAAGTAATTTACTGCACAAAGCAGGATCCCATTATCAACCCTAATCTAGTGACTGACAAGACAGTTGGGGACACTGTGAAATAGCTATATTGTGTATATACTGTGTATGTTACTTTTCTATGTAACTCTAACTATGGGGTTAACAAAAACACCATGATGACTACCTACCTGCTAAAAAGATCTTGGATTTGTTATAAATTGTAGTTGGGTGATTTTTTACTGTAAATGACTAATCCAGTGATTAATGCAATTGATACATGATCCCCTAATTTTCCATTGTGAGTGATTTGCTCAACTTGGATATAAAGCTATGTTAGTTTGTTGGTTTATTTTTTTTTTTACTTGTGTATTGGGTTGGAATTTATATTGAGAACCACATGCATTATTTCATTTTTACTCTGGGAATACAGGTCTTTATGCTCATATCTTTCCTCCAATATCCCGCCGAAATAAGGCAAAATAAACTTCACATTCAGCAGAAGGTCTTTAAAATATTTGTGTTGATTCTATAAGCAATACCCTTTTTGAGATTCTTTTAAGCTGTTTTTGTTGCAAGTGAAAGTCACTTAACATTAAAGTGAACCTTAAGCCAGAAAAATAAAATGAGTTTTACTCACCTGGGGCTTCTACCAGCCCCCTGCATCAGTCCTGTGCCCTCGCAGCCACTCACTAATCCTCTGGTCCCCCGCTGCCAGCTAGGTTTGTTTTTGCCGACAGGCCCGTCAGGACTGGCCACGCGTAGCTTTTTCCGCATTCCTGACTGTAATTAGCGCTATTGCGGGCCGCAACGCGTACAAAAATACGCGTTGCCGCATATCTATGCGTGCGTAATGCGGCAACGCGTATTTTTGTACGCATTGCGGCCCGCAATAGCGCTAATTACAGTCGGGAATGCAGAAAAAGCTATGCATAGCCAGTCCTGACGGGCCTGTCGGCAAAAACGAAACTAGCTAGCAGCGGGGGACCAGAGGATGAGTGAGTGGCTGCGAGGGCACAGGACTGCTGCAGGGGGGTGGTAGAAGCCCCAGGTGAGTAAAACTCATTTTATTTTTCTGGCTTAAGTGTCTCTTTAATGTTTAAAGGCAAGCATAGCAATGGACTTTATGCATCAACATGTATTAAATAAGTTATGGAAAATTAAAAAGGAAGATATTCCATAATTTGTCATTTTATATCAGATTTATAAAAATGAAGTTACATAGACAAGGTCAGACAGAGACAATTGCTTTTCACTATATGGCCAATTTCTTCATGCTCCTTTGTCCTTTATGAAGGCAACAGCAGTGACTCAACAATATATTCTCTCCATGATATCTTCAGGATAATGTAGTGACCCAAGGTCATCTTTCCATAGCAGTTCACAATGAAATATAATAAATAGCTAAAGTACCACAAAACTTCAATCTGCTTCAAGCACTTCTTTATGTTATAAAGAGACATGACAATACAATCGAAGGAATAGCTGTAGAACTACGGAAATATGTATTTTTTGTTTTGTTTATTAAACACTTAAGAGACAGAAATGCATTAGCATGGTTCTGCATTAGCCATTGCTACCTGTATGCTCATTTAATGTAGTACTTCTTTGTGTGAGAATGGGAAACCAGAAAGAGGGTGGGCCTTTCTTTTGCCACTGTCACTACACAATAAGAGCACAATGGCCAAAAATCTTAGAGCCTTTTGGTCAAGACATTAAAAAATAGCCCCTGGTGGAAAAAAAAAAAAAGGTTCCCCATTCACATCAAAGCAAATCTTTGTATTAAAGGGCCACTATTGCAAAAAAGTAGTCAGTTCAAATTTGACAGAACCACAGGTTTTGGGCCAGTCCATCTCTTCATGGGGAAATCTCAGGGTTTTCTTTGTTTTCAAAAGCATTTCCCGAACAGCAGTTTAACTGCCAAAATAGAAAGATACCAGCCGGCCTCCCTAATCACTTGCACACTGTTTTGTCTGTTAGACTTTGTAACTGCTGTTCAGGAAATGCTGTTGAAACCAAAGAAAACACTGAGAATCCCCCAGGAGATGGACTGGTTCTGTGAGAATTTACCTTTCAACTGCCTACTTTTTTCGCAATAGTGGTCCTTTAATGGCGCTCAGTGTATAGAATGGGCTCCCAGTTCATTAATAGCGGTTACAGCTTTACAGCCATATTATTTAGCAGTTATAGCTTTACAGCAGTTCTAATTGGTGACTTTAACCACTTGCAGTGGTTGGGGCAGTATACCTAATCCCTACAGGACTTCATCTAACGTCCCAGGGGCATAGATAATCAGTTTTGCTATGCCCCTCATGTACGTGGCCCGCATGTTACAGTTTAGATTGGTAAATGGGAACATATGGTTGCCAAAGCCAATCTAAGTGCCTGATTGATGAATAATAAGTGCTGTAATCAACAGCACTGCCTATTCAATGAAAGTATTTAAAAACATAAATAAATGAACTTTTACTTTCATTTTAATTTTGCCTTAGAATGCATGAGCATTCTAAGGCAGGCGACAGCTTGTAGCCAAATTTAATATTGCAGTTTGAAAAAAAGTAAAAAAATTGAAAAAATAAAAAATAAAAAATAAAAAATCTATCAACCTTTTCTGTTCTGCCACCCAAATTACTAAAATAAAAAACTTGTTTATAAGAGTATATATACATTGTTATTTTGGGGATTTAACTTTTTGTATATGTATGCTATAAGGGTATATTATTGTTATTTTTGCAAATTGGGGAGTGTAGTTAATTTCAAAATAAAATATTGTAGCCATACCTTGTATTAGGGGCATAATGTAAATGTTGTAATAACCGAGACAAATGGGGAAATAAAATGCGTGGGTTTTATTTACAGTTCCACGTTTGTTTTTCAACTATAATGGCTAAAAACTGAGGAATAATTACTTTTTAAAATTTTTTCTTAATCCCTTAAAAATGTGTAGGAAATAAAATAACTCTCAGTAAAAAATATCACCCAAAGAAAACCCAATTTGTTGCAAAGAAAAACAATGTATATATATATATATAACATATACAGTATATTGCTCTGGCATGTAAGGGGAGAAACCCCTCGGTGGTAAAGTGCTTAAAGACTTTGGCTATATTACTGCTTTATAGGCACTGAAGGCACTATGATAAGCAGCTTATAGTTGCTTGGCTAAATTTCAGCCTGAACTCTTGCACAGGACACAAGGAAAACAGAGAGACATGCACCCTGTATGTTTTTAGAGAGAATAAAAGCCTGTCTAATCCCCACTCATCTGTAAGTAATCGCTAGTGCAATTTGATCACTCAGCTGTGTCAGCACAGAGTTTTGACAATCCTTGGCAAACACAGCTAAAATGTAACCACGGGATGTTAACCCTTTGTCTGCTTCCATGAAAGACGAAAGCAGACACACTGCAGATTTATTGCAGGAGTTCTGTAAGCTGTAACAAATAAATGTTTTTCTTGAAAGAGTATTACGCTGTTGCTTATCTTTTAAAACGGAGAGAAAGTTCTGAGCCCAGGTCCGCTTTAAGGAAACTGTAGTTAGTGGTTTAAAAGTGGCTTTATAGCCTGGGAAGGTTAGTGCCTACCCCAGTCTAAAGTACTTTTGGAGGGAACTAATGAACACATTAATCAATATGTTATGGGGATGTGGAAGGAAAGCACATGAAAACACAGAAAGAAAATAAAAACTACATTCAGATATTGTCTTGCCTGAGATTCTAGCAAGAGACTTTAGTACTACAAGAGGAGTTTACTTAAACTTCATCCCAAGCAGTACTTGAGTTGATACTCCCTTTTCCATGAGAAATATTTTCCTTTTCTCAAACAGATCACCAGGGGGCTCTGTATGGCTGATATTTTGGTGAAACCCCTCCCACAGTGTGATGTCAGGACTAGGGATGGCCCTGATTAGGAGAACTCATGGAGAAGCATGTGATCAGTTTGATCAGCTGATATATTTGTAAGGTCCTGATTTCCAGTGATGACTTCCTGGTTTGACACATGACCAGGACCAGCAAATCAGAATCTTACACATCTATCAGCTGATCAAACTGATCACATGCTTTTCCATGAGTTCTCCTAAGCAGGGCCATTCCTAGTCAGGGCCATGGTTCTGACATCACACTGTGGAAGCCTTGTTGCATTGTGGGAAATAACAGCTGTTTACAGCTGTTTCCAACTGCCAAAAAACAAGCAGCTTCTTGTTTCACTGGCATCACCTGCCAGCAGTAAAAATGTCACTTTGTGAAAAATGACAGAATGTAAATCAGGAAGAGGAAAGATTTTACAATGGGCAAACATTGACTAAATAATTTATACATCATTTTTGAAGAAATTAAGCACTTATTTTATTACATTATTTTCACTGGAGTTCCTCTTTAAGTGCTATTTAGCTATAAACGGGGCTTCTTTCTTTACTTGACTTTACTCCTCTTTTTAAAACATGTAAAATGTACTGTATAATGTACTCATAAAAAAAGTCATACACTTCTATGACAATGCAACAGAATTGCACCTTACAGCTCTAATCAATCCAAGATAATTGTCGTGTTATTTAATTCCAATGACTGATATATATTAAAGTCTATTTTGCAGACATCTAACACTAATTGCATAGTTCAATGCAATGAATACAATAAAACAGCTAATGAACACAGCAGCCACGTGGAACTAATGAAATGCATAACTAAAGAGATTTTATAAAAAAGCGATTGCTTATTCAGATCAAATCACAGATGTAGCAAAATAAGCGACTTGACTTCTCTTAGATAATAGTAATCACATTCATTTTGCTCTGTATAATTGCTATTATTATATCCTTTGTTGGTAGCTATACTGAGGCACATTAAACAGAGAAAAGCAGGACAACTAACATTTTATACATATGTAAATATCATAGTTAAAGTTGTATTGCACAATAAAATATTGGCAAAAGGTGAAGATTTGTTGCAATCATTGTCTACTAATAAAAATGTAGATATTGCCAATTAACATATATTACACATGCAATCTTGAATATGGTAATAATGTTGTGTTTTATGTCCTGTAAAAAAAATGCATGCTCAATATGAAACTTACAAACAACATTATCATAACAATAAATGTCACCTTTTTCAAATCATAAAAATGTGAATACAATTAAGGTGGAACAACAGAAAAGAAGTTAACAGGATACATATAATTTGGAAATATAAATCTAATCATGCAGAGAAGAGCAAAACAATATCATACCAATATCTGACATAAAAATCAAATAGACATTATTTTCAAAGTAGCCGAACAAATGCAGGGGCACTTCTGGCCATTTTGTCACTCCAGCCGAAGAAACCTGTGGCGCCCCCACCCCCCACCCCCCGGCCGCCGCCCTCTCCATAAAAATATTCGCAATGCGGCAGCATTTCGCCAGAAAATAATCATAGTACAATAGTGGTTCAGTGCAATACTACGAGCCGCCTATCTACCGCCACTATACCACTGTGTCCAATTGTAAAAGTGTACTGTTTGATTGTAATTTTGATACATTTTTGCCATGGATTGATTGAAATTCTGATCGATGTGGTGGTTGATAATCGCCAGATTCGATCATTTTGAAAGAATCTGTAAAAATGAATGCATCTATTGACAGCTATAGGCTAGGGTTACAAATAACAAGATTGGGTGATTCAATTGTAAGGGTAAGATTGGCGGGGCAAAGTAGAGAGTAACAAGGAACATTTATAATTACTTTTCTCCTGGCAGACTCAAAGTGCTGACTCACTCAGTAGGCAGTAGCAGTGTTAGGGAGTCTTGCCCAAGGTCTCCTACTGAATAGGTGCTGGCTTACTGAGTAGAAGGAAACAGGGATTTGAACCCAGGTTGCCTGTGCCAGAGGCAGCGCCATTAACAATTACACTATCCAGAGAGAGGAGGAAAAGCACTTTTATTTAGCTTTGCTTTAAGGCAAGAAGACAGCCAGCACTAGGGGAAGGGGGGAAACAAAGGTGAATAAGGGAGAGAGGAGGAGTGGAGAGAGACTGAGAATAGCCTGAGATGGAGCAGAGAGCTGATCTGTATTGCAGCCACATCACACAGAGGATACTTGCCTGTAATAGGACTCCTGTCCCTGCTGGTCTCTCACACAAGTCAGAAAGCAGCCCTCCTGGAGTCTAGGGACTGTCTAAATCTTTTCACCCTGTGTAATACCTTATCTAGCTGACCACATGCAGTCTTTACAATGTTTAGAGAGCAGACAGAGTTTTTTTCTAAGGACACTGTAGGAGGCAAGCCTCTCTTCTGCATCATGCTGTGTACATTTACCAGCTTGCCGTCAAATTGTACTTTTATTTCCCTCAACCATCCTAGTGCTTCACATTGCCTTATACACTGTACCAGCAGCCTGGGGGAAAATCTCCCTCCTTCCTCCTGGCCAGTCTGTTCTGGAATGCACACAAAGACACCATCCTCCTCATTCTCCCTTTCTTTTCAAGTCATAAGGAGGGGCAGGCGGGGCAGGAGTAACACTGACACACTCTACTAGATCCCTAGATAACACTTATATTAGGGAATGCCATACAAAGTGTTGTATAAAATAAACTTTTTTTCTCCTCAAAGCACCTCTAGATAAATCTTCCGCTCTAGGCAATTAGCTTATCAGCTGGTCTCTAGAGGCGCCTCTGAACAAATGGCATATTGGAAGGTGTGTGGATACAGAAGTTGTGACATCAGGATGAACTTATATTAATGCTTATCCTCCAGAATCAAACTGGATTTACATTGGAAAGATGAACATTGATAACTATATATAAAATGTCTGTACATTTACATAAAGAACATGATTTTATGGGAGGGCAGGGCTTGCTGTCCTTTGACATACCCCAAGCATTTGATACTGTAGGATGGCAGCTACTCTGAGAGTACCTGGGCAAATAAGTGTTTGGCTAGGTTTATTAGTATGATCTAGATCCTGTATATCCCCCATCCCCACCACCCCCATAATGGTCACATGCCACCTCCCCATCGCTTTTATTTGAGCTAATATTTATTTATGAATTGGTCCAATATACAAGAACTTAACAGGGAGTTCACATTCTGCAGTTGAGCCCCTTGTATACACAGTTATAAACATATAATATATGGACCAGTATGGATTATTTAAGTGGTATAAAACTCAAGTTTCATCTATGGTCTAAACTGTAGACTCTAAAGCATTAAACACAGCATAAAACTTATAGGAAAGAAAAATAAATGGTTTCCAAGTAAGTTACTGGAAGGGTTAATACTCATTAAAAACAGATTGACTTGTGACATAATATCAGTCTTATAGGTTTTTTTTTTTTGCTGTGTTTAAAGAAAATCTGTAACGAAAAAAACTCCCCTAGGGAGTACTCACCTCGGGTGGAGGAAGCCTTTCGGAGCCTATTGAGGTTTCCCCGTCCTCAGCGGTCCCACGGTGGCGGCGAAAATCCTCCCGGAACAGCGGCGATGTAAATATTTACCTTTTGGCTCCAGCGCAGTAGCAGTATCCGCTCCTTCCCACGGACATAGGCGGAAGTAGCCGATCTCCGTCGGGCCGCTCTACTGCGCAGGCACAAGTCTCCTGCGCCCGCGCAGTAGAGCAGACCCGACGGAGATCGGCTATTCCCACCTATCTCTGTCAGAAGAGCCGCAACAGCACCCCCGCTGGTGTCTGGAAAGGTAAATATGAACAGGCTGTCGGGTCTGACGGGCTGCTGTTCGGAGGGCTGCAGCGAGACCCCCGTAGGACAGAGGAGGATGGGGAAGCCTTATTAGGATCCGAAGGCTTTCCCCTTCCGAGGTTAGTACCCCCCAGGGGACATTTTAGTTTTTACAGGGTCTCTTTAATGTTTCAGAGCAAAACTTTAATGTTGAGTTTAATACCACTATAAGGGTGAGAGCACAAAGGGGGGTAAGAGGCACCCAGAAGTAGATAAAACTGACTTAAAAACAGCTAGAAATGGAAAAATAGATGTGACTTACCTCAATAATGAATTTTAATATGCACATGTAACGTATTTCATGGGTCTGTGCCCTCTTCCTCAGGTCAAATAAAAGTGCCAGAGTTGTATCAGAGCCAGGTATAGAGCTTTTTGCTTTTCAACCACCTTTGGGAGTGGTGTATATTGGTACCTAGTGGCTTTGCTATCAATACAACCTTTTACTGTTTTTCCGCATCCAGCTCCAGCCAGACACCCGAGTGGAGTTGGGTTTATAGTAGGGATGCTCAAATAATGACTTTTGATAAAATTCGAATAGGTGTTATTCGCATTTCATCCACTTAATTAATTCACCTGTGTGGGTGGGCGAGGGGGGATTAATCTTACCCATCAGGTGTCTTCTTTGCTCGTCCCTCGGTGCCTCCCATGATGCGTTCCAATCCGGCGTCACGTGACTATACACTTCCTCCTTCAACCTGGAAGGAGGAAGTGTTTGTAATCACGTGACGCCGGATTGAAACGCATCGTGGGAGGCGCCGAGGGACGAACTAAGAAGACGCCTGATGGGTAAGATTAATCCTCCCTCGCCCACCCACACAGGTGAATTAATTAAGTGAATGAAATCCAAATAACACCTATTCGGATTTCATCCGAGGTCGTTATTTAAGCATCCCTGGTTTATAGATCTCCACCTGCTTTCAGCAATTGGTTGCCCCTTGTGCAACCTTCCTTTGTGAGTACCCTAATCCTCTAGTAAACTCAAGTTAAAGTTCTCTCAAGTTCAATTAAAAGCGGTTAGAAAAGCTAATATTAAAGCTATACTACCATTCATGAATGACAAACTGCACCTGTGACAATTTAAAAGTCTATATTGGTAGAACCCATGACAAAACAAACTTTTTTCATGTTACTTATCTCTCCTTTCAGTTTCTTCACATCATTTGTATAACAACAATACCAACAAAACTGTAAATAATCAATGGTTGGATAGTGTTATGGTTAGGTGCTCTGACTCTGACACAGGAGACCTGGGTTTGAATATCAGCTCTTCCTATTCATCGGTAAGCCAGTACCTTTTCAGGAAGGAGTTCTTGGTTGAGGCTTCCTAGCACTGCTACTGCCTACTGAGTGTGCTCTAGTGGCTGAGTCTAACAGTAAAAAAGCGCTATGCAAATACTGGAATTTTTATTAAATTAAAAAATACTACAACTAGGGTTAAAATTGTAAGCTTGTTTTTTTGCATAGTATGTGGTGAACAGCTTTTAAATGAATAAGTTGAGAAATAATAAAGCACAGATTGCTTCAGGAAAAACATAGTGCATCTGGGCCATAGTGTCTTTAAAACTGAATGTATGTGATGTTGCTAGGGCTTTAGGTACCAGCTGTGCCATATGTAAATGTATTATCAGTCTTAAGGCATAACTGCACACAAAGCTTTAAAAACGCAACCCTGACCCTGATCAATAATGCAAATATACTGTATTATTGATTTCAATCCTAGAAGGAGATATGAGATAAAAGGGGACCTGAATGGTTTATACACAACCACAACATAGATCTTTATCTGCATTCATGTCTATACTTTATAGACCTGATTTAGTTAAGACCTAAAGGATTAAATAGTAGACCTCACATTTCTTTGCTGTTTACACGTGAATATCCATAGCTGATAGCAGTGATACAATAGTTGTATAGCTGCAGACAGCTCTTTACTATTCATCTGAGGCAATAGCAACTGTTGTCTCGTAAACTATTATTATTTTATCATTGCACATAAATTTAGCACTTTTGAAGGTGTATGGAACAATTGTCATAACTAACAATTGATGCTTGATCTATATTTAATTTAGTTACCTTGTGTTCAATAGGTTTTTATAAGATTCAATATTTTATCAAATCTAATATTGTTAGGAATCAGGATGCCCCTATCTCCCAGTGGCAAGGCTTTTATCCTATGCATTCCTGTAATGCTCTTTGTCGATATGTCTGATAGAAGGCTGGCAAGGATATGGCTTCTACTCAGTGACAGCTCTAGGTTTGCAGCAAATTCCTTCTGGCTCACTCAGGGTTAATTATGTCCAGGAATGGTTGGTTTGCATGTGGAAGCTGTTGGCTTGCTACCAATTTCTTCTGGCTCACTCAGGGTTAATTATGTCAGGAATGGTTGGTTTGCATGTGGAAGCTGTTGGCTTGCTACCAATTCCTTCTGGTTCACTCAGTGTTAATTATGTCCAGAAATGTATAGTTTGCACGTGGAAGCAGTTGGCTTGCTGCTAATACCTTCTGGCTCACTCTGGGCTGATTATTGTTCTGGTGAACTTGATTTGCATGTGATTCCTGATTGGTTGCTGCATAATATTGGGTCTCTTCCTGTCTGAGCCACCTCGCCCATGATAGTGTTAGTTTTCTGTTGGCTAGCTGCTTAGTGTGCTTACTTTTGGATGCCTTGTGACCTTTTGCCTGGATACCGACTACACTGTTTGGATTGCTGCCTGGACTGACCTTTGCCTGAATTGGATAACTCTCTTGCTCACTTCTTGGTTACGGTTTGAACTGATCTTAAGTGTACAACCCCTGGCTTGTTATTCGACAGAGTTTGCCTGCTCCCTTTGTACCATTAATATCGATCTCGTTGTATGACCCTGGACTGTATCACCACTCTAATATACTGTGAATTTTTTGCGTTAGGTTCTGGTAGTAGCTCTTTCATCCTTATATGTACCGTCCCTATACCTTGCGCATTAAGACCTGGGTGTAATTGCATGCTGGGTAGATGTGAATAGTTTCCAGAGGCTGAGGGCAGATGCAGCACATAGGGTGAAGGCTGTGGTGGAGATTGGGGCGAAGAGATTGAATTAAAAGCATTGAATTTGCCAGGTCTTACAAATATCTAACCTGTTCAAATTGTGTGCCTGGCTCAACAACACACTAACCAACCAGGGATGGTCATAGTCAGCCAACTTCGCTACGCTGGAACTACATGCAGTTTTACGCAATTCCGCTTCGCCACACTACGGCTTCGAAATCAAATATTTGCTTCGTATTATACATGCATTTCGTAGACTATGCGTTAAAATACGCAATTAGGTGTAGTGCGGAGCGTAGTGTATGCGGATGCTTATGCCCGTATGCAGAACATTTTACGCATTAATTCCTCTTTAAAAGCTTACACCGGGAACTCTTCTATGCGTATATTCCCCTTTCCAATGTGTAACTTCATAAGCATACAATCGCACGCAGAAAATTAGACGCAAGTAACGCTTTCGTAGTTCACTGCGCAATACACGTTAACTACGCATAGTGGGCATAAGCTACATACTTCGCTACGTGTAAATTCGTAAGCGTAGTTTTTAAACTTCACCTACGAACTACGATGCGTAGATGCAAACTACGATGCGTAAATTCGCACTGGCGTAGTTTCTGCTCATCCCTGTAACCAACAATACAATAAGATCAGAATACTGATCACAGAGCTTTTCCAAAAGGCTTTATGCTATTTTCCTATCCTCTATGAACAGGAGTCATCTGGAATAGTTTCAGAAATGGTAGTGATGCTTGATGACATAATCTAAGGCTAGAATGAGAATGTGTAAGCAGCACGTGTATTCTGGATTATTGTTAAAAAGTGTATCTTTTGCTGAGCATACAATTTTAAAATTATGTACATACACTGGATTAAACTCTGTTGAGGCGGTCATTAAGGATATGTGCATGGGAAGTCACTGATGTCACCTAAAGATCTGGCATGTTGGGTCTTTAGTGATGGGTGACGCCTGAGCGCATTGATCTCCTACTCACCCACACCTACTGAAAGCTGCTCTGTTGTGCACCACATGTCATTTCTCTTCCCCCTTCATAGAAAGATGTATCACTGGTCTTTAAGGTAATCATACATTGTACAGATGCTGTCCAAGCACTCTGCCCAAACTATCACCTGAGGGATCAAGCCTCAATTATATGCTTATTCAGAGTGTCTCTCCCAGGTGTGCACCTCACAATACCTTTCTTTGTTGTGTCACACTGTACAGGTAGTCCCCGGTTTACGAACGCCCGACATACGAACGACCCACCGATACGAACAGCCCGATCCCGTCGCAATGACATCATTTCCGCGTCGGGGGAGTTTGAAGAAGTGGCTTCAAACTTCCCCAGAGTGCCGGCTCATTTCCCCGCAGCAGTGTTGGACTCACCTCCGAACCAAGTCCAACGCTGTATGCCCTCCGCTCTCCGTCTCCTGCTCCCGTCACATGACATACAGGAAGCGATGCTTCATCTAGCGGTGGCTGTACGGAGCCAGAGAGCAGAGGACAGACAGCATTGGACTCGGGCTGGAAGGTGAGTCCATAGGCAGAGAGCGAGGGCACGGGGGGAGGGGGTAAAAGCAGAGAGTAGCACAGGGTGTACAAATTTAGGCATGGCTGCAAACAGAGTACAGAGGCACAAGGGGTAAAATCAGAGGCAGGGGGGTGACAAAGGCACAGGGGGTAAAACAATCCACAAGGGGGGGTACAAATGGAGGCACAGAGGGTAGAAATGGAGGCACAGAGAGTACAAATGGAGGCACAGGGGTACAAACAGGTACTTGGGGTATAAACAAAGGCGCAGAAAGGGTACAAAAGGCATAGGGGTTACAAACAGAGGTGGAGACATAGAGAGGCACAGAGGGGGGACAAACGTGCACAGAGAGTACAGAGGCACTGAAGGGGACAAATAGGCATAGAGGGAGACAGAGAGGCACATAGGGGGGTACTGGAGGCAAAGGGGGGCACATAGGAGGCAAAGCGGACAGAGATAGCACAGCGTTCCGACTTAAGAACAGATTCAGGTTAAGAACTAACCTACAGTCCCTATCTCATTCGTTAATCGAGGACTACATGTATTGCTGTTTCCTAGTTTGCCTCAGTACAAATACACATACACTTTTCCTTCTAAACCAATTGGCCAACATTTAGGCATTTCTAGGGCTCTCTCCATTGTCCTCCTGGATATCCCTACTAAAGACAGAAGGGAATCCACATGGTTTAATCCTGTACTCACTAATTAACCACCACCTTAACACGACAAGCCTTTAAAATTCGTAACCGCCACTGAGCTAACACCCTCTGTGGGCGACACAACCCCCCACCCACATGCCGCTTACCAGATTGAATGCCATTTCAGAGTTAACTGTAGTAGAAAAAAGGTGCTTTACATTGCATGTTTACCGCTTTGTCCTTCTTGTTCTCAGGATAATCCAGAGTACCTCAATAACAACACCATAATAACAACACCATAACAACAATAAACAATAACACCACCATAGCATAAAATCCTCAAAAAAAAACAACCTTATATCTATTTATAAACTTATAATACGTTAACACTTTTATAATCTATACTATTCGTTATACCAAAACCTTTTTTGCTTACATGTATTTTTCCTCTTCACTATCTACTTCATAGACAATATAGGATGTGCCAAAGTGCTGTGAAGCAGAACAAACTTTAATTGATAAACATAATTGCAGTTTCCACTTGCTTTGGAAGTTGTAAAATGTCTCCTTTAAATCAGACAGATGATAACCATGATCATTTTCAAGAGTTTTCCCGGCAATAAATATTTAGAATTATAGCCCAGCATAAAATCAAAACAACTCTATTAGATGGGTCATTAAATGTTCAATATATAGCACACTACAATCCTGTCAGATACAATGTTTATCTAAGCAGACATAAATTGGGAAAGCTGAACTAGTATAATCCACTACAAACTGAAAATTGGAAACTCAACAGAACCTACCCATCATTTTTATCTAAGGAAATTAACAAAGGCAAAGTATATTCTCCACAAAAGAGATTAAGAAACGAGATAAAGACGGTTTCTCTCTGGGCATTATCTTGGTCTGCCCACATCTGCATGTGCTGCAGTAATGGTGAGGGTTAAGGAATTCTTTACACAAAGATATTCTCAAAAATACCTTGCTGGAATGACTGATCCACAAATGTCACTAATACTATATTGCAAAAGTTCTGATACAAAAAGAAATCATACGCTGCCAATACATCACAAGATGGCACTTCTCAGTGTTTTTGGATATCTTTATGTTTTATGTTGTTTTTTTGGCGTGGGGTGGGGGTGGGGTATAGTTCAATTCTGTTATGTGTTGTCTTTTTGAGAATTTACAGTATATATTTTATTAAAGCATCTCTCTTTACTTATTTTTCACATCAGCTATAATGGGAGTTCATTCATCAGCAAAGAAGATTCTAAATCGATGATGAAGTGCTGATTTTACTTATTTTTTTTTGGGGGGGGGGCTAAGATAATTGGATAAGGGCCTACCTGTCTTAAGTCATGATTTTTCTTTCCTTGTCTGTCTTAACTCATTATTCATCTTTCAGTGGCCTTTACTCGGTTAACCTTTCTTCTGAGTTTTCTCCCAGCAGATTCATTTTTATCATAATTACAAAAAATATTTGTAGCCACCACCTAACTAAAAAGGCCCCAAAAAGTTGTCCCAAACTTGCTTTATTTTGATATATTTTTCTTAACTAGTTTAATCACTTGCCAAGGAATAAAAAAAAAATAATTACACAACAAAGATGTAGAAAACATGTCCTGGGAGAAATCTAAGGTAAAAAAGTGATTAAGGCAGGGCCTCAACTTTTTCATATTTTTATATATAAACAAAATGACATCTTTAAACAAAAAAAAAACTAAACAACACAATTTAAAATGACTTTCTGCGTCTTTGAATCAATTCATTACTATCACTAGCTTTATAGAGAAATATCAACCACCTTTAAAACATTTATGTAAGTACTGACTTACTGATGCAAATGACTGCATCCCTTGGGAAGTCAGAGGGGAAAAATACAGAAAGAAGACAGATAAAGTGTAAAAAGCTTTTCTTAAACAGAGTGCAGCAGTGATGTGTTAGACATTTTAGCAAGCAGACTAGTACAATTATATAGACATGTATTCACCGAAAAGGTGTGACATATTGTTAAGACATATTCAGCAGTACAATCTTAGCATTCCAATTCCTATTCCCCTTCAGATTCCATCTTAAGAAATTGGGAAAGATGAATAGTAATCACCTAACAACTTCTAATATTTGTCAGGGAGGGTTCTATTGGTCAGATCTTTGCAGATCTCTCCAAAATTCCAATGATCATCAGAACACAATAACACCTTGTTCACACTGGCATTAATGTAAGATTAAAAAAAAAGGCCTATAGCCTCTGTGGCATTTGAAATAGTGCACTTGGAGTGTTTCCCATTGAAAGGTGGAGTTGATAAAATGCCACTCAAAAACTAGTCATAGAAAGGCATTCCAAATACATATCAAAAGCCTAAAAATGTATTTCAAAGACCTTTTTCAACTTTTTTTCTCTGTGAAGCATTACAGACCAAGCACTGGATAACACCACGAGAAAGCATCAATAAGCTTTTCTTTAAAAAAAGCAAACAAAACAAAACATGCAGACAGGCTAATTCTAGGTACACACTATGAGATTTTCTGGCAGATTTGCTGTTAGATTAATTATTTCCAACATGTCCGATCTGATTTCCGATTGATTTCTGATAGAAGTGATCGGAAAACAGTCGAAAATTGATTGGACATGTTGGAAATAATTAATCTGACAGCAAATCTGCCAGAAAATCTCATAGAGTGTACCTAGCATAAGGCCAAAGTGAATTGATCCAATAAAATATATGTAAATTTGTCATTAAACAAGGCTACAGCTGCCAAACGTATGACCAATGCAAAAGAATCCCTATACTTCTCGGATTCTTCATTCATTTCTAATTAGACTGGGAGACTCAAGTCCACACAGGTGGCATAAACATTGGGTATTTTAGGTATTTATGTGCACAACTGCTCTTTATGGTAACACTAACTTTATATTTAATACCAATAACTACAGCAAACATTTTCAGCTAAAAACTTATTTTGACTTCTTTAGACACAAAAGCTCATTAAAATAAGTACATGCCCTTTTTATCCTGAAAATGTAAGTATAGGCAGTTAAGGTTTGTGTAACGGTAAGATATTTGTTTAGGAAACAGCGACTTTATAACACTGTTCATCTGGGCACAGGGCCACATTTTATTGAGACTGTTCAAGTAGATATTTAAATATTGCTAATTTATCATGTTAAACTGGTCAAAGTGAGTTATGGCGGGGGGAAGGATTAATGTTAGGCTGTGGAACTGTTGAGTTGTAGATTAGTATTGAAGTAGAGCTAATGGTTAAGATTAGGGAAAGCTTAATATGCTTGGTTAGGGTTAATGATAAATCAGGAGGTGTGTTAGTGTTAGGCATTATAGAAGAAGTTAAGGGGAAAGTTAGATGAAAGGTTAGGTGAGAGGTTAGGTTAGAGGAAGGCTTTTAGGGTGTGACACTTAAAATGAGACTTAAGGTTAACATTTGAGATATCATGGAGTAGGAAGCAGGAAGATATTCTGAGTGGGGTTAAGCACATATGAGGGGAACCGTTATGGTAAGCCAATGGTAAAGGCATATGGATAGGGTTAGATGAGGGGGATGTTCCAACCAACTACTGGTCACACAGTAACACAACAGACCAGGATATCAGATTTGAAGAAATTAGCCAGCACCTAGGCAAAGAGCTCAATATCAATGTAAAAAGCATATGATTGCACTTGTTAGGATTGGTGAGTATCAAGTTTTAAGTTTTAGGAATTCAGTTTACTGTTGAATTTAGCAGGGGCAGCATGGTGGTGTAGTGGTTAGAACTCTTGCCTTGCAGCTCTGTGTCTCTGGTTTGAATATCAGCCAGGGCACTATCTGCACAGAGTTTGTATGTGCTCCGCGTGGCGTAGCGTTAACATACCTTACTAATTTTCTGAAGCATCCCATTAATTATAAACTGTAATATTAATTATACAAGATTTCGCTATCACATTCTCTACTTAATGAAGGGCATGTCCTCACTGTGAACAACGCTTTCTCTCCATTGTACATTATCAAATCAACTGAAAAAAATTAAAATGTTAGAACTAAAAGGAAAAAGGCAATAAATTGAACAACGAGTAATTGTCGAGATCCACAGCACAGTGGGGTGGTTTACTAATGGAAATGTACAGTAAAGAGGAGTGACGTTTACCTTGCAGCACAGTGCAATGCTGGACAGCACTGTGGCATAGTGGATAGTGCTCTCGCCTTGCAGCGCTGGGTTCCCGGTTTGAATCCTAGGCAGGGCACTATCTGCACAGAGTTTGTATGTTCTCCCTGTGTCTGCATGGGTTTCATCCAGGCACTCCAGTTTCCTCCCACTTGCCAAATAAGTTAATTGGCTTCCTCCTAAATTTACCCTAGGCTAAGATACATGCATTACACAATATAGACGCATGACTATGGTAGGGATTAGATTGTGAGCCCCTCTCTGAGGGACAGTTAATTGTCAAAGCAATATACTCTGCACAGCCCTGCAGAAGATGTTGGCTCTATATAAATAATAATAATAAGTTATGAAAAAACAACAAAATTCTTTATACATAAAAAACTATTATAGTGTTATGAACTAGATGACTAGATGTATACACCATACAAGCTGTATAATAGCATCTTCACAAATAGTACTTTAGTGTATTTTACAGCATTGTATAGCTGAGAATTGACTGTTATCTCTTATGCTGAAAACTGCTGTATTGCAGGATGTTAGAACAATATGCTTCTGCATTTTTTTCTGTAAGTATCACTGTCTGCCATGCCAGTAGCTTCTTCAAAAGGCTATAAAAAAAACTATCTTCTTTCGGTACTGTGTGCAATAAATGTGATGACCTGATAAAAAAAATAAAAACTCATTAGAGTTCACTTATCAATGTTTTCCTAACAGCACAATGGAAGCTGGTAATAACTTTTATTATAGCAGTATTTTGTATCTTTGCAGATAAAATACACTGCTTGGAAATACTTTTTTTCTTTCCTTCTTCAACTGCTCTATTGTCCTGACTGAGACTGCGTCCAGCACAACTGAATACAAGGTGATCCATGGCTTATCCATTTCATATCAGTTGTACATTTATTATCTGTATTAGTACTTGGAGTGAGTTATAATTATTAGCACTTCTTTCTCTTTTTTATCATCATGTTATCAGTACTATATGCATAAGTGCAGCACATGAATGTTCAAAGGAACTTAAAACTTAAAAAAAATAAGATACTTACCCCCATAGACAGAAACCACTGAATGGTCCTCCACCCGCCCCCAATGGCTACAATAGCCAGAATACGACTGCACTTCTTTAATCAACGTATATTCAAATAAGAAGAGACGCCCTGAAAAATACATTAAAAATTGCACATCGTGCTAAGTATTGTCTTGATTAAAAGCACAGCTAGCACCTCATGCTGCACTCCAGAGGGTAGTGCCACCGCCACAGAAGGGATACTGAGATATTCCCCCCTATATGAGTCATAATTGTGATGAAGTGGGGTGGGGTGAGTTCACCCAGGAAGTGGGTGAACTCGCAGTGACATGCTGCCCTGTGTTCTGTGCCCGGGGCTGCATGCATGTACTAGTGGTCCCCTGTAATCAGGGCCGGGCCGAGACATAGGCTCCAGCCTCAGAGCGCAGTGTAGGAGGGGGCGCACTATTCATTCAGCTGTCCTTCCTAATTGATACATAGCAGTGACTGCAGGCCAGAGAACTAGATATTAAGGTGTTGGGGAGGTTGTGGGCCCTGTGGCCCTCTTAGTCTAATAGCAATCAGTGTGTGATGGCTGGGGTCCGAGGGATGGAGGGGCGCACTTTGGTGTCTCAGCCTTGGGTGCTGGAGGACCTTGTCCCGGCTCTGCCTGTAATCGTTTATCAAACTTTAATAATAGACTTTATGCTATGCTGGAGAAAGCTGATCTTTTGACTGGCCAAGGTTGAGATATGCAGAAGTACAAGAGGCATCTCTGGTGAGTCACATAGGGGGAATATCTCAGTATCCCTGTGGTGGTGGCACTACCCTCTAGCAGCTAGCTAGGTGTGCTAACAAAGTGCTAGCTCTGCTTTTAACTACTTGCTGAGCACTCCACGCCAATTGGCGTGAACACAGCGGCAGCCCCAGAACCATTCCACGCCGATTGGCGTGAACGGCCTTCTATGGGGCTAGCAGCTCTGTTCCGCCTTCAGTCTCCTATCGACGATCTACAGCAGCGCTGTACTGGGGACAGCCGTGTGACACAACTGTCCCCTCCGGTGACCCAGAGTACAGAAGTAAAAATGGCTTTCTGGCTATTTTACTTTCTGCAGGATATAGGCACCCTTTTATTGCTGCGATCCAGGGACATTTTCTGGCTGATATTCCATAGCAGCGCAGTTTTTTTATTGCAATTGGTTTGCAGCAGTGCTCCCCTCCGTGTACGGGGCTGGCCATACTAGGCACACAACAATGTGGAGTCACCTGCACAGTAGCACAAAGCCACTCGTAAATTAGTAACTTCAGCTAACTGCACAGGCACAGCCATACGTGTGCATGCACTAAAAAAAAAAAAATTATGTTTTTGTGCCAAAATATATGTTTTTTTGCATTTTCTTGGTAAAAATAATGATTTTTTAATGTTGTCACTTATTTTCACCATATTGCAAAAATACAATGTATTTTCACCAAAAATTCTCGAAATCAAAAATACCATTTTCAATGCAAAAATGACTTTGGTGAAAATTTGCGAGCAACACTCTAGCCTGCTGTTTTCAGAGGTAGGGATCAACCTTATTTCATATAAAAAGTATACAATGTATTGATCTCATTTAACCTCTTGAGGACTGCAGTGTTAAACTCCCCCCTAAAGACCAGGCCATTTTTCTGTTAATAGGCCACTGCAGCTTTAAGGCCTTGCTGCAGGGCCGCACAATGCAGCACACAAGTGATCCCCCCCCCCTCTTTTCTCCCCACCAACAGTGCTGGTGGGGTCTGATCGCCCCCCCATTGTTTATTTTTTCGTATACATATTTATGTCATTAATTTTTAAATAAAATGTACTATTTCTTTTTTTCCCCTGAAAACCCTCCCCCCAGCAAGCCAATGGCGTGATCGGCTGTCATAGGCTTTAGCCTATGAGAGTCGATTGCTCTCCTGTGTGCCAGGGGGACAGCCGTGTCACACAGCTGTCCCCGTGTGACACGGCTATTGGTGTGCCCTAAACCAGCAGTTTTGGATGTATTTTTCGGATCGCAGCACTGTACTTAGTAAAAAGACATCGGTTTTGCCGTCTAATAATCTCCCAAGCGCTGGTCGCCGCTCAGAGACAGAAGGCGGGGCGGAGCTCTGCCTCCAAAGCAAGGAGATGTGTGCGCAGCCTGCGTGTGATCTCCTGCAGTAGTCGGCCCCAGGACTTGACACCAATTGGTGTTAGGTGTTCCTGGGGCTGCCGCCGCGGTCACACCCATTGGCGTGACGCAGTCGTTAGGAAGTTAAAGGGAATATGTACTGTACATTAACAGCTGTTTGCAATTTGGGTAGTTTGGCTGTGTAAGAATAAAAGGCTATAGGTGTGCCCTAAACCAGCAGTTTTGGATGTATTTTTCAGGTGCATAAAGGAATGATTTGCATGTTCACTCACTAACCTGATGTTATATATTATTTAACCTGATGCTATGTATTATGGGAATAACTTATTGCTTGAGTGAAGCTAAATTCCTGCAAATACCTACTGTTTCAAGAAGGCAAAATTGTATTTGGATGACGAACAAAGAGAAAAAACATTTCTCATAGGAAATGTTTGTGAAAACAAAGATATCTACATTTATAAATAAGTAAAAGATTTGGTGAGAGCGCCTAAGGGATATAAATGGCATATTTATCTAAAAGATGCAACATGAAGAGTGGTAGCCTAATGAATTCTATTAATGAAAGTGTTAAAAAAAATGTTAAAACAAATCCCTTGATGGTGTACTATGGACAGTGTGTTTTCTTCTTACATGTCAGAAGAATTATTAAGTAATTAAATAAACTGTAACAAAATACTTTTGAAGAAATAAATGTGCTGCAATAAAAATATCAGTGCTAAAATATCCAAATATGTGGAACCGATGTTACTCTTTATTTACAAAAAAATGTATTTAAAATATTTGTATTTTTCTGCCATACTGCCACAATAGGTTCTTATTGCCGTTATTTTTTTTGACAGCTGCAGGTAAAACTTAGAGTAAATATAATTTATTAATATGATCAAATTTATTTGTGCTTCCGCAAGATACTGTTTAACTTAAATAATAATCACAAATGACCATTTATGCAATAAGTTGCAATATTTATTTTGGTGTAAACCACTTGAAACAATACAGTACTGCCCCCTCTAAAACTTATAAATAGAACCCTTTCGATCACAGGACATATATACATATAATAATTCACAATATGGGCAATGGTTTCAGGTGGTTTACACAGAAATAAACTATTGCACCTTTTTCATAAATGGCCCTCTGTGATTATTATTTAATCAAATCGGGACAGCATGTAGTTAAAACTGTACCACACTTATGGCTGCTTAATCCTGTTGCGGTGTACTTTTAACGCTCCTGTGCATGGATGCAATAGTGCATCCCCAACGGCACAAAACTCAGCTGTCTAAAAATGGCTGAGATGCAATGCCTGATCACTATGAGCCAATTAGCCAATAAATCAGCATTATGATCAGTGTTGTCAACCTTTCACGTTATTTTTTACTGAGAAATACCTAAACATTTACTGACAAAAGTGTGTTTTTACTGACAAAATCCCCTGCGGCGTGCCGAAAAATAGGCGTGGCCACGCAACAGAATGTGGGTGTGGTCATGGGTGGGGCCAACTATACATGATTTTAGTAGTGCTGTGAAAGGTCTGCCGGGGAAGTTTGAGCTCTGCCATAGTGTTTCCCCCCTTCCCCCAAAATACATGTAATCTTACAGCATTTCACCAAAAATCCATGTAAAAATACAGATAATATGGCAGTGATTCCCTAAAAATAGATGTAATCTGGCAGCAGCGATTCCCCCAACATACACATAATCTGGCAGCAGTTCCCCACAATACACTTAATCTGACCGCAGTGGTCCCCCAAAAATAGGTAGCCCCAGGTCTATAGGTGTCCCCAGAAGGTATAGATGTCCCCAGAACAGGTAGCCAGGGGTAGAGATGTCCCCAGAACAGGTAGCCAGGGGTATATGTGCCCAGTATATGTAGGCAGGGGTATATGTGCCCAGTATATGTAGCCAGAGGTATATGTGCCCAGTATATGTAGCCAGAGGTATACGTGCCCAGTATATGTAGCCAGGGGTATATGTGCCCAGTATATGTAGCCAGGGGTATATGTGCCCAGTATATGTAGCCAGGGGTATATGTGCCCAGTATATGTAGTCAGGGGTGTATGTGCCCAATATATGTAGCCACTAGCCAGAGGTATATGTCCCCAGTATATGTAGCTAGTGGTATATGTCCCCAGTATATATAGTCGGGGTATATGTCCCCAGTATATGTAGGCAGGGGTATATGTCCCCAGAATAGGTAGCCAGGTGTGCCCCCAGCAGGAGGGGAGCAGCGCAGAGAAGAGGGAGAGCTGTGGGCACAATGGGGTAGGGGGGCCATCTCCCCCCCTTCCCTCACCGTAGGGCTCTCCCTCCCTCGCTCTCCCCTCCAGAACTAAGTGTTGTGCCGTGGCTGGCAGCGGGCAGAACTTACCTCCGTGCAGATGTGGCATGCTGTAATGGATTTGCCTCTAGTCTGGTCTGGTCCAGACCAGAGCAGCGGCACCAGAATTTCCGGCGCTTGGAGTAAAACGGAGGTAAGTTCTGCGTGCTGCCAGCCGCCACACAACACTTAGTTCTGGAGGGAGAGCCCTAAGGTGAGGGAAGGAGAGGAGAGATGGCCCCCCTTCCCCACTGTGCCCACAGCTCTCCCTCTTCTCTGCGCTGATCCCCTCCTGCTCACAGGGCGGCTGCCCTTATGGATGCTGCTGAATTCCTCACAAAATTAACGGGCAGCTAAATTTGTAACAAAATTTACGGTATGCCCATACATTTACGGGCGGTGGCAACACTGATTATGATATACTCAAGACAACAGTATAAATTTATCATAATTGTGTGAAAGATGGTAGGAAACAAATTATATATAATATATATATATATATATATATATATACCGTATTTTTCGGAATATAAGACGCACTTTTTCTCCCCCAAAAATAGGAAGAAAAAGTGCCTGCGTCTTATATTCCAAAGGCAGGGAATCCCTGACTTCAGAACCGCCTCCCGATTCCAACCGCTGATCCGCCGCATTGTCGGGGACTCCCTGCCTTGTCCCCCTGTGTGGTCTGCCGGGTCCGCTCCCCCGGTAACAATAACTGCAGAGCAACTCACCTTTCTATGGATTCCAGCGCTGTGTAGTCTGCTGTGTGGTTCTCCGCCTCCAGCATGTCAGCTACACCTGTAAATGAAAAGTTAGCGCAGAGACGCTCACCTACTCAGCGGCAGCCGCGGCGGTGGCAGCACGATCTGCAGACATCTCTCCCGGGAGGCTTCCCCTAGTGACGGCCCCTGCTAATGACTCAATGAATCATGGGGAATGACTCATTGAATCATTAACAGGAGCCGTCACTAGGGGGAGCCGCGCAGCTTCCCCTAGAGACGGCTCCTGTGAATGATTCAATGAGTCATTCCCCATGACTCAATGAGTAATTATTAGGAGCCGTCACTAGGGGAAGCCTCCCAGGACGAGATGTCTGCAGATCGTGCTGCCACCGCCGCGGCTGCCGCTGAGTAGGTGAGCGTCTCTGCGCTAACTTTTCATTTACAGGTGTAGCTGACATGCTGGAGGCGGAGGACCACACAGCAGACTACACAGCGCTGGAATCCATAGAAAGGTGAGTTGCTCTGCAGTTATTGTTATCGGGGGAGAGCGTCGACATGGGGGGGGGGGGGGAACAGAGGACAGGATGGGGACTGGGGGGGCACACACATGGACATGCACAGGAGGGGGCACACACAGGAGGACAGGAGGGGGACACAGGGACTGGAAGACCACACAGGGGGGGTGAAGGGGACACAGGGACTGGAGGACCACACAGGGAGGGTGAAGGGGACACAGAAACACACACAAGAGGGGCAGGAGGGGACACAGACACACACACACAGGGGGACAGGAGTGGACACAAGGGGCCTGGAGGACCACAGAGGGGGGCTGGAGGAGACACACAGGACATGAGGGGACACATGGGGCAAGAGGATCACACAAGGTGGCAGGAAGGGATGCCACACACAGGGGGACAGAAAGGGACACATAGTGGACACAAGAGGACAATGGGGAGAACATGTACTGTACAATACGCTCCTGGAATATGGACGCACCAGGTTTAGTATATACTGTATACATTTTTTCCCCCAGATTTTTGCCCTCTAAACCTAGGTGCGTCTTATATTCCAGAGCGTCTTATATTCCGAAAAATACGGTATATATATATATATATATATATATATATATATATATATATATATATATATATATATCTACACTGTATATATATATATATATATATATATATATATATATATATATATATATATGTATATATATATGTACATTTAGGGCTGGTTTCAGACAAAATGAGGACTTGGGCCCTTCCCTAGATATCAGTATTAGTTGGCATATGTCCCCCACCTTAGATACCGGTATTAGGTGGCTTTTGTGTCCAACTGCTCCCATAGTAGTATTAGGATATTAAGTGGCCATTGTTCTCCAACCACTTCAGAGCAGTTTTAGATGGCTATTCATGCCAACTGCCACAAGCACAGAGGCAATGCTCATACAGTAATAATGTTATAGTTCTTCCATATGCTTGTTTGTGGTACCTTGAGCAGGGGCAATATTTATATGTATGTATATTGCCCCCTAGTATGTACATGACTAGTGATATGTACTTTTTAGAGAAACTCAGGGGTCTGTTTGAACTTCTGGCACTTTCCCTATTATTGATGGAGATTAATCAATTATATATACTGCAGCCCAGCACACTGCTGAGAAAGGTACAGGACTGCATATCATGAAAGTATGCCAGCATGACAGTTCATGCTGCTTCTTTTCTCCCACTTGGCATCCAATGTTATCTGCTTGGCATCATGACACATAAGCTGGGGAAGAGAGAAAAAGGGGTTGGAAGTGGGTGACAGCAGTAGCGGTAATCACAGGTGTGAGAAAATCCATGGAGCAGCTGATGAGCAAAAGGATAGCCACTAAAATGACTCCTAAACATAAAAAGAAAAGAGAGGACAGAAAAAGGATAGAGGTGGCTCATTATCCAAACCTAATAACTCTACAATACAATACTGTTCTAACACACTGTAAGCATTGACAGATGGAACTTGGCAATGGCTGTCAATGAAGGGTACATTCCTGCTGTGAGCCATCATATATATATTGCAAACAAAAATACATTAAGAATATGTAATTAACCGGAAGCAAATTGTATTATTACTGTTACTACATTTTACCTAATTCTATTATAGACTGTAAGAGTAATACTGGCTTAAATATATTGCCTTTCCACTTGGGTTATTGTTGAGATTAGCAGTCTTGTTGATTAAAAAAAGATGCTTAAGCTGCTCAGTGTATGATACAAATTTTATGTGTAAGCGCTCTGCCCTTGCAGCAGGATTAGAGAGATAAACTATCTTTACTATATAATTCAGTCTGCCTAGGAAATGCTAAGGGATAATCAATGGTCAACAAAGCTCAAGGACACATTTTTATAGTGACAAATATAATAGATAACTTTAATGATTATGTGTGGGTGCTTCTCAGGGAGCGTAATGAGTTGATAATCACTATGAACAAAATAAAAGTCAAGAGAAAACTGCTTATAAAAATGAATAAGCACCTTTTTTAAAAAAACATACTGGGGTAAAAATGAAGTAAACAATGATATGCAATAAAAATGTGAAGAAATTGAAAAAAAAATTGCAGGCACTAAATTACTTGTACTTGTGCAGCTACTCTCCTGAACTGATACCTTACGTTTACAAGCAGTCAATGAACGTTATAGACATAGAGACTTCCACAATAGGATAAAGTAAATGCTGAGTACACTGGGAATTAGCACACAACAGATAGAAGCTGTCATCCTTCGGTTTAATTCATTATCCAATACATTTAAAGAATAAGTAATGGTTATATAAATGTACACAACTTTTGAAGCCATAAACTGTTCTCTTCTTAGTTGTTACTCACAGTGACTTTGACCCTGCATGGCCCCAAAATATTGCCTTCACGTTTTGGACGCTAAAAATCTTAAGGGTAGGATATGTGTAAAATTATTAGCACCTCCTGTTGTTTTGCAGGAATACAGATTTCACCTACCTGGGGAAGCAGGTTTACTCTGTGAATAAAGTCTGCACCTGTGAATATTTACTTCTCATTTATACGTTTAAATATTTTATTCTCAAGTGCACAAATTGTCAGCTTCTAACATCGTTTTCGCTTTTGGTGCGCTGTTGCACAAGAAAGTAAACTACCTCTGGACTGATTACCTAAATTCAACTACTTTTTATCAATCTTTGAGGCAACCTGAACCACAGGAGATATTCTGCTTAAAGGCCACCTGCCATGAGGCAAAGATAGCTAAGGTAAGCATGTTGGATTCACATACCTGTGCATTTTCCATTCCTCTCCTCATTCTCCTGGATCCCTGTAATCACTTGAAATATTTGACTTTTGACTGACTTGAGAAAATTTTAAAACGAGAAGAGGGAGGCTTGCCGCAAAGTTGCCTCCTATGATCCTCCAATTACCTCTTCTTCCCAGTCCCATTAACTCCCCTCAGGGAGTGGGAAAGAGGAGGGAATGGAGATAGGAGATAACATAATAGCAAGCCTGCTTCTTCCTGTCTGAAAATTTGACTTCAGGCAAAAGTAATTTTTTTTTAAAGAGACACTGAAGTCTCGTGAAAATCATCTTTTTATTTAAAAATGTGTTTAACATGTTAGCCCTACCTAAACCGCCGCATCCCCGCCGCTAAAGTCGAACTAAATCCCCCCTAACTCCCCCCCTCCCTCCCTCTCTCCCGCAAAATCCACGACTTCCTTGGTCGTGGATTTTGCTGCTGTTAGAGGCAGAGCTATGAGCCGCAGCTCTGCCTCCATTCGCGTCTATCAGTCGTGTATCTCCGCCTCTTCCCCGCCCCTCTCAATGAAGGAAGACTGAGAGGGGTGGGGGAGAGGCGGTGATCCAGGCTGACAGACGCGCTGAGAGGCAGAGCGTTGGCTCATAGCTCTGCCTCTCACGGAAGCGCTGCCCGGATTGCCCCCCGGGGAGTTAGGGGGGATTTAGTTAGATTACATTGGCAGGGATGCGGTGGTTTAGGTAGGGTTAACACTTTAAACAGGGGCGTAACAATAGACCCTGCAAGGGATGCCTCCGCAGGGGAGCCCAGAAGCCACAGGGGGCCCGTGAGGGGAAATGTTTGAGAGACGGACAGCTAAGGGCATGGAGAAAAAAAATGTATTCTGCTCTCACACCATTGTTATATTGACTGCATGTGTCCAGCACACAGATAAGGAATCACACACACTTTGGAGTTTGTACACTGTCCCTGCTCCCTAGGGTTCATAAAAAACATCTGTCTCTCACTGCTGCAAAGTTCTGATCACTAGATTACAACTTTTTTTCAAAACGTGACTCCTTTTTTTTGTAAGGCTGTACTACTTTCCCTTTTCAGCAAAAGGATTCCTAGATTCTTATCACACAGGCTAATGACTTTATGGCCTCTGAATACCTTTACAACACAGTGGAGTGGAGATTGATGTATGACTGTTGCTGCCTCATTGAGAGCTTTTTGTCTCATACTGAGACAAACAGTATCAATCAGTGACATTCTGAATGTTTTGCCAAAGTTACATTGATTCAATACTATATCTTATGTTCAGCATGTCATTGTTGTTCCCTCATATAGCATGTGCTCTCATGTAGTAAAATAATACAGCTGTGTGTGTATGTGTATGTATGTACTGGGAGCAGAGCTGCAGCGAGGGAATTGTCAGCTGCAAGGGGCTGAAGGAAGCCCCGGGTAAGTAGATCTAGGGGTAGCATAGATTGCCTGACGTTTCCTTTAAATCTAAGTTTTTTTATTTGCATTGGGAAAACACATTGGTCCTCAGTTTTCCAGTGCAGAAAGCGAGGGGGGTGGGGGGCCCCATCCAAAGTTTCGTGGGGGGGCCCCATCCAAGGTTTCGCAGGGGGGCCCAAAGATGTATAGTTACGCCTCTGACGTTAAACACATTTTTAAAATAAAACGATTGTTTTCAGGAGACTTCAGAGTCTCTTTAAGGAGTGATTACGGAGACTGGGAGGAATGGACAATATAGAGAGGTATGTGGATCTAGCATGAACTTACCTTAGGTAGCTCTTTGTCTCAGGTCAGATTGTATAGTGTGTGTTGAGCTTAAGTGTGTACCAGGCTTTAGATTCTTCTTCTCACCATCTTACCTCAACAGTTTTCACAAAATGCTCCTTTTCCTCCAAATGTTTCTTTAGTGATAGCAGAAAATGCCCTGCTTTTTTAGCACCATAGGAAGATTGCCTTGTTACCACATGCCACCGAAAACTGGGGCAAAATCTGTTTTTAGTAAGAGTAGCAGAAGTGGCAGCACTTAGTTTATCAGCAAAAGACTCATTTCCAGCTCATAAAATATACTGTAGTGGTATATTTAAAATAGCACTCATAGTAACCCTAATTGCAGATACACTTTAGTTTGTTAAATTGTATAAAATAATTTTATGAATAGATATTTTGGGCTTGATTCACAAAAGAGTGCTAACTGATAGCACGGACGTTTTCACACGAATTTCCGCATTGCGCGCGATCGCGAATTCTTTATGTGAAACGATAACGTTTTTGTGTGCAATGCGAAAATTCGCGCGACAACGGCCGTGCTATCAGTTAGCAAACTTTTGTGAATCAAGCCCTTTGTGTTTTTTTTCTTTTTATATTATTAGTTTGCTTTTTTTTTTTTCCAGAGACCCAGTGTAAAAAAACTTAAAAAATCTTAAAGAGGAACTTCAGTCTTAACAAACATAATGTCATTAAGGTACATTAGTTATATTAATTAAAATAGATAGGTAATATAATCTATTACCCACCCTGTTTTAAAAGAACAGGCAAATGTTTGTGATTTCATGAGGGAAGCCATCTTTTTGTTTGAAAGCCGGTTGACAGGAGGCATGAGACACAGTTCCAACTGTCCTGTGTCCTGATCACCCCACCCAGTTGCTCGGCAACTAGAACAACAAGATCAGAAATCCCATCATGCTTTGCACAGTATCAGGGGGAAAATGCCTGGGCAGTTTTCTTTGATGGGGAGGAGCTTAGCATCGGTGCAGCCAAAAATGAGGCTTGGATAAGAAAAACAAAGTTCTGATGCTGTGAAACTGTTAAAGAAACACCAGGCCTTTTCAGTGCTGCTGAGTATATTTTTAGTTTGGAGATTCACTTTAACTGCTACTTCCAAGTCTCAGTTTTAAGTGTTCTTCATAACAAGAAAAAGTTTAGTATTTCAAAATGTATGGATCATTCTTTTTCTTTTTTTTGCAAGGAAACTGAAGACATTAGACCTTTTGAATACAGGTTTGAAAGTATATACATAGCTGTAACACTGACATCTTTTGAAAAACCTTGCATTTAAAAAAGGTACTTGTATTAAAGACCTCTACACTATACTGATAATGATGCTTATTCAGCACTACTGTGAACCTTTTAGTTGCTGAAAAAAACCTGCTTCTTTAGGCTAAGTGTGAATATATTAGGATAAAAGAAATAACCACTGTGTAGTCCATAAAGGAAACCAATCCACAAAATGTGGAGGGAGAGCACAATATGCCGTAGTTCTAGGCACTAAACCATTGAATTATTTATATTAATAGAATATTTATGTAGACAATGTGTATTAAAATGTTAGTAAACCTGTAAACAACAGCTGTCTGTAAAGTATGTATAATTGCATACGCAAAATGCTATATACTGAATGTTTTGATAAAGTTTTATACATACAGTTTTCTGTTGCCCGTTTGCAGTGGGGTTTGGCAAATGGCCACAATACTGTTATTTGTATTAAGGTGGCCACACACCATACAATTTTTAAATATCTGTTCAATTCAGGAATAGCAATCAATTTTTTTTTACATCAAAAGTCAGCGCAGGTTTAAAACGTCATTGTATGTAGGGAATGATAAATTCTTCACCACAATATATCAAATGCTCAGAGGTAGTGTTGGGCGAACATCTAGATGTTCGGGTTCGGGCCGAACAGGCCGAACATGGCCGCGATGTTCGGGTGTTCGACCCGAACTCCGAACATAATGGAAGTCAATGGGGACCCGAACTTTTGTGCTTTGTAAAGCCTCCTTACATGCTACATACCCCAAATTTACAGGGTATGTGCACCTTGGGAGTGGGTACAAGAGGGAAAAAAATTTAGCAAAAAGAGCTTATAGTTTTTGAGAAAATCGATTTTAAAGTTTCAAAGGGAAAACTGTCTTTTAAATGCGGGAAATGTCTGTTTTCTTTGCACAGGTAACATGCTTTTTGTCGGCATGCAGTCATAAATGTAATACATATAAGAGGTTCCAGGAAAATGGACCGGTAACGCTAACCCAGCAGCAGCACACGTGATGGAACAGGAGGAGGGTGGCGCAGGAGGAGAAGGCCACGCTTTGAGACACAACAACCCAGGCCTTGCATGAGGACAAGAAGCGTGCGGATAGCAATTTGCATTTTGTCGCCATGCAGTCATAAATGTAATACAGATGAGAGGTTCAATAAACAGGGACCGGAAACGCTAACCCATCACAGATGTTCATTGTTCATGTTACTTGGTTGGGGTCCGGGAGTGTTGCGTAGTCGTTTCCAATCCAGGATTGATTCATTTTAATTTGAGTCAGACGGTCTGCATTTTCTGTGGAGACTGGAGAGGCGGATACGCCGCCGATCTGTGACGATGCCTCCGGCAGCACTGAAACAGTGTTCCGACATAACGCTGGCTGCCGGGCAAGCCAGCACCTCTATTGCGTACATTGCCAGTTTGTGCCAGGTGTCTAGCTTCGATACCCAATAGTTGAAGGGTGCAGATGGATTGTTCAACACAGCTACGCCATCTGACATGTAGTCCTTGACCATCTTCTCCAGGCGATCTGTGTTGGAGGTGGATCTGCACGCTTGCTGTTCTGTGTGCTGCTGCATGGGTGTCAGAAAATTTTCCCACTCCAAGGACACTGCCGATACCATTCCCTTTTGAGCACTAGCTGCGGCTTGTGTTGTTTGCTGCCCTCCTGGTCGTCCTGGGTTTGCGGAAGTCAGTCTGTTGGCGTACAACTGGCTAGAGGAGGGGGAGGATGTCAATCTCCTCTCTAAAGTCTCCACAAGGGCCTGCTGGTATTCTTCCATTTTGACCTGTCTGGCTCTTTCTTCAAGCAGTTTTGGAACATTGTGTTTGTACCGTGGATCCAGAAGGGTATAAACCCAGTAATTGGTGTTGTCCAGAATGCGCACAATGCGTGGGTCGCGTTCAATGCAGTCCTAGGCCGAAGAGGTCATAGCCTAGGGTCACAAAACCTGTTTATTTGGGCAATTTCAATGGTGGCGAGTCTGACGTACATTAATCGCAGCAATGGCCGTTAGCAACGTCTGAATCTCACGAAATGTCTCATGCAGGTAGAAGACATATTGTTAGACTTGGGCTCCAAAGATGAGTTCCCTACATCTCTGCAAACCAGAGTTACAGGGCTCCAAATTTGGTAAAATACCCCATAGGCTTTCATTGGGCCTCCTATTTACAGTTCCAAAATCTCACATCTTTTCAAAGGGCAATTACTCAGCAGTGGCAAATTTTCTAGCATTGTAGGGACCCTTAGGGGGAACATGACTGGTGAGTTTCGGGCCCCTAGGCCAAAGAGGTCATAGCCTAGGGTCACAAAAACCTGTTTATTTGGGCTATTTCAATGGTAGTGATGGTGACGTACATAAATCGCAGCAATGGCCGTTAGCAAAGTCTGAATATCACGAAATGTCTCATGCAGGTAGAAGACATATTGTTAGACTTGGATTCCAAAGATGGGGTCCCTACATCTCTGCAAACCAGAGTTACAGGGGTCCAAAATTGGTAAAATCCCCCATAGGATTTCATTGCCTCCCTATTTCACTTTCCAAAATCTCACATCTTTTCAAAGGGCAATGGCTCAGCAGTACCAAATTTTCTAGCATTGTAGGGACCCTTAGGGGGAACATGACTGGTGAGTTTCGGGCCCCTAGGCCAAAGAGGTCATAGCCTAGGGTCACAAAAACCTGTTTATTTGGGCTATTTCAATGGTAGTGATGGTGACGTACATAAATCGCAGCAATGGCCGTTAGCAAAGTCTGAATCTCACGAAATGTCTCATGCAGGTAGAAGACATATTGTTAGACTTGGATTCCAAAGATGGGGTCCCTACATCTCTGCAAACCAGAGTTACAGGGGTCCAAAATTGGTAAAATCCCCCATAGGATTTCATTGCCTCCCAATTTCATTTTCCAAAATCTCACATCTTTTCAAAGGGCAATGGCTCAGCAGTACCAAATTTTCTAGCATTGTAGGGACCCTTAGGGGGAACATGACTGGTGAGTTTCGGGCCCCTAGGCCGAAGAGGTTATAGCCTAGGGTCACAAAAACCTGTTTATTTTGCTATTTCAATGGTAGTGATGGTGACGTACATAAACCGCAGCAATGGCCGTTAGCAAAGTCTGAATCTCACGAAATGTCTCATGCAGGTAGAAGACATATTGTTAGACTTGGATTCCAAAGATGGGGTCCCTACATCTCTGCAAACCAGAGTTACAGGGGTCCAAAATTGGTAAAATCCCCCATAGGATTTCATTGCCTCCCTATTTCACTTTCCAAAATCTCACATCTTTTCAAAGGGCAATGGCTCAGCAGTACCAAATTTTCTAGCATTGTAGGGACCCTTAGGGGGAACATGACTGGTGAGTTTCGGGCCCCTAGGCCGAAGAGGTCATAGCCTAGGGTCACAAAAACCTGTTTATTTGGGCTATTTCAATGGTAGTGATGGTGACGTACATAAATCGCAGCAATGGCCGTTAGCAAAGTCTGAATCTCACGAAATGTCTCATGCAGGTAGAAGACATATTGTTAGACTTGGATTCCAAAGATGGGGTCCCTACATCTCTGCAAACCAGAGTTACAGGGGTCCAAAATTGGTAAAATCCCCCATAGGATTTCATTGCCTCCCTATTTCACTTTCCAAAATCTCACATCTTTTCAAAGGGCAATGGCTCAGCAGTACCAAATTTTCTAGCATTGTAGGGACCCTTAGGGGGAACATGACTGGTGAGTTTCGGGCCCCTAGGCCGAAGAGGTCATAGCCTAGGGTCACAAAAACCTGTTTATTTGGGCTATTTCAATGGTAGTGATGGTGACGTACATAAATCGCAGCAATGGCCGTTAGCAAAGTCTGAATCTCACGAAATGTCTCATGCAGGTAGAAGACATATTGTTAGACTTGGATTCCAAAGATGGGGTCCCTACATCTCTGCAAACTAGAGTTACAGGGGTCCAAAATTGGTAAAATCCCCCATAGGATTTCATTGCCTCCCTATTTCACTTTCCAAAATCTCACATCTTTTCAAAGGGCAATGGCTCAGCAGTACCAAATTTTCTAGCATTGTAGGGACCCTTAGGGGGAACATGACTGGTGAGTTTCGGGCCCCTAGGCCGAAGAGGTCATAGCCTAGGGTCACAAAAACCTGTTTATTTGGGCTATTTCAATGGTAGTGATGGTGACGTACATAAATCGCAGCAATGGCCGTTAGCAAAGTCTGAATCTCACGAAATGTCTCATGCAGGTAGAAGACATATTGTTAGACTTGGATTCCAAAGATGGGGTCCCTACATCTCTGCAAACCAGAGTTACAGGGGTCCAAAATTGGTAAAATCCCCCATAGGATTTCATTGCCTCCCTATTTCACTTTCCAAAATCTCACATCTTTTCAAAGGGCAATGGCTCAGCAGTACCAAATTTTCTAGCATTGTAGGGACCCTTAGGGGGAACATGACTGGTGAGTTTCGGGCCCCTAGGCCGAAGAGGTCATAGCCTAGGGTCACAAAAACCTGTTTATTTGGGCTATTTCAATGGTAGTGATGGTGACATACATAAATCGCAGCAATGGCCGTTAGCAAAGTCTGAATCTCACGAAATGTCTCATGCAGGTAGAAGACATATTGTTAGACTTGGATTCCAAAGATGGGGTCCCTACTAGTGTTGGGCGAACATCTAGATGTTCGGGTTCGGGCCGAACAGGCCGAACATGGCCGCGATGTTCGGGTGTTCGACCCGAACTCCGCACATAATGGAAGTCAATGGGGACCCGAACTTTTGTGGTTTGTAAAGCCTCCTTACATGCTACATACCCCAAATTTACAGGGTATGTGCACCTTGGGAGTGGGTACAAGAGGAAAAAAAAATTTAGCAAAAAGAGCTTATAGTTTTTGAGAAAATCGATTTTAAAGTTTCAAAGGGAAAACTGTCTTTTAAATGCGGGAAATGTCTGTTTTCTTTGCACAGGTAACATGCTTTTTGTCGGCATGCAGTCATAAATGTAATACATATAAGAGGTTCCAGGAAAAGGGACCGGTAATGCTAACCCAGCAGCAGCACACGTGATGGAATAGGAGGAGGGTGGCGCAGGAGGAGAAGGCCACGCTTTGAGACACAACAACCCAGGCCTTGCATGAGGACAAGAAGCGTGCGGATAGCATGCTTTGTACCACCATGCAGTCATAAATTTAATAAAGATAAGTGGTTCAATAAACAGGGACCACGCGGCAACGCTAACCCAGCAGCAGCACACGTGATGGAACAGGAGGAGGCGCAGGAGGAGAAGGCCACGCTTTGTGAGACACAACAACCCAGGCCTTGCATGAGGACAAAAAGCGTGCGGATAGCATGCTTTGTACCGCCATGTAGTCATAAATGTAATAAAGATAAGAGGTTCCATAAACAGGGACCGGCAACGGTAACCCAGCAGCAGCAGCAGCAGCAGCAGCACACGTGATGGAACAGGAGGAGGCGCAGGAGGAGAAGGCCACGCTTTGTGAGACACAACAACCCAGGCCTTGCATGAGGACAAAAAGCGTGCGGATATAGCAGCAATGCTTTTTGCCGCCATGCAGTCATAAATGTAATACAGATGAGAGGTTCAATAAACAGGGACCGGAAACGCTAAACCATCCCAGATGTTCATCGGTCATGTTACTTGGTTGGGGTCCAGGAGTGTTGCGTAGTCGTTTCCAATCCAGGATTGATTCATTTTAAATTGAGTCAGACGGTCTGCATTTTCTGTGGAGAGGCGGATACGCCGATCTGTGATGATGCCTCCGGCAGCACTGAAACAGCGTTCCGACATAACGCTGGCTGCCGGGCAAGCCAGCACCTCTATTGTGTACATTGCCAGTTCGTGCCAGGTGTCTAGCTTCATGCCCGGTTTCAGGTCCAGCGGTGCCAGCCACAAATCCGTCTGTTCCTTTATTCCCCTCCAAATTTCCTCCCCTGTGTGCTGCTTATCCCCAAGGCAGATCAGCTTCAGCAACGCTTGCTGACGCATGCCAACAGCTGTGCTGCACTGCTTCCACGATCCTACTGCTGCTGGTGCTGGGTTAGCATTTCCGGATGAGGTACAGCTTTGAGATGCGTTGGAGGAGAAGGAGTCAGAGAGGTAGGTGCTGCTGTTGTTATCCAGCTGTTTGCGGCGTGGGCAACACCCGCGCCGTAGCAGGTGAGGAATCGCTGCCAGGCTCCACAAGGTTCACCCAGTGCGCGGTAAGGGAGATGTATCGACCCTGGCCGAACGCACTCGTCCAGGTGTCAGTGGTGAGGTGAACCTTGCAGGCAACGGCATTCTTCAAGCTTCGGGTTATTTAGCTGACCACGTGCTCATGCAACTCAGGCACTGCAGAGCGCGCAAAGTGGTAGCGGCTGGGAACCACGTAACGTGGGATGGCCACTGACATCATGCCCTTGAAGCTGTTTGTCTCCACCACTCGATATGGCAGCATTTCGCAGGCCAGAAGCTTGGCTATGCTGGCTGGCTGTTACTGCCACGGCCCGGGGGTCATTTGCTGGCAATTTCCTCTTGTGCTCAAACATCTCAGAGACAGACAACTCAACCGTAGCGCTGCACACCGAAGGGCTGTTGGTTGTTGTGTTTGATGAACACTGGGAGACCTCAAGAGCACTAGTCCGGAAAGTGACAGTGTCAGCATCGTCTGATGTTTGTGAATGTTGTGAACCACGCAATGGCTGGGCTACTGCTGCTGCTGAGGCGGGTCTGGTGGTGAGTCTGGTGAACCCAAGGGAGGCAGTGTTGCTGGTGGTACCCTGTCCTGCCGCGTTTGCCCACAGAGTGGGATGTTTGGATAGAATGTGGCGGCTCATGCTGGTGGTGGAGAGGTTGTTAATACTTTTCCCCCTGCTCAGGCGGGTCTTGCACACCTTGCAAATCGCCATGGTAACATCCTCAGTGCAGTCTTCAAAGAAAGCCCAGACTTTAACTGGCTGAGGACTCGGACCTCGTGCGTGATGTGCTGGTGCTGCTTAACCCACTGCTGGACGCTTGAGAGGTCATCCAAGTAATTATCTGGTCCTGTTCTTTTGGATCTGTGAGGGTTGTTGTCCTGGACAACATGGGCAGTATTGAGTGGGTTTTCTTGGGTGCTCCCCTGTGGCCTGTACGTGAACCGTCAGGGGAAACACCTCTTCCCTTGCCCCTCCCTCTTTCACCGGATTTCTTCCTCATTTCACTTATCCTTAAAGTACACGCTGACTGGCAGCAGTACAGTGGCAGTACAGAAATGCTATACAGTGGTGGGTGAGCGGTGTACCACTATTGTCAGCAGTGACACAGAGCACAATGCTATACAGTGGCGGGTGAGCGGTGTACTACTGTTCCCAGCAGACACAGAGTGGAAGTAAACACAATGCTATATAGTGTGGCTGAGCCGTGTACACAGAGTGGCATTAAACACAATGCTATATAGTCTGCTATATAGTCACCCCGAACAGGGTGATGTTCTGCAGAACCCGAACAGTGGCAAACACTGTTCGCCCAACACTACTGGGAGGGAACGCAGATTTTAGTACCTAAACACACGATACAACATGTTTTCCGGGGTCGGACTCTGAGGCACATACAGATGGTCCCGATCATCATCCTCATCATACAACTCTTCTCCTGAGTCTGACCCACCCACCACCTCTGCCACCCCAACATCCCCAGACACAGACCCCTCATCGTCCTCAACATTAACTTGGGATGCTGGCCTGAGCCAGACCTCCTCCTCCACATCAGGCCCCATCATCTCCTCAATGGCAGCCCTCATTAATCGCTCTGGCGACGGACTGATGGACACAACGTTCTCCTCCGGGGAGGGCTGCTGCTGACCACTGGCTGCTGGGGTGGATGTTATAGCTTGCGTGGGGCGTTGGCTGTTGCTGTTGTTGGGAGTGCTGCTCACAGCGGAGGTCTCTGGGGAACTCATGTTGAGCTCATATAGTGGTTGACGGTGAGTGGAGTATTACTGATCCCAGCAATATACACACTGACTGGCAGAGTACGCAATGCTATATAGTGTGGCTGAGCGGTGTACACAGAGTGGCAGTAAACACAATGCTATATAGTCTGGCTGAGCGAGCGGTGTACTACTGTTCCCAGCAGAATCAGAGTGGCAGTAAACAATGGTATATAGTCTGGCTGAGCGGTGTACACAGAGTGTCAGTAAACAATGGTATATAGTCTGGCTGAGCGAGCGGTGTACTACTGTTCCCAGCAGAATCAGAGTGGCAGTAAACAATGGTATATAGTCTGGCTGAGCGGTGTACACAGAGTGTCAGTAAACAATGGTATATAGTCTGGCTGAGCGGTGTACACACAATGCTATATAGTCTGCTATATAGTGTCAGTAAACAATGGTATATAGTCTGGCTGAGCGAGCGGTGTACTACTGTTCCCAGCAGAATCAGAGTGGCAGTAAACAATGGTATATAGTCTGGCTGAGCGGTGTACACAGAGTGTCAGTAAACAATGGTATATAGTCTGGCTGAGCGGTGTACACAGAGTGTCAGTAAACAATGGTATATAGTCTGGCTGAGCGGTGTACACAGAGTGGCAGTAAACACAATGCTATATACTCTGGCTGAGCGAGCGGTGTACTACTGTTCCCAGCAGAATCAGAGTGGCAGTAAACAATGGTATATAGTCTGGCTGAGCGGTGTACACAGAGTGTCAGTAAACAATGGTATATAGTCTGGCTGAGCGGTGTACACACAATGCTATATAGTCTGCTATATAGTGTCAGTAAACAATGGTATATAGTCTGGCTGAGCGAGCGGTGTACTACTGTTCCCAGCAGAATCAGAGTGGCAGTAAACAATGGTATATAGTCTGGCTGAGCGGTGTACACAGAGTGTCAGTAAACAATGGTATATAGTCTGGCTGAGCGAGCGGTGTACTACTGTTCCCAGCAGAATCAGAGTGGCAGTAAACAATGGTATATAGTCTGGCTGAGCGGTGTACACAGAGTGTCAGTAAACAATGGTATATAGTCTGGCTGAGCGGTGTACACAGAGTGTCAGTAAACAATGGTATATAGTCTGGCTGAGCGGTGTACACAGAGTGGCAGTAAACACAATGCTATATACTCTGGCTGAGCGAGCGGTGTACTACTGTTCCCAGCAGACACAGAACAGTAAACAGAATGCTATATAGTGTGGCTGAGCGAGCGGTGTACCACTATTCCCAGCAGACACAGAACAGTAAACAGAATGCTATATAGTGTGGCTGAGCGAGCGGTGTACCACTATTCCCAGCAGACACAGAACAGTGAACAGAATGCTATATAGTGTGGCTGAGCGAGCGGTGTACCACTATTCCCAGCAGACACAGAACAGTGAACAGAATGCTATATAGTGTGGCTGAGCGAGCGGTGTACCACTATTCCCAGCAGACACAGAACAGTAAACAGAATGCTATATAGTGTGGCTGAGCGAGCGGTGTACCACTATTCCCAGCAGACACAGAACAGTAAACAGAATGCTATATAGTGTGGCTGAGCGAGCGGTGTACCACTATTCCAAGCAGACACAGAACAGTGAACAGAATGCTATATAGTGTGGCTGAGCGAGCGGTGTACCACTATTCCCAGCAGACACAGAGTGGCAGTAAACAGAATGCTATATAGTGTGGCTGAGCGAGGTACACAGAGTGGCAGTAAACAGAATGCTATATAGTGTGGCTGAGCAAGCGGTGTACTACTATTCCCAGCAGACACAGAGTGGCAGTAAACAGAATGCTATATAGTGTGGCTGAGCGAGGTACACAGAGTGGCAGTAAACAGAATGCTATATAGTGTGGCTGAACGAGCGGTGTACTACTGTTCCCAGCAGTGACACACAATGACTGGGGGGGACCCTGGCTAGCGTGGCTGGAGCGCGAACTACCCTGCCTGCCTACCCAAAGCTAAACCCACAGACAAATGGCGGAGATATGACGTGGTTCGGGTATTTATTTACCCGAACCACGTGACAGTTCGGCCAATCAGAGCGCGTTCGGGTCCGAACCACGTGACCCGTTCGGCCAATCACAGCGCTAGCCGAACGTTCGGGGAACGTTCGGCCATGCGCTCTTAGTTCGGCCATATGGCCGAACGGTTTGGCCGAGCACCGTCAGGTGTTCGGCCGAACTCGAACATCACCCGAACAGGGTGATGTTCTGCAGAACCCGAACAGTGGCGAACACTGTTCGCCCAACACTAGTCCCTACATCTCTGCAAACCAGAGTTACAGGGGTCCAAAATTGGTAAAATCCCCCATAGGATTTCATTGCCTCCCTATTTCACTTTCCAAAATCTCACATCTTTTCAAAGGGCAATGGCTCAGCAGTACCAAATTTTCTAGCATTGTAGGGACCCTTAGGGGGAACATGACTGGTGAGTTTCGGGCCCCTAGGCCGAAGAGGTCATAGCCTAGGGTCACAAAACCTGTTTATTTGGGCAATTTCAATGGTGGCGAGTCTGACGTACATTAATCGCAGCAATGGCCGTTAGCAACGTCTGAATCTCACGAAATGTCTCATGCAGGTAGAAGACATATTGTTAGACTTGGGCTCCAAAGATGAGTTCCCTACATCTCTGCAAACCAGAGTTACAGGGCTCCAAATTTGGTAAAATCCCCCATAGGCTTTCATTGGGCCTCCTATTTACCGTTCCAAAATCTCACACCATTTCAAAGGGCAATGGCTCAGCAGTGGCAAAACTCACCAGTCATGTTCCCCCTAAGGGTCCCTACAATGCTAGAAAATTTGGTACTGCTGAGCCATTGCCCTTTGAAAAGATGTGAGATTTTGGAAAGTGAAATAGGGAGGCAATGAAATCCTATGGGGGATTTTACCAATTTTGGACCCCTGTAACTCTGGTTTGCAGAGATGTAGGGACCCCATCTTTGGAATCCAAGTCTAACAATATGTCTTCTACCTGCATGAGACATTTCGTGAGATTCAGACTTTGCTAACGGCCATTGCTGCGATTTATGTACATCACCATCACTACCATTGAAATAGCCCAAATAAACAGGTTTTTGTGACCCTAGGCTATGACCTCTTTGGCCTAGGGGCCCGAAACTCACCAGTCATGTTCCCCCTAAGGGTCCCTACAATGCTAGAAAATTTGCCACTGCTGAGTAATTGCCCTTTGAAAAGATGTGAGATTTTGGAACTGTAAATAGGAGGCCCAATGAAAGCCTATGGGGGATTTTACCAAATTTGGAGCCCTGTAACTCTGGTTTGCAGAGATGTAGGGAACCCATCTTTGGAGCCCAAGTCTAACAATATGTCTTCTACCTGCATGAGACATTTCGTGAGATTCAGACGTTGCTAACGGCCATTGCTGCGATTAATGTACGTCAGACTCGCCACCATTGAAATTGCCCAAATAAACAGGTTTTGTGACCCTAGGCTATGACCTCTTCGGCCTAGGACTGCATTGAACGCGACCCACGCATTGTGCGCATTCTGGACAACACCAATTACTGGGTTTATACCCTTCTGGATCCACGGTACAAACACAATGTTCCAAAACTGCTTGAAGAAAGAGCCAGACAGGTCAAAATGGAAGAATACCAGCAGGCCCTTGTGGAGACTTTAGAGAGGAGATTGACATCCTCCCCCTCCTCTAGCCAGTTGTACGCCGACAGACTGACTTCCGCAAACCCAGGACGACCAGGAGGGCAGCAAACAACACAAGCCGCAGCTAGTGCCCAAAAGGGAATGGTATCGGCAGTGTCCTTGGAGTGGGAAAATTTTCTGACACCCATGCAGCAGCACACAGAACAGCAAGCGTGCAGATCCACCTCCAACACCGATCGCCTGGAGAAGATGGTCAAGGACTACATGTCAGATGGCGTAGCTGTGTTGAACAATCCATCTGCACCCTTCAACTATTGGGTATCGAAGCTAGACACCTGGCACAAACTGGCAATGTACGCAATAGAGGTGCTGGCTTGCCCGGCAGCCAGCGTTATGTCGGAACACTGTTTCAGTGCTGCCGGAGGCATCGTCACAGATCGGCGGCGTATCCGCCTCTCCACAGAAAATGCAGACCGTCTGACTCAAATTAAAATGAATCAATCCTGGATTGGAAACGACTACGCAACACTCCCGGACCCCAACCAAGTAACATGAACAATGAACATCTGTGATGGGTTAGCGTTTCTGGTCCCTGTTTATTGAACCTCTCATCTGTATTACATTTATGACTGCATGGCGACAAAATGCAAATTGCTATCCGCACGCTTCTTGTCCTCATGCAAGGCCTGGGTTGTTGTGTCTCAAAGCGTGGCCTTCTCCTCCTGCGCCACCCTCCTCCTGTTCCATCACGTGTGCTGCTGCTGGGTTAGCGTTACCGGTCCCTTTTCCTGGAACCTCTTATATGTATTACATTTATGACTGCATGCCGACAAAAAGCATGTTACCTGTGCAAAGAAAACAGACATTTCCCGCATTTAAAAGACAGTTTTCCCTTTGAAACTTTAAAATCGATTTTCTCAAAAACTATAAGCTCTTTTTGCTAAATTTTTTTTCCTCTTGTACCCACTCCCAAGGTGCACATACCCTGTAAATTTGGGGTATGTAGCATATAAGGAGGCTTTACAAAGCACGAAAGTTCGGGTCCCCATTGACTTCCATTATGTTCGGAGTTCGGCCATGTTCGGCCCGAACCCGAACATCTAGATGTTCGCCCAACACTACACGTGACCCGTTCGGCCAATCACAGCGCTAGCCGAACGTTCGGGTAACGTTCGGCCATGCGCTCTTAGTTCGGCCATATGGCCGAACAGTTTGGCCGAACACCATCAGGTGTTCGGCCGAACCCGAACATCACCCGAACAGGGTGATGTTCTGCAGAACCCGAACAGTGGCGAACACTGTTCGCCCAACACTACTCAGAGGTAGGTGTCCGCCAAACATCAAAACAAGAAAAGGCTTACCAGCTCCCAACAACCCACATTATAAGGTTGTAAGATGGCTCAGGTCACAGATAATGTCCAGGGAACATCAAACGTCATGAAGATCCAGTGGACATCATATGGAGGTAAAGTTTCAGGAATTTACACAGGAAAACAAAAACGGCCATATCTAAGCGTAACCTGTTTATTTAGATAAAATTTCTTTAAAAGGCAGTAGATATAAAAACAATAACTCACATACAGGGCCCATAAACTGGGAACCCCGGAAGATTAGCGCGCATGTAATGGTCAATCGTGGATCAATAGACAATGGTTACCTTCCCGACGGTTTCGCAGTCTTGCGTCATCAGGGGAGAAGAATTTTCAACATTTCAAAATTCTGACCAATGTACCACACATATATGTTCAAATTTTTCCTCAATTAAGATACAAATGATTGTAAACTCTAGGAAAATAGCTTGAGTGTATATATTAATACATTGACAATCTACCATACTCCATTACATTTTTATAAAAATTGATCAGAAAAATCCACCATTCCTGATCAATTTTTGTCAAATAAAAATGGGAAATCCGATCGCATTTTTTTACATAGTTACATAGTTACATAGTTATTTTGGTTGAAAAAAGACATACGTCCATCGAGTTCAACCAGTATAAAGTACAACACCAGCCTGCTCCCTCACATATCCCTGTTGATCCAGAGGAAGGCGAAAAAACCCTTACAAGGCATGGTCCAATTAGCCCCTAAAGGGAAAAATTCCTTCCCGACTCCAGATGGCAATCAGATAAAATCCCTGGATCAACATCATTAGGCATTACCTAGTAATTGTAGCCATGGATGTCTTTCAACGCAAGGAAAGCATCTAAGCCCCCTTTAAATGCAGGTATAGAGTTTGCCATAACGACTTCCTGTGGCAATGCATTCCACATCTTAATCACTCTTACTGTAAAGAACCCTTTCCTAAATAAATGGCTAAAACATTTTTCCTCCATGCGCAGATCATGTCCTCTAGTCCTTTGAGAAGGCCTAGGTACAAAAAGCTCATCCGCCAAGGTATTATATTGCCCTCTGATGTATTTATACATGTTAATTAGATCCCCTCTAAGGCGTCTTTTCTCTAGACTAAATAAACCCAGTTTATCTAACCTTTCTCGATAAGTGAGACCTTCCATCCCACGCATCAATTTTGTTGCTCGTCTCTGCACCTGCTCTAAAACTGCAATATCTTTTTTGTAATGTGGTGCCCAGAACTGAATTCCATATTCCAGATGTGGCCTTCTTGCTCGATTTAAAAAAAAAAAGCTTTAGCTCTTTCGGGGAATCCAATTTTTTTTATTAAATTGCTGTGAAATTGGAACATTTTATTGTATTGCGTGTGGCCACAGAAATACTAGGTTGGGTTGTCCCAACCTAGTAGTCAAACTCAGGGCCTGCGTGCCGAATGTGGTCCTCCATGCTATTTTATGTGGCCCTCGAAAGCGTACAATGTCCATGTGAGAGAACGCGGAAAAGCCGCCGCGTGTACTGACAGCAAGGCGGCTGATTCCGCGTCCAACGCGGCGGTCTGCACGTGGAAACGTGCATCTAGTGACATGGCAGAACGCGGAAAAGCCGCCGCATGTACTGACAGCAAGGCGGCTAGTTCCGCGTCCAGCGCGGCGGTTTGCACGCAGCAGTGTGCAGCTGGTGTGGCTGAGCCTGTTAGTTCACACAGGTTTAGGAATACACGTGCGCGCTGAAAGGCAGAACTTTTATGAGGGTCAAGGGGGGATCAGCTGACCAGACCGGTCAGCTGACCTCAGAGCTGGTAACCATTGGTTGATCACTTTAGGGTGGCGCCAGAGAGCATTGCTCTATATATGGTTACTGCTGGCCACTCTCAAATTGTCTGCCGTTGCGATCACTACGTGGAAGCACTCAGACCTTAGTCAGATCCAACAGTGTGTTTGAACCAGGAGGACCTGGGAATTCACAAGATTACTTGTGTTATTATTCTGTTATACTTCAGACTAGTTCCAGGGTGTAGAGACCACGGACCTCACACCCAAGACTAGGGAACTTGTGTTATCATTCTGTTATACATCAGACTAGTTCCAGGGTGTAGAGACCACGGACCTCACACCCAAGACTAGGCATTGTTTGACATTTGTTATGACCTGTTGCTTTCCTGACTATCCCTCTGCTTTCTAATTCGGTACCATGCATATCTGATATCACGTTGCCAAACCCTGCCTGACTTGGATACCGAATCAGCCTTCTGTCTTTATACTTTATCTGTCTGTGTGTTGCCGACCTGCCTTGCCCGAGCTCGAGAGCTATCTCTCTCCACTTAAGAGATAGTCTCCAAGATCAGTTAGTGACATCCACTTTCAGGTGTCACTCACTCTCTGGTCCTTCCTATCTTCAGCCTGACTCCACCCCTTGGAGAGTCTCAGGCTGCTGGAAGGTTTCTGTACTCTCCATAGCAGTGTCTTCTGTACTGCTTAGGGTCACCTGTTCATCAGGTGGGTTGCTCAAAGTCATACTGTTACACCAAACACTCACCATATATATCTAGAGGTGTCCAGAGGTTAGCACTATATCTGTATTATTGGTGATTCTGCAGATCATCCATAATCAGGTATAGATCTGTATTCTTGGTGATACTGCAGATCACCAATAATCAGATTCTCTCTGCGTGCTGACACCGATCGTTACAGTCCATCATTGTAAGCAGCAATAGAACAACAGCACACTGCCTTCCCATCCAGAGGAGCACACCGGTAACAGTGCTTCTGATTGAAACATTGTCAGTTTGATTCAGGGTACAGCAATAACCCATAGTGAAGCCCCCAATGAAAATTAGCATGGGGCCCCCTCCTTGTACCCAAACCCCTAACACCTCTCATAACTGGTAAATCACACACTTCAGATACCATCTCCCTACATTGCAGAGAAGTGCAGTGGAGTAGTGAAATATTTAACTGCTCAAGTGATGTATCTTCTATTTGTTCTGGCAGTTGCCTGCTCTGTGTCGAGACATTCCTCAGGAGCCAGAGGTATGCAGCATTTAGAGTGTGACTATCAGGATGATCGGAGGAGACCCGAAGCAACGGTGGAGCAGGTAAGTGTTAAACTGCTCCACTGCGCTACTCTGCAAAAGGTGGAGGAGCAGGCCCAATCGCTACAGTTACACCACTTGGTTTGAGACTGTTTGATAAACTGTTAAACCTTAACCACTTGAAGACAACAGGTTTATACCCCTCTAGTGACCAGGCCATTTTTACAATACAGCACTCTGTTTAACAGCCTATTGTTCAGCTATACAACTTAGCAACCAAATAAATATTACCTCCTTTTCTTGCCACCAATAGAGCCTTCTTATGTTGGTCCCTGATTGCTGCTGCAATCTTTTTTTTCTTTAGTAAATGAAGAAGATCTGGTTTTCTTTAAAAAAACAATATTTCTTTTACTCTCCCCCACCCTAAATACGATTCTTACATTCTTACATTACAGAACCTTCTCATAGGCATCAGCTTGTGAGCTTGTGAGCCAATCAGAGGGACAGCTAAGTGACAGGGCTGTCCCCCCACCCCTAAAAATGTCTATTTGCTTTTTTTTTTTTTTATTACAGCCTGCCAGCTCTGATCGCATCTGGCATGCTGTTAACCGATCCCCACTCTGTTTACGAGCAGGGAATATACGCACATGCGTGCACACATTTCCTGCTAATCCCCTCCTTCAGGACTTGACGCCAATCAGCATTAGGCGGCCCTGGGGGCACCACCTTCCCACCACCCATCAGCGTGAGGTGGTCGGGAATAGGTTAATAAACAATTTGGCCCACGACTTAGACTATGTTTTAGATTGTTGCACCTTATGTGATTGAGTTTGACACCCCTGGTGTAAAGCATGAAACACAGCATTAATCTAATAGGAAATAAGATATAAATGGTTAGGTCTGGATTAACAGTGGTTTGTTGTATAGCAAGTATATATGAAGTGTGAACTGCAATGGAGACTGGACATAGACTTTAATAAAAACCCTGCATGCAGCGAGTTAGAATAATGCAATCTGTTACATCGCAGTACTTTGAACAAGGCCATAGAATTGTATGGGCAGTGAGCTGATATGCAGACTTCTTCTGCAACACAACTGAGCACTGTGCACAAGCCCAAACAGTCACGTAAGGTCTGGTAGATCCTCTGCCTTCTATTCAGTCCCTATGCCCCAATCTCCATTGCAGTCTTCAGAGGTCAGATGACTATGATTCCAGGAGGGTCAGACAAATTCAAGGACAGAAACAAGGCAAGGGTCATACACAGGTTAATCATGTAGTCAGGCGGATAAATCAGGGGTCAGGCAGAGGCACAGTCACAATGAGCAGAGGTTGGTAGAGGAAGCAATCCAAAATGAAAATCACCAGGACAGGTAAGGTCACAACAGAATATCAATCAGAATTACACAGAAGCAGCTAGATAAGACAATTAATACTATGGGCTTGATTCACAAAAGGGTGCTAACTTAGTTAGCATGCCTAAAAGCCCCTTAGCACTCCTAAAGCTCTTTAGGGTGCTCAAAGTTTAGCACGCTAAGTTAGCACGTGCAAAGTTTAGCGCTGCCCGTAGTGCACAAAGCGTTGCACCAGGTACACCTAAAATGTTGCACCGGGTCCGTCCGAAACATCACACAGTGTGACGTTTCGGGCGCACCTGGTGCGACATTTTAGGCGCACCCGGTGCGATGTTTCGCTCGCTGCATTAAAAGCTTTAGGTGTGCTAACTGCTTAGCACCCTAGTTAGCACGCCCAAAGCTTTTAGGCATGCTGACTGAGTTAGCACCCTTTTGTGATTCGAGCCCCATCACTGGTGAGGAAAGGGGAACATACCTTTATAGAATAGAGCCACAGGTATGTCAGAGATACTCAGCAGCCATTGGCTGCTTCAGCAACAGGGCAGCCTATTGTCTGAAATGTCACCTCCCACCACTACCGGTGCTGCTGAAGAGCATAAGTTGGACATGTGGCTGGGCGCCCATCTGGAGGAAGCTGTGCATGCATTCACACATGCACGGTCTCTTGGGATGCCACATCAACTTGCAGCAGAGATCGATCACATGAGCTGGCTCCCGGAAGGACCGAACCAATCATGGGAGTGACTGCAGGATAAGTTCCTGATAAGTCATTATCCTACTTTTCTAATAAGCTAATTGATAAGAGTACCTTTCCTTAAGGTAGCCATACACTGGTCGATTTGCCATCAGATAGAACCCTCTCTGATCAAATCTGATCAGAGAGGGATCGTATGGCTGCCTCTACTGCAAACACATTGTGAATCGGTTTCAGCATAAAACCGATCACAATCTGTGGTGGTGGTGGTGTTGCTGCCGCTGCCCCCACCCGCATACATTACCTGCTCTGGCCGGCACGACTCCCCCTCTGTCCCCGCAGCTTCTTCTCCGTGCTGGTATCCGGTCCGGCTGGTTTGTCTTCACTGAACTTCCTGTCCGGGGGAAGATTAAACAGTAGAGGGCACTCTACTGTTTATACTTCCTGCCGGGACAGGAAGTTTAATGAAGCAGAAGCCAGTCCGGAACCCAGGGCGGAGAAGAAGCTGCGGGGACAAAGGGGGAGGCGCGCCGGCTGGAGCAGGTAATGTATTGCCGCTAGCGTCGGTCGTCGGGCATCCAAACGCTGCTATCGAAGCACTCCCGACCCACCGGCGATCGAGGGAAATCTTCTGCACGGACGGATCGATGTGAGTCGGCGGGAACGATTGATTTCGGACGGAAATCGATCGTTCTGTCAGGATTTGCGCAACGATTTCACAGCAGATTCGATCTCAGTGATCGAATCTGCTGTATATCGGCGGCAAAATTGTTAGGTGTATGGGCAGCTTTACTGAAATCATCAGGTTGTGCTGAGCTGTATTAAGTGCATAAACAATGGAGAATATCTTCTGTTGTATCCAGGAAGGAGGGAGGCAGAGAACTTTCTCTACTTTGTTTGCTCAGTAATTACTTAATTACAATTTAATTTGATAATGTGTCTTGCACGCGCAACCACCCCAGCAATCATATCAATATGCTGCAGTGAAATGTAAATATGCCTTGAAATTACATCATGCCATTTTTTTTATGTTTCCTATTTATTTTTTGCTGCGTTTAATGTTTTAGAGAATAGATTACATTTTGAGTTCCATACCATTTAAGTATACAAATAAGTTATGTAATCAATCACACTTTCCACTCAGGTTACAGGGCCAAAAATGATATATGCTTTATAGGGTTAATTTCTAAAGTACTCTTTCTAATTAAATAACCTACTTTTGTTAATATACATATTACATCAATTTCCCTTCTCTTAAATTCTACTAAATGCCACACCAGATTGCTATACCAGATTGGCTTCTTTCCTTTGTCATGTTTTATCTCTTTTTTAAGGTCTTTAACACACTTTGCAGCCTCACACACCGGACCTGGTAATCACTTATAAAGGGTACTTCTTTGCCACAACCCAACAAGTCTATATTTTAAGCGTTATTTTCTGATACAAATTATACCTCTATACTCAAACACGCATGCAAGAATTTTAATTAGCGTTCCTTATACGTAGTTGTATCAGTCAATCTCATGTGTGACGACTGCAGAGAAGCACACAGTTATAAATTGGTATTTAATGCCACTTTCTAAGTACACCATTATGGTGATCCATTCTTGAGAATCTGCTAACATTTCCATCTAGCTGAAGATTGACATAAGCTGCACTTATACATCTGGCTTTCTAGTGTTGTTTTGAGACCTCTTTTCAGCATGTTTTTAGTCTTTCTGAATGAGCGTTAATTGAAATGTCAGAAAAAATGAACATTTCTCCCTTACATTAAAGCTGTGCTAGCTCAAATGTCATCTGCATCATGACAAATCATAAGCACTTCAAATGCAAACATTTTTAAGTGAATAAACTAAATGTATTCATATGCTGTTTACTTAAAGTGACCATGAACAGACCTGAAAAATTGAATACTGAAGTTACCTGGGGCTTCCTCCAGCCCCCATAGCCCACGAGGTCCAATGGTGTCCTCTGGATCCCATCTGTTCTCCCACTGGCGGCTCCATTTGCTGGGCGACCCGGCTTGGAGTCATGCGCAACTGCACATGCATGGCCTCTCTGTGCACCTCTCTCGATCATGCATTTGTCACCATAAGTGTTCATCATGAGCGGTTCATTCTTTTGGAAACCGCTTATGCACAATTGTGCATGACAACCGGATGGGCTGTGCAGCTAACGGAGCCGCCAGCAAGAGAATGGAGGGGAGCCAGAGGAGGTTGAGGGACCTCATGGGCTATGGAGGGCTGGAGGATGCCCCAGGTAAGTTCATTTTTCAGGTCTTGTTTAAAAGTCCAACTATTCATGGAGTTGGACACCAGTCAAGTGGCCAACTGCCACACGACTATAGATGGTAACCATTAGCCAATGGTACCAGCTTAGTGAGGGAGGAAGGGGTGGGCCTAATTTACAATTCAGAAATGAGACTTACTCAGTAAACTGTTGGTCATAGGTTTGCTTTTACCTTGATAATACTGGTCCAAGTTATAGTCATTAAAGCACTTGTCCATGTATTTGTAATAATGTGTTAGTACAAAAAATGTGTGATTATGGAAATTAAACACATTCCATGTACAAAGTAAAATTACTGATGAACAATAATAGGGTGACTTAACATATAAAATGTATTATCTGTTTCCTGGAACAAAATTGGTAATGCTTTTTTTCTTATTTAGTCGGAAAATAATTTTAGGCAAAACGAAAAAGTATGAAAATAAACATAACGTATAATAATATAATATAATCTCTCCGGTAACATCAAATCCAACGGAGAGAGACTGATAAGTGCTTTTGAATGGGAGTTTTAATGAACCTTTCTCTCTCCTGATTCAGTGCAAGTATCATTTATTTTAAAAGCAATTGGTCACAGCTTTCTGTCAGAATAATGGACCCTTGACTGATTCTGCTAAACCACAAAACAATAAGGAATAATATTATTTCTAAACAGCTATCTGTAATGAACAAAGCTTGTAGTCAGCTAAAACAGTAGCCTAAAAAAATGACAACAGATCGAATATAATTGATACTAAGCTTCCATAATCCTAATGTGAAATAACAAGTGCAAATGTTATTCTTGGAAAAAGAATCTGTTAAGATGTTTAAATTAGATAATACAACACTTCCTATTCTGTTGTCGGCGGTGTGTGCGCTTGTGAATGGAATCTAATTTATGTAACATTTTTCTAATGAATGATGCAAAGAGCTAGACATCCGTGCTGTAACAGGACTGGAATGCTTGCAGTCCCCTAGGCTGCCCCACTTCCTAATGGTACATGCTTACTGTGCCTATTCCTTGGAATTGTTCACTTTTCATCCTCCATGTGGAGCTAAACTTAACACGTGGGTGATACTAACAAGTAGAGAAGTGTGTGTGTGTGTGTGTGTGCGCACGTGTGTGTGTGCGTGTGTGTGTGTGCACGTGTGTGTGTGTGTGTGTGTGTGTGTGCACGTGTGTGTGTGTGTCTGTGTGTGTGTGTCTGTGTGTGTGTCTGTGTGTGTGTGTGTGCACGTGTGTGTGTGTGTGTGTGTGTGTGTGTGTGTGCACGTGTGTGTGTGTGTGTGTGTGTGTGTGTGTGTGTGTGTGTGTGTGTGTGTGTGTGTGTGTGTGTGTGTGTGTCTAAGAACAGAGGTCTGATAAAAAAAATTGTACTTGGATAACAAAAGTCATCCCTGTTTCAAGGGAATCTGAAGTGATAAGGAATATGGAGGAAGCCATATTTGTTTCCTTTTAAAACAATGTTGATTCCCTGGCTGTCCTGCCGATCCTCTGCCTTTAATACTTTTAGCCATAGACCCTGAATAAGCATGCAGATTAGGTGCTCTGATTGAAGTCTGACTAGACTAGCTTCATACTTGTTCCAGATGTGTGATTCAGACACTACTGACCCCAGTGAGATCAGCTGCACTGCCAGACAACTGGTATTGTTTAAAAGGAAATAAATATGGCAGGCCACCATATACCTCTCACTTCAGTTTCTCTTTAAAATTTTGCCAGGCTGCTACCAAATTATTAAGTCACACTGGGTATTTGGCGAGTGCTAGTGGAGTTGTTAGGGCAAAAAGCAGGGTCAGGCCGAGGCAGAGGCGAAAGAGGCGAGAGAGGCTCCAGCCTCAGGGTGCAGTGTAGGAGGGGGCATACAACTCACTCAGCTATCATTCCCCTATTGTGTTTGAAACAGAGAGGAATAAGAAAAGGGGATACATGACAGTAAATGCAAGCCAGATAACTAGAGATTAAGGTGTTGGGAGCGCCTCTTAGTCTAATAGCAATCAGTATGTGATGGCTGGAATGGGGGGGGTGGTGGGGCGCACTTTGGTGTCTCAGCCTTGGGTGCTGGAGAACCTTGTCCCGGCTCTGGCAAAAGGGTTTAGGTATAGAGCCTAAAACCTCTGCCACCGTGCCCCGATTGTCTGCCTCCTCCTCCATACTATTATCTTTGGTATATATATAAAATTTCCGCTTTTTTATATATGCCTGTTGTATATGCCAGTTGCTACCTCATGCTATACTTATATTTGCAGACTAGATGGCGTGGGGGGCCATATATACTGGGGGTGAGGGTTTTTATGCATATAAGTAGAGGCGGGCTCTACCTTATATGAGGCTGAGTTGGGTGAACTATTCTGGGCGGGTCTGCTGTGCTGCATCTGTGTGGAATGATACTATTGACCTTTTTTCTATCTCCCCCTGCTCTCAGAAGTTGTATTCTGCCACGAAAACTTTTATGGCTGTAATTTGCTGATCAATGAGGTTTACTATATTAGTACAAGTTGGTACAAGGTACCAGCACGACTGAAGCTGTCACTTCCATGTTATGTTTATTAATATTGTTATTATGTTTTGCACTGTACATACACATGTTGGGAGAGGGTGCCTCAGACTGCCTCCCTGGTGTGTGTCTAAGTGTTGATAGCAGCTGCACAGAAATGATAAGCAGGGGGCTTTGCAATGATTGGAGCAGCTCCTGTGACCCCAGGAAGCCCAAAGCTAGAGGACCCCCAATCAACTTACACTTCCCTTCAATATAGAGGTCAAGCTTGTAGATCAGATGCTGTTATCACACTCATTGATGGGGCAATCATGAATCTTGTTATATTACCCCAGGAAGATGGAGCGCCGAGCTGTGGGGATCACCAAGAGGAGAGAGGAGGGGGGGGGAGAGGTGTAAGTGTTGGGAGGCATACAAGCTTTGCTGTGGGGTGCCATAATTTGTAGTTGTGCCCCTATTTTTTACAGTGTAAGCACAACATTAAAAACAAGGCAAAAAAGAACAACATGAAAGAAACAGCTTTTTACAGTACACAGAGTAGCAGCTTACACTGTACATACTGGAAGTATTATAAAATGCATTCTTTCATCAATGTAAAATGGGATTGAAATCAATAATGCAAGTAATTATGCAAGCAAGCATTATTGATCAGCGTCCAGTTTTCAGTTATTTTGAACATGCATAAATATAAGTACTTAAGTGCCTTTCAATAAAAAGGCAAAGTGTTCATTACTTCACTGTTTGCATCACATCCCATTTTCAACCTGAAAATGTAACCTGTTTATAGGCAGAAAACTGTGAAAAGTGAAGTGTAGAGTCAAGAAAACAGCTGTGACTCGCTTACTCTGGATTCTGATAAAATTGCTCTACCTTTGTGCTGAATTTACCAAGACCAGTTGCAACCTTTATTCATGTGTATTAAAATGTGTTTCTCCCCACAGCTTTGTGCCCATACCCCTCTATGATTTAACAGTCTCCAGGCACTTGTATTACTTCCTCCTGCAGCCCTCCCTAATCCAGCGTGTAATACACAGATCCCTGGAGAATGTTAAATTCTTGGCTTGGAGAGATACAGTGCTGTGAAGAGATACACATATTAACTCCCTTGAATAAAGGTTGCAATTGATCAAATAAACTGTGTATTTATAGTGCAAACCTATCACAGATTGATCTGAAGTAGCATTAAGTAATCAAGGGAGGGTATTAAGGGAACAGGGAAGTAGTACTTTGAGGACATGGGGCTTGATTCACAAAACGGTGCTAACTGTCAGCATGCTGTGAAAAGTGCTTTGCGCAAAATTTCGCGCGACAACCGTTTTTCACACGAAACCCGGTTTTTCATGCGAAATCATGCTAAAGTGCGCGAAAAGCCATGCTAACAGCTGTGCTATCAGTTAGCACCGTTTTGTGAATCAAGCCCATGGTGTAGAAATGCTTGAAAAGGTACGTTTCAATCATTACTCTTGAGGTGTAAGGAGAAACTGTTAGGAGAATTTGAGTTATGAAGAAAAGATCAGCAAAAAATAGAGAAAGAAAATCCTCTTACCCTGGCTGTCAGTGTGGTGTAGAAAAAGTGCCTCATGCAGCATGGGAGGAATCATGTTTACTATTGGCATGCAGAGCTAGTGGTATTTTTTTTTATTCCCTTAGTTGAAGACACGCCCCTTTTTAAATATAAATTCCCAGGTTTACTCAGATCGCTTAGGGCCCTGTTTCACACTGAAAATCGCAGCAAAATTAAAGCTATTTTGCTGCAGTTCTGTTTGCAATTCCCGTTCAGGGAGTGATTCTCATTCACTGTCCCCCTGAATGAGAATTGCAAACACAATTGCAGCAACATTTTGCCACAAGTTTTCGTATGAAGCACTCTATGTTATTTTCTGCGATTTTTGTCTGCTATTTCCCTGCTCTCCACTAGTCAGCTATGCCAGTGAGGGAGGCTGAATTTTATTTAGTCCCAGGACTCACACCAGAGTGGGAGGGATTCCACCTTTTCAGCTGGATTTCCATTGGCTGCAGGACTTTTTCCCCTCTGAGAACTGGGTTTTCTCTGAGAAACCTGCCATCAGCTTCACACTAGTGGCGGTGAGTTCATTTCCACCTTATAGTTCCTCCTTAAGAAACTTGTCCACAAATAAAAACACCTCCTTTCTGTGTAACAATAAACTTGGCATTTTCACATCAGCATGATTTTGCTCAATGTTCAGGACCTTATATATGACAAATTGGCTGTTTTTGGTTGGACTGAGTGATGCTAGTGACATCCATTAGACAGGCCCTGCTGTGGTGGCCATGACACTCTGCTTTTAGTAAACTGAACAGATGAATAGATAACTGTGTTAGTCAAGCATAAGGAAATCCATTTAAAATTGGTTAGATTGTATTGCCCTTGTTAGATTATGAGTAATTCTGCTAATACATAATACGTTTTTTTGGCAGATAGATGGCTCGATAGATAATTTCCAACAGGTCCAATCTGATGTCGATAATTTTTCTGATTGATTTTCTCCTAGAAGTGAATGGAAATCGATTGGAAATCAGATCAATCGGAAAATCAATCGGTCAGTAAATTTGCTGAAAAAACTCACTGTGTATTCCCAACATAATGCATTTCTTTGGTAACCATATTTGGAAGTGAATTTTTTTTAGATGGTTAACGGCATACAGCTAACTATATCCACATATCCACAGTGGCTGCTATTATGAAAAGGCAATGATATCCTGAAATCAGCAGTGAAGAAGTTAATATCATTTAACCCCATGAAGCAACATGGTGGCATAGTGGTTAGTGCTCTCGCCTTGCAGCGCTGGGTCCCCGGTTCGAATCCCAGCCAGGTCAAAATCTGCAAGGAGTTTGTATGTTCTCCCCGTGTCTGCATGGGTTTCCTCTGTGCACTCTGGTTTCCTCCCACATCCCAAAAAACATACAGATAAATTAATTGGCTACCCCCTAAATTGGCCCTAAACTATGATACATGCACTACACAATACATAAATAGACATATGACTATAGTAGGGACTAGATTGTGAGCTCCTCTGAGGGACAGTTAGTGACAAGTCAATATACTCTGTACAGCGCTGCGTAATATGTCGGCACTATATAAATACTTAAATAAATCAAATAATGAAGGAGTGCTTATGGTTTACGGGCAAAGAAGGAAGAATTCCACTGCACTAAGGCTGGGTGAAAGCTTTTTCTTCAACTTTCTTGACACATCAGTAAGCACATGTAAGGCTGACGCGTATCGGAGCTCTGGAAGGGTCCTTAACCACTTCAGCCTACAGCTTCGAAAATCTTATGCATCCGAGCAATGTTCACCTCCCATTCATTCGCTAATAACTTTATCGCTACTTATCAAAATTAATTGATCTATATCTCGTTTTTTCTGCCACTAATTAGGCTTTCTTTAGGTAGTACATTTTGATAAGAGCCACTTTACTGTAAATACATTTTAACAGGAAGATTAAGATAGAAATGGAAAAAAATCATTATTTCTCAGTTTTTGGCCATTACAGGTTAAATTTAATACATGCTACAGTAATTAAAACCCATGCATTTTATGTGCCCATTTGTCCCGCTTATTACACCATTTAAATTACGTCCCTATCACAATTTATGGCGCCGATATTTTATTTAGAAATAAAGGTGCATTTTTTCAATTTGCGTCCATCACTATTTACAAGCTTATAATTTTAAAAAATGTAATAAGATACTCTCTTGACATGTATATTTAAAAAGTTCAGACCCTTAGGTAACTATTTATGTAGTTTTTTTTTTTTATTGTAATTTTTTTTTTTTTTTTTTAATACAAAAATGTATTTGGGTAATTTTAGTTTGGGAGGTAAATAGCCAATTTTAGATGTAATATAATGTATTTTTTTATTCAATACAGGTATGTGGGTGCAGTTTACTATTTGGCCACAAGATGGCCACATTCAAAAAATTCCTGGATGCGAACGATGTCGCATCTAGGAACTAAAATGAAGAGAAGAAGTTTCCTGGGGGCAGAAATACCACGCTCTCTGATGAGAAAGCGTAGGTATTTCTGCCGGGGACTTAGATCGGTGAATGGGAATTATATTCCCATTCATTGATCAGGGGGGGAAGCGGGAGGCAGCGGGAGTGCGCGCGGGCGCGCGCCTGATCGCGCGCACCACACGGCTGCAGCACCACTGCCTATCTGGACGGATATATGCGTCCAGATATGGCGAAGTGGTTAATCATGGGCTATGATTAAGGAGCCTTCCAGAGCTCCGATACGCGTCAGCCTTACATGTGCTTACTGATGTGTCAATAAAGTTCAATAAAAAGATTTTACCCAGCCTTGGTGCAGCGGAATTCTTCCTTCTTTGCCTGTGTACTTTGAGATCTGCAATTCCTGCTCCCTTGGTTGAATAGCGGTGGTTGAAGCGGTCCCTCCTTTTGCTGCTTATGGATTACGTTGGGTGCCAGTAAAAGGAATATCAGCAATTACTTTATTTATATTTGTCTTCCTGAAGTCTATCCTTAAAGGATACATGAGCTAAAACAAGTAAAGAAAAGTTTTACTCACCTGTGGCATTTTCAAGCCCTTAGAAGTCTATGGGCCTGATTCACAAAGCGGTGATAACTCAGTTATCACGCCTAAAAGACTTTAGGCATGATAACCTTTGCACTAGCAAAGTTATCACCGGTTTGTGCTCTAACTCGCGCGAAGCTCCCGCGCGCAAAGTCCCATAGGGCTTAATGGGCGCTGCGTGCAAAGCACGGTGCGTACTTTGCGCGCAGAAGCTTCGTGCGAGTTTCTTCACATCACACCTAAGCTAAGTTTAGGGGTGATAAAGGGCTTTTCACGGGCGTGCAAAGTGTTTGCACCGCTTTGTGAATCAGGCCCTATGTGTTCATCACCAAAGTTCCATTGTGCTCCAGGCTGCCGCTGTCCCCCTAAGATCACAAACTGGAGCTGGTTCATAGTCTTCTGCACATACGTGGGCATGCTACGCACCTCTTGTGATCATGTTCCTGTAGCAGGGCGTACGATCACAAGAGGTGCACTAAGCCTAAACTTCCTTCCTCCGAATGCTTAACTCTAATTTAATTTCAATGACACTCTCAATTATAACTTCTTATTGATGCCTAGACCTTGCCTCTGCCCCAATGTAAACACCTTCCTGACAGTAATCCTAACCTTACTCATAATATTTGTCTCTTCCTGACACCTATCCCAAATATCTCCATTAATGTAAGCCTAATCAAAATTTCCTTAACTAATCCTATCATTTAAAACTAACCTCTTTCTACCCTATACCCTAACTTTCACCAAGCATTTTGCAACATGTATGTTCTATCTTCATTTTAGCTTTAGTATCATCCACTTTCACTGGAATGTACAGTGCCTGCAGTTTAATTTTCTGTTGTGTGCCCAGACCAATAAGCTTGGGTTGCAGTGCCCAAACTTGATGGTAACATGCGTGGAGTTTTTCTACTTTCCCAACAGAGCCCCTTATTAACATCTGGACTTAAGCCGCATCTACACGAGTAGATGCGGCCGCGATGCTCCTTATCAATCGAGCCGCTGATGCGGCTCGATTGATAAGATCCGACAGGACGGATCTCCGCACAGCCGATTCCCTGCTCGCTCCCCGCGAGGGGACAATGGCAGGGAATCGAGCGGAAGATAAGCGGCGTCGGCGGGGACGAGCGGGCACGAGCGGGGAATCGAATGCGGCGCACGCGCGGCGAGCGGGGACGCAGCGGGCACGCGGAAGAGGCGATCCGGCGGCTAATCGAGCCGCCGGATCGCAGCCTCATCTACCCGTGTAGATGAGGCTTTAGAACAGTTAATGAAGTGCCTCCCAGTAACTGTCACTCCCAGTGAACTTTCAGCTGCCCCACAGCTTGATGGAAATTCCTTTTCTTCTCTTCTCAATACACAGCCTGACTGTATGGCGATCAACTAGGAGGCCAGATAGTGGAAATGTAATGTTTGGAATACTCACAAAGATCTGCGCAGGAATAGACATTACTCATATCCAAGCACTCATCCCCATCAATGGCATCATATAGCACTAGGTAAGGAACAGTAACACTATTATACGTGGAAGGAAAACAGTAAGTATTGTGGAGTCATAGCAACACGTGAACTCTGATTCATAAAGCATCTGCTGATCAACATTCTGCATGTATATTCCTGTATTTAGTTAGACTAGTTTAGTAAAATAAACCCTCCTTATATTTCCGATTACATTTTTTACAGGTTCTTTATGGCTGCTTGTTAAATTAATAGACAAATGATTCAGTGAGAGTAGATAAAATACAGAACCATCTTATAAAAGAGTGCCTATAAAATAAATTAGTTATTGATATTTCTTGGAGTTGCACATATTTCTAGTTCCACCTTTTTGAGCTAGTCCCTGTTTTTATACTAAAGCCTGACCTTCAAACAATTCCGCCCTCCATAATGAAAAACTGGAGTTTAATGGTGCCCATACACGGTACAATTTTTTTTCATTCAATCTTACTATTTCTATGTCGTATTGGGGTAAATTAAGTGAATATACTGAAAGGATAATTCAGGCAGTTCCCTTATATTACATAGAAATGGTAAGATTGGATGAAAAAAATGTACCATGTATGGACACCATTAATGGTGCTCTTCAGTCCACCTACATACAAATTCAAAATGGTGCCTTATAAAATTGTGCCTTTATAAAAATGGAGAACAGTATGCCATTACTTCCAACTTATAAGTAACGGAAGTCTCTGGAGAATGGTGATCAGTGATGAACACAGATACCGATATTCACATACCGATTTTTCACATTTTTCCTGACTTTCACGCAAAAACAATATGCGTCTCGCAAATTTTTGTAGTAAAATATAGTTTTGTTTTTTTTTCAAATTTTCACATCAGGAAGAAAAAATTGTTTTCTTTGACCATAATGCAAAAAAATCAAAGGATTTTTGCAAATATTTTCTCAAAGTCGTAAATAGCATTTTTGATGCGAAAATGAGGGTCAGAAATAAGCAAGCAACACTGATGGGGATATTTGAAATTCAATTTTTAAAAAACTCTGCTGTCAGTTACAGAAATAGGTAACTGCATCTCCTCTTTAATTTTTTTTACTGCTCTAAGACCAGCCCTTCAGCAAGTTCTCCTCACCCTTCAGTAAATGAATTTGAGAAAGATGGAATCAGGAGACTGCTGCATCCAGGGTATACATTATCATTCTGCTACATTCCCTTAATCTCCACCCTATTGTTGTCACATCACATTACTTACACTGCATTCTTTCTTATTATGGGTTGCTCTCTTTCTTAATTTCAGATATTGGGAAGTATAGGTAGTCCCCACTTACGACTCATAAACAACCCGCCGGTATGAGCGGACTGAAAATGGGAACAAGTCAAACTTTAAAAAGACCTTGTAGTTTTTTTTTAGAAACCCCACTTTAAAAAAATTCAAAAAACATTTTTTTTTAAATCAATAAAATGACAATTGCTGCAGTACACTATACTATAGCATACAGGCCTGGATTTACCTCACATGAGCATGTAGGCACAGATGTTCTGGCACCTGCCCTTCACAAACCTAGAAACCCTCGCCGAGCCACACTGCAAGTGTGCTGGCTGGCCCAGTTGTCACTTCTTAGTTCCCTTGTCTGTCATAGGTAGCTACAGTACAGCTACCCCTTAGTAGCTACAGCTACCCCTTAGTGTTAGGTAGCCCTCGGTATTAAATAGCTAGAGGTGCCCCCAAGTATTAGGTAGCTAGAAGAACCTCATTATTTATTAACTAGAGGTGCCGCTGACCGAAGGGAGATCTGGTGAGTGGAAGGCTGAGACCCAGGTGAATAACCTCTCATTTACACTCTCAGCAGGACTCTGGAGGGAGGGAGGCACTCGGGAAGGGGAGTGGGGCCGCCTTTCCATCGTCAGGCGCCTGTAGGCACTTGCCTACAGTACCTTTTGGTAAATACGGCCCTGATAGCATAGCAAGCTCTAAGTTCAACATACACATTTACACATTTTAAAGCAAATATGTGATCCACCACTACAGCCCTCTGGAAGCTTGTGTGGATCAGTTCAATTTCAAAATCATAATTACATGTAACTGTGAAATTTTACGTGAAAGTTTGCAAAAGCAAAATTTAGCACATTACAATCATCACTAGAACAGAAGGAGGCATAAAGTGGGATGGGGGGGGGGGGGAGAGGTGGTACAGAGGGACACAGAGGAGGCAGAGGTGACACAGAGGGGGATACTGGAGGCACAGGGGGCACAGAGGAGGTACAGGGGACAGACATGGCACAGTGTTCTGACTGAAGAACAGATTCAGGTTAAGAATGAACCTACAGTCCTTATCACATTTGTTAACCGGGGACTACCTGCATGTATGTTCTACATTAGCACACTTATCATTCTTCACTTTCTGCATCAGTAACCCTCAAATCTTTTCTGCTAGTCTCATTGTACCTCCCTCACTGTTGCAAGTAACTCTCTGATCTGCAGTAGATAAATTGCTGCACCTCCTGTTTCCCCACTAACCTGCTAGGAGGAAAGAATGTGTGTGTTGCTTATAGGAAACTTCACATTAGGCATAGTGCTGAGGTCTCAGGCTGCACCATACTGACAGTCACAATAGTAGTCTCTAGATGGAGTTGGTGACTGAGCTCTGGCTCACAATGAATTGCCCACTGCGTTCCAGGTACTCCGTTTTGCACCATGTTTGCTGAAAAGCAACACAAAATATGACACCCCTGGAGTACAATCAGCTGTCATTAGGTGCTGGAGTCAGAGGTCTGGGGGCCTGAAGCTGGAAATCACAAAATACTGGAGAAACCTTGATAAAGTTATTATTTAAAATGTGTAAGTCAAAACTTAATGTCGATAATAACAGCAAATGTACCGTACTTTAAATTTCTGTTTTAGCCTGGAATAACGTTTACTTATTTATTTAACTTGTCGTGTCTACCTAATTACAACCAATCAAAAAGGTTTTTTGTGTAGACATGTGATATTATAATAAACCACAATCTGCACTGAAAGTACAAAATGTGAATGTTAGTAAGAAATTTTAGGACTAAAATATGTCCTAAAAAAGGAAATATTTGCCCTGCTGTTCCTTAAATTAAATATAATTAGAATTCAGACTTCAGAAGGAAACCAGAGTGTAATTGTGTGTACCACAGTAATAGAATCAAATATTAATGCTGCAAAGCAATTGATGTTTGATAAATACAAGATTTTAAAGATTTGCACAACATCTTCGGAAACCTGAATCGCTATTAAATTAGGCAATTCAAAAGATGTGTAACCATTTAATACAGCATTTATGTACTTTCTGGTCATTTCTTTCAGATCTAATACAGTTTGGAATGCAGTTTCTGTTTGTAATTTCACAGGAAACCATACAGTATCTACAAGATTGATATTTATGCTTTCATCATCTGCCACATGTATTATATAAGCACAGTATATTGTATCATTTGCACATTACAAGTCAATTTTTACAGTAAGTTTAACAAACAGCAAATATTCTTGGTTCCTGCAGACTGAGATTAAATGGGATTTTGACATTTCTTGGGGGGATGCTAATTAAACAGTTTTCATTGTGGCCTTGACTAAATGTATCTTAGTGGGACATGCATGTTGGTATCTGTTTTATTAAGCTCAACACACACCATACAATCTTGGTTGTACAGATTTACCAAATCTATGTAGTATAAGGGCCAACAGATTGAAAATACCTTGAATGATTGATTAGATAAGCTCTTGTACTACATGAAAGTGGTAAGATTGAACAACCAAGATTGTATGGTGTGTGTTGAGACTTAAGGTGGCCACACACGATACAATAAAATGATCCGATTGTATGTTAATTCGATAAAAACGATCGGATCTCCCAAAAAAATCGAAAGCTTTTTTTTCATTCGACTGAAAAATCCGATTGGATTTCACGTTTTCTTCGATTTTAATCGATCCGGAATGCCAGATATTTTTCTTCAATCTTTCTAAAGATTGTATGGTGTGTGTTGGATTGTCAATTTTATTAATATATATACCCTAGCAATTTTGTCAGAGTTTCCAATCATTTTTATCATAATTGGGGAAAAATTGAACATACGTGTGTGGTACATTGGTCATATTTTTGAAATGTTACAATCAGTCAGAAAAATTGATTGCAATTCTTAAATTGAACAGATATTTAAAAAATTGTATGGTGTGTGGCCACCATTAGAGAGATATCTTTGTGGAACTCCAATGGGATATGATATGATGCTGTAATAGTTGAATGTACAATAATGGGGGCAGTTGGATGTAAAGCCAGATACATAAACATGTTATACCAATGCAAAACAATGAAAGCAGGGTTGAAAAACTTGTATTTTAAAAAGAGATAAGATAAATTAAGATAAATTAAGCAAATGTATTGTTCATTGGTCAGGGCTTAATTTAGGACACTGAAAGTACACTCAAGAATAAGTACATTTATACTTTAAGCTCACCATTTTCTTCAAACAATGCTTCCTTTCAGTTCAGCCAAAATGTTGTCAGAATTGAGATATAGCAGTTGCTGTTAGTTACTGTATATATCAGTTGCTGTCAGTTCTAATTGAAAGGACAACTGATGTGCAAGGTAATGCCCATGTTTCCCTATAGCTCAAGTAGGCAATATTATAATTTAACAGTGTGAGGCTCCAGAAGCTGTTATAGGGTCATCACCATTTTTAAAATGGAGGACAGAGAATTCCATCGATAACAGTGGACAAACAGGACGCGGGAGAGGAGAAAGAGATTGATGAGCAGACTATGTGGGAGGTAAGTATGAGATGTATTTTTATTTTGACTTTTAATTTTCAGTTCAGGCTTGCTTAAAGGAATACTATCGATGTATGCATTTATTTTTAAATGCTGTATGTTGTAGCACACATTAGGACAAGTACTAGGAGCAATTTGATTCCTCACACAGCTGTTCCTCTCAGCTGTAAAATCCTCCGTCAGTTTTGGCGTCAGTGTTGGATACAGATGTATCTAAATACTGGGCTCCCAGAGGGCTAGACCATGTCTCTGCACAGGCAGGGCCGGATTTATGGGCAGGCATCCTAGGCCGGTTCCTAGGGCGGAAAAATGTTTGGGGCGGGTGGGGAGCCACCCGTGACAGACAGTTCGCATCCCCACAATGCCACAGGTGTGCAGATCTGTCCACCCGCAGCCGCCCCCTTTGCACACCGCAGCATGTCCTTGTGTGCGTGTATGTGCGTGCAGGCAGCCAGCGGGCAGCTACAGAGAAGTCGGGAACAAGGTAGCCAATTAGCTGCTGCGAACACAGCGACCCGACGTAGGAAGGAACAGAGGCGTCTGCAACGTGCATGGAGGTCTTACCACGCTGCAGAGAAACCCTCAGGGACAGACAGACAGAGCGAGACCTCCATGCACAAATTAGGAGGAGTACCACAGCAGGCAGCTATTTGTCCCATCTCCCCTCTGGCTGCTCCGAGTCCCGACAGCAAAGTACGGGGGAGGGAGAGAGTGAAAGAGTGATCAGCTGATCGGGACTGAGCTCACACTGGGAGAAGCATGGCTCTTAGAGCAGCCTTCCGAGGAGAGGCACTACAAAGCAGGAAGATCTGGTTCCTGACTGGGGATAACGTCAAGCTGTAACTGCAAGTATGTGAGTAGCTGCTGACTGTAACTGCATGTAACTTCTCCACACCCCCAAAGCAGCATTAGGTGGTCTTTTTGTCCCCTATATAGAGGCACCACACAGCTCCTTCCAAGTGTCCCCACCCCCCTCTATAGGCACTACAACTCTCAGCATGTCCCCCCATTCCAGAGAGGCACCACTGCTGCCAGCATGCCCCTTCATACAGGCACAGGCACTACTGCTCCCAGCATGCCCCTCCATACAGGCGCTACTGCTCCCAGCATGCCCCTCCATAGATGCACTACTGCTCCCAGCATGCCCCTCCATAGATGCACTACTGCTCCCAGCATGCCCCTTTCATAGAGGCACCACTGCTCCCAGCATGCCCCTCCATACAGGCACTACTCCCAGCATGCCCATCTATACTGCCAGCATGCCCCTCCACAGAGGCACTACAGTTCTCAACATGTCCCCCACTCCACAGAGGCAGTACTGCTCCCAGAATGCCCCTCCATAGAGGAACTACTGCTCCCAGCATGCTCCTCCCTCTCTATAGAGGCAACAAACAGAGCCCTCAGCAAGCCCCACCTTCCTCTATAGAGGCACTACAGTTCCAAGCATGCCACTCCTACTCTATGTAGTATTGGGTTGTCACCTAGGGCCAGCTGGCGAACCCCCGGGCCCTGGTCTTCCCGCAAGATGATAAATGGCCCCCTGGAGCTTCTGCAGAGTAATCGCAGCAGAGCGCACTTACATGTCCATAACGCTCCTCTGTGCTTTATCCTCACAGACACCTCATCTCCGTGACCCAGCAACACATGACTCTACAGGGGCCTTGGGGGGACCACTATTCACATTAGAGGAGGCCTGGGGGCCCAGCAGCTAGCTCTGGGGGTCAACCCAGTGCTATATGGAGACGCAGGGGCATGCTGGAAACTGCAGTGCCTCTGGAAGGGGAGGAGCATCCTGGGAGCTGTGGTGCCTCTGTGGAGGGGTAGGGGCATGCCTGGCAGCTGTGGTGTCTCTATAGAGGCGGAGGTACGCAGTGAGTGTTTTTCAGTTTGCCGCTATGGAAACGCCAGCCCTGGTTATCCCCTCAGTTCTTACCTTACCCTTCTGACTTTTTCACCCTCTTTCCTGTTACCCTTAATTCTGCCTGCCAACACCCCCCCCCCCCCCATCCTTTCTTTCCTCACTGATCTCTCCTAACCCTGGCCACCTCTTCAGTTACTGCTCCTCTCCACCCTTATATCCCTCCCCCCAGTCTTATAATTTCTATGTAAGGGCTGGTGCACACCAAAAGCGGTTCTGAGCGTTTTTAAAAACGCTTGAGGGGTGAGAAGTGCTTGCTAATGAAAGTGAATGGGATGGTGCACACCAGAGCGGTTCGTTTTTCCCCCAAACTCGGGTCCTGCTGCATTTTTTAGATTTCTGAGGCGTTTCTGCCTCAATGTCAAGTATAGGAAAATGGAAAACTGCTCTGAAAAACACTAGATCAGAGCGGTTTTCCAGGCGTTTTTTTTGTTACAGAAGCTGTTCAGTTACAGCTTTACTGTAACAAAATATGACATCTGCTACACAAACGCTCCAAAAAACGCTAGGCATGTTTAGAAAATCGCTCTAAACATGCCTAGAACCGCTCTGAAAATCTGCTTCAAAAACCGCTAGCGTTTGCGGATCTGCTAGCTGTTTTTGGTGTGCACTGGCCCTAATTTAAGAGACTGCCTATAGTAAATATTCAATATATGCACTCTCTTTAGTCTTCTACTACACTGATTTGGTAAGATTGGTTGAAAAAGAGTGGATCATTAGTGGCCACATTAACCTGCGCTCCCCAGTACAGACATGCCCACACAATGAAGCAACCTATTTGATCAGAGAGGGACACAGTGCTAGAATATGGATTTATGTTTTTTATTTATTTTTTCGTGGGGGAGGGGGGGGGGGCAGCTGGCGACAGTGGGCCTAGGGCGATAAAAAGTACAAATCCGGCCCTGTGCACAGGGGAGTTGCTATCAACTCCTCAGTGTATAGTTTAATTATCACCTTGCTGAAAGAATCTTGTTGATATGGTGGTAAGGGGTTAAAGATTCTAGCAATGTGTGTTTATTATCTTTGCTTCTCTTTACTGATAAAGACACTAATAATGCTAATTGTAGACAGTGGTCTGCCCCTCTCAGCAGCTTGTAAAGTGGATGCAGCCTGGAGTGAATCTCCTCAAGCAGGCAGCCAGTCTGAGTGTAAACACAGACTCCTGGTATAGCTAGTTATATTCCAGCAATATTCCAGCTCATTTAGTTACCTGTTAACACCTCAGATCAGCCTATCTCTCCTCATGTCTGCTGCATGCTGTGAGTGACACAGTGAAATATATTTGTGAGCTGTGTGACAGAGTAACCAAGCAGCTCAGTGTGACCCAAACTACTATGAGCTGTGTGAGAAATGAATTTTTAAGCAGGGATAGTGAGAGAGAGACCTGGGTGAATAAATAAAGTGCCCCTAGCACTAGTGGTAATGTGTACACTAATATAGAGTATTAAAAAAAAAGTCGTTTCAATCGATAGTACTCCTTTAAGTATCCCTTCAGCAGACAATACCTGCAACACTGATTTCTAGTGCTGTAGACTGCAATATTCTTTTACAGCTTTGTCTTTTTCCGGCGACCTTATAGTCTGTAGAGCATGAAGAGCAAACAGAAGCAGTGCTGTTATCTGTTAAATCATTGAGCCTTATTTCCTTAGATGGCATAGCCATTTCATTTGGTACAAAAAGATAAAAATTTTCTTATCTACGCCTTATACACAGCACATGCATATTGTAAGAATATCAAGTGTTAATGGATGTAAGGTTAAATATTCATGTTATTTGATTTTAATGCATAACTGAGTAATATGTCATCCTAGACCAGCCTCTGTCTTACTTACAAACCACTTTTTAATATGGCTCCTCCAGTTCCTCTCCACTAGCATACCTTTTATCATTATCTGGGTCTTCAATGTGCCCATAGATAGCAACTGCCCTACTGTCACTAAACTTCTCACACTCGCCTCCTCTTATGACCTCTCCCAGTGGTCCTCTACTTCCACCCACAAATTCTTTAAAATCCCTGAGCAATCTGTCATATTACACTGACCCTGAGACAGCACCCACTTACTACTCCAACATAGTCTCTGCTGTCATGAACTTAGCTGCCCTGTTCACTAACATTCACCCGCCGCATCATCAGACAGCCCTAGTTGACAGAACCCATTAAACCACTAAAAAGACAGTCCGAGGTGGCAGAGAGGTGGTGGAGGAGAAGCACTACAGCAGATTATTGATACAATACAGAATAGCTTTAAAATGTAACCCCTTTCACCAGTCCAACCATCTGATCAACCTTCTTAAGCTCTGCCCGTTTGCTAACCCACTAAAAACTACCCCTCATATTTTTTAAAGGGAAATTAAAGTAGGTGGAATAAGCAGGATGACATCTTCATTCTATAATAAACAATATCAGGTGCCTGGCGTGTATCAAAAAAGGGCGCCTGGAAAAAAGGGTGCGGGGTATAGCCGAAATTTTAAGGTTTAATGCAAAACCATATTTTTCGTTTAAGAGGTTGTAAACGAAAATTTAGTGCTAAATAGGTTAAATAAACGGAAATGAAATGGCAAAATACCGTCTATAACAACAAACGAATTATGAAATGAAACGTCGAATAGCGTCTATAACAAAAACGATATTTACACTTGTATTAAGCATAGCAATGCAATGGTATATTTTACAGATATTCTACTGCAATTATAACTAACTGTAGGCTCACACAGATCTCTCCCTATCCCTATTCCTAACCCCTAGACCCCCTGTTTGTTTAAATATACATAATTTAATAAATTGTACATATTACATATATTGTGCTGTAACTATACCTATCCTTACTCTCACACAGAGCCCTCCATGTACCTATCCCTAACCCCTAGACCCCCCCGTGGTGATGCCTAACCCTAACCACCCCCCTGGTGGTGTATATTGTACTGTAACTATACCTAACACTACTCTCACACAGAACTCTCCCTGTTTCTATCCCTAACCCCTAGACCCCCCTGGTGGTGCCTAACCCTAAGACCCCCCTGGTGGTGCCTAACCCTAAGATCCCCCTGGTGGTGCCTAACCCTAAAACCTCCCTGGTGGTGCCTAACCCTAAGACCCCCCTGGTGGTGCCTTAACCTAACCACCCTCTGGTGGTGCCTAAACCTAACCACCCTCTGGTGGTGCCTAACCCTAAGACCCCCTGGTGGAGCCTAAACCTAACCACCCTCTGGTGGTGCCTAAACCTAAGCACCCTCTAGTGGTGCCTAACCCTAAATCCCCCCTGGTGATGCCTAACCCTAACCACAACCCTAAGACCCCCCTGGTGGTGCCTAACCCTAAGACCCCCCTGGTGGTGCCTAAACCTAACCACCCTCTGGTGGTGCCTAACCCTAAGACCCCCCTGGTAGTGCCTATCCACCCTCTGGTGGTGCCTAAACCTAAGCACCCCCCTAGTGGTGCCTAACCCTAAATCTCCCCTGGTGATGCCTAACCCTAACCATATACACCTGGTGGTATTGCACTGTAACTATACCTAACCCTCCCTGTACCTAACCCCTAGACCCCCTGGTGGTGCCTAACCCTAACCACCCCCCTGGTGGTGCCTAACCCTAACCACCCCCTGGTTGCGTATATTATACTGTAACTATTCCTAACCCTCCCTGTACCTATCCCTAACCCCTAGACCCCCCTGGTAATGCCTAAACCTAACCATCCCCACCGCACAAACACCCTAAACACATATAAACAAAAATATATTTAATCCTTAAAATACTTCACTACAAATAACATGAATACAATTATTTATATATTTGTAATAGAATAAATAGCCTTAAAATCACGTATACATTAATATTATAAATAGAGAAAAGTATATATAAATATATACAATACAATAGATAGCCTTACAATCACGTACGCATTCGAAATCTTAAAATAACAGTAATATTGAAAGCGATATTTTAGTAACTATAACCAACGCATTATAAGTGTAAAAACAAAGTTAATACCAAAAGCGATGTATTTCTAATACAATAAGGTTGAAAACGGTATTTATGCATAATACATATGAAAACGTATTTTTAAATGATCTAGGAAGTAAAAACGAAAATTTAGTTGTTATACTTTTGTAAGTGAAATTTTAAAACGAAAAAATAAGTAAAAACTGCTATAAGCGAAATTTAAAAACAAAAAATAAGTATAACACAAAGTCAAAACGAACTTGTAAACGATATTTGTTATAAACCTTATTTTGTAAACGAAAACTTTTGTTAGCACGATCCCTGTAACCGCTATTTCTCGGGCGCCCTTTTTTCCTGTCAGGCGCCGAATAGCCGATATTTTGCATTGCAGTCTATGGCGGCGCCCTTTTTGTCCACTATCCCTGTGTGCCCTTTTTTACTAGCACCCAGGTGCCTGACTTCTTTGCTAATGCTTTGCTTCTAATACTTGAAGTCAATGACCCAGAATGAGCATGCAGATCAGAAGTTTGGACTCTGATCTGACTCCACTGGCTGCATGCTTGTTGCAATGTGTGACTCAAAAACAGCTAACGCCTAAGGCTCAGCATAACAGCCAGGCAGCTGGCATTGTTTCTAAAGGTGGCCTCTATTGATGCAACCTTTTTATCCAATCTTACCATTTCTTTGTAATACAATGTTCTGCCTAAGTTATCCATCCAATATGTTCACTCAATTTACCCTTATACAACATACATTTGGCAAAATTGGATGAAAAAGATTGAATGATTAGTGGCCACTTTAAGGGAATGAAGATGACAGCCTTTGTATTGCTCTCACTTTTGAAAAAAAAGCTATGTAAAAATACAGACAAAAATGTACATAACAATATAGACATTGGTACATAATACAGAAATGTTATACACTCATAATTGCATAATGATTAATAAAATGGACAACTTACAAGACACAAAAGGGAGGGAACCTTACCCATACGAGCATACAATCTAAATCTTGTTTGAAAAGTTCAATAGAAAAAAACTAAAAATGCACAGGAATGCTTCACATATAAATACATATCTGGACTTTTTCTAGTAAGTTCTATACCTTTGGAGCCCTTGTTTTAAGGAATGCAGAAAGATATCCTGGCAACCTACAATAAACGTTTAGTCGAGTCCATTAAGGCTTTTAACTCAGAACAGTTTTTCATTGCAGTAAGAGTTTTTATTATTTTTAGGAATGTACTTTGCCAATAGCAAACTATTTTAGAACCCATGCATGTATTTCTGGTGGAGAAATTGGATTGTTAGCTCAGAATAGGCTTGAATTGGTCTCTAAACAACTTTCTTATTCTAGTGAGTGTCTGTGGGCATGTTAATACCTACTGTGCTACAAGCCTTCCTGCTGCTTTTCTCAATTCTTAACACCCAAGCTTGGCACACAAAAGGCAGGTTGTTCCACACCAGACGGCTTATGAATCATCAAAGTGATAGGTCCAATTATAGTGAAGGGTGACAAACTGGTAATCTAACCTGACCACCCACGGAGAACAATCTTATATGATGCTACTGTAACAGACTGCACTGCATTTTTTCCTAAACAAAGACCCCTGTGGCTCACACAAACTATTGTTGCTGTATCAAGTATTTTAAAATGCATGTTTTGCATTTACTTTACAACTGCTGCTGCTGTAATTTTGTCTTATGTTGCAGAATCTGCACAATACTACACTAAGAACATTTCTAATTCCTTTTTATTATAGTCATTTCTTGGTTCTGTTGAGTTCCTTGGCCTGCTTGGCCAGTGGGGCTAAAACATGATGCTTGTTATTAGCCAACAGGCAGCAACTTTGAATTTGACCAGGTTTCAGTGCTCCACTCCTAATCAATTATCCTAAAGGCATACAATGAAAGGTTATAACATTTTCCATTCTAGATATAATATTATTTCCATTTCCATTATTCCCATGTACCCGATATTGACCTTCAATCCATAACATTGTGGTCTAAAGATTTCCGCATCCAGTGCCCTGGACATTCTGTAATCTCTCTTTTATAATATGAATATCCTTGAGGGAATCAATTTCTTTTCTACAGTATTAAAAGTCTAATCCTACTATAAGAGTCTCTTTCAACAGACTGAGGTGCTTATTGGTATTACAGAATAAAGCTATATATCAAATGCATTGTTCCGACACTCAAGCTGAATGTGCAACTGCTGTGGTTTTATTTTTGCTGACTTTTTTTTTTTGCTACAAGTTAAATTACCTACTGTGCCTTACTAAGTGGTTCAAAACAAAAGGAGGTAAACAATTATTTCTCAACTGTTTAACAGAGAGATGTGTATTTTACCTACACATGAATTCTATGAAATAATTCTGCTGAAAGCAACAACTAAACCTACCATTTGTGTGCCTTAGCAAAGAGCTAAATTCTTGTGGCTAGTTTAGGTTATATCAGTCTTTAACTGTCAAGTTTTAGGGCAGTTTCACACCAAAAAGCTCTTTGTGGTTACTGATTATGGAGTGATTTTATAGTTGTGCCAAGTGGTTTAAAAGTGATTTTTACAGCGCTTTAACTTTGCCATACTTTCTACAGAATCACTGCATTGTGTATTGATATTTCCCTGACATCTTCTGCAGCACATTACAGATTACATAGTCATGTCACTACCTGTCCTCAGAGGAACTCACAATCTAATCCTATAGTATTATAGTCAGTCAGTGACATGACTACGTACTCTTTAATGTGCTGCAGAATATGTCAGTGCTATATAAATGCATAATAATAATATGGTAGGGACATTAGATTATGACTAGGATAGGCTTACACTGTGAGCTACTCTGGAGACAGTCAGTGACATGACTATGTACTCTTTAATGTGCTGCAGAAGATGTCAGTGCTATATCAATACATAATGTAGTGATACTGTAGAAAGTATGGAACAGTAAAGGCACTGTAAAAATCATTTTAGAAACACTTGCCAAAACTATAAAATCACTCCATAATCAGTAATCGCAATATCAATACATAAACGTAGTTAGAATGACAATGTTTTTATTTATTGGGGGGGGGGGTGAAACAGATTGGAGAGTGGTGAAAGATATAAAAGAGAGTGGGGGAAAGGTAGAGAGAGGGAGGTGTAGTACAGTAAAGGGGAAGAGAGTGAGATGAGACATGAGTGAGTGTCAGTGTTTCGGTGGGGAAGAAGAGAGGGGTGGAAAGAGAAAGAGGAGAGGGGAAGAGTGAGAGACAGGAATGGGGGACACAAAAAGAGACACATGCACAGAAGTGTCACAGAACAGAGGGAATGGGAGTCAACACAGAAACATGTGAGAGATACCTGACATGATTGCAATGTTCAATTTTTAAGGGACGGGCTGAGATAAAACACAGACACATTGCACTTCAGAGGAGAGACTGAAATAAAGAGGAGAGAGACTATCAGGGAGAAAGTGTGAGAAAGTCATGGGGGGGGGGGGGGGGGGGGTGAGACACACACCTCTGTGAGAAATAGAAGTAATTGGATTGAAGAGGGGTATCACATGGGTGGACAGGGACCAGGAAGTATTCAGCTGGCTAATCTCTCTAGACCCATTTTATTGCTTCTTCTCCTATCACTACAGAAGTCAGATGATTGTAAGCATTGTTATCTGTATCCACTAGCCTCTGCAGCATATTCAGCCTGGTTTTACAGGAGCCAGTGACAGGTAATAAGGAGGACAGCCGACATATGTAATGAAGGGTCCCGACTTCCTTCTTTACTAGTACACAGCAGAGGAACAGGGCTGTGCTTATACCTGGCTCTGTGCTCTGTCAGGCTCTGCCAGAGCTGCTCCATGCTCTGTACACCTGCTGCTGCTACATCCAAAGCCAGCTGTAGCTAGGAAATAATGGGAGCTGGGCAGCACTTAGTGCAGGAAGCATCATGGCGTTGTGAGCTGCAGGATGCCAGCAGACATTCTGGTGTTTTAACTTGTGCCTGTCCCCAGACACTGCACCGGCCCCGGTCTGAGAGATGATGTCCCTATGACAGACTAACACATCTTCTGTCAGCTCCAAAACATAGTTCTCATGTGCCCTATTGGGTGTGTGGTCTACTGGCATATTAAGCTAGGGAATATACTGATGCTCTCTTTTCTCTCACTACCCAATTCACCCTCTGGCCTATGTAGAAATACAGACGTTAGACTATGCAAAAGCATAAAAAAAAACACATTGTAACGTAAATTAACGTCATTGGTATACTCCATAAGATTACAGTTGGAAAATTCACATAAAACATGCGCAAAAATCACAACATTGCAGAATAAAAAAATCAGAGGGTAAAAAAAGTGAAAAATCACAAAAAAACCTAGACTTATTGTGAAAATTGTGATAAATCACAAGGAGAATTCACATGGATAAATGTGAATGCTGCCATACTGTAAAATGTTGTATAAGAATCATGACAAGTGCTTCCAAACTACATGATTGGGGAAAAATATAACATTAACATAAGCTCTAATTAAATTAATGTGAGCAAGTGATAGTAATACAGCTTTGCATTTTGAATGTGGAACTTTCTAACACATTCCCCCCTTTCTTAGGCAACTCTAGCAGGAATTTCCTAGTGCCACTTTGACTGTGTTGTGCAACTACCCTCTGCAGCACAGCTTAGCAATACTATAACTTACCAAGTTAAAATCACAGATTGTCAAGATCTTGTTTGACAGAAACTATTTTTTGTTAACCTCGGTAAATGTGTTCTTGTTGTAGACAAACATTTCTAGCACCAAACAGATCACTAACCTAATTAGTAAATACATTACAATCTTACAAAACCGACACTAACGCCATTTTCTGTTTCAGTGATTTTTTTATTAACTTACTAAAGGGCATGGGAAATGGAAAACAGATTTTCTAACAACTAATGAAAGCAGCATTTACAAATTTAAGAGAGTATTTCAGGACTAATTTAGTGTGTATATTGCTAATACAGTATTATAATGTAAGTATGCCCCTATATGTATCAAAACTACATATATGAAGACTGAGGACCACTTAAACTACACTATGGGCTGTGAAATCTCTTGGTTATCAATGGAGGACAAAGTAATGGTATGATAATTGCAAATCAGTGCACTGTTTGGCATCACTGCTCATGTGAGTATAGAGTCTAGCAGATTTTACTAGAGATCAACAAAGCTGCCCTGTTATATAGGCGGGGAGTCAGAACTACCTGCTCAGACTGCCAGCCCTGCCAGTTCTGTCTTAAGGAGTCTTAAACATTTAATTTGCATTAGCATATTGGCATAGAGAGCCAATACATATTGTTCTGCCTCATCTGAGGTTTAATATGTTACATTGCCATACTGTTGTTATATCTCTTTAGATCATATATTTTGTTTAGTTAATTTTGAGTACTGCCACCTTGTGGTACTTTTCTGTAACACCCTTTTTGTGAATTGTACCCCTCCTACTATCTGTCCTACTTTCTGTTGACCGTTATTCTCTAAGCTGGGAAAGATATCTGAGGTAACTGTTTGCAGAGGTTTGGGGAGGAAAACACTATTTTTTTACCTTCACCAATGTATGTATCGTCTAACATTACATCTGTATTGTTGCCCTAATAAAAGTAAATGTGATCAAGATACTGTACTGAAGTCTGGAATGGTTCTGCTAGTTGCCTGAAGTGATTAAATCAGTGGGCAAGTCACCTCAGGGTTAGAAAGTCACCAAAACGAGAACTGAATACACGCATGTGCGCTTGTGCGCGCGCGCGCACGCACACACACACACACACACACACACACACACACACACACACACACACACACACACACACACACACACACACACACACACACACACACACTGTATTTTCTCTGGGATAAGTGTACATCCTATATGTAGGTGTACACATGTATTTTACATCTTACAGTTTTCACCAGACTGTGCCCCTCTTTAAACAACTGTCTATGTCCTCGCAGGAAAGAGTCAATTCAATTCCTGTCTTGGTAAAAAGGTTTCCAAGAACCAGAAGTACTTTTGGACATAAAGGGCAGTAAAACTGATAGATGGAGTCACACTTAAACATCTTATCAGTATAGGGAAAAATATGTTTTCAGAGATGACAGAAGAATTAGCAATGTCTACATTTAGCTGTGATAACGTCCATGCACAGGAAGGTCTTCAAGAAACACAATGGCTGAAGGTCACACAAGCAAGGGCATGTTCACCACTGAGGAAGGTTGTACGCTACAGTCATGGTTTTTATATCTTGAAAGCCGGAACAGAAATCTAACATTATGAGACTTGAGAGAGGTTGAGGTGAACTGAGTTATAAAGGAAAAAAACTCTTTTTTTATGCAGCTGCCACATTTTATGGTCATTTTCAATGACAACATTTTTATGTGTTGAAAAAAAAAACTGCAGAAAATAAGTGGCATTTCCTTTCCAGATTTTATAAAATAAACTTTAGATCTTTCAAAGCGCAATCATCAAGTGGAAATACCAACACATTTGCAGTCTATATTACTGTAGTTCATGATTATGCAAATACAGACCTTGCTGAATGGCTTCTGTATTTTTCAAAGGTAAAAGAAAGGTCAGGTACTTGGAGCACTGCTTGTCCTGGATAGACATCATATTCATTTAGCATGTCTTGCATTGGTGACTTGCTTGTTTAACCTTGAGCCTTATGTGCAGCTTGTTTGCTCTTTGTTTTCCATCCCTTTCATTGGCCTGATGTGACGTGTTTATTTACATAATTCCCATGTTTGTAGTTTATTTTATCACTATCATCTTTCATGAACTCTGCTTTGAAATTTCTCTTGCAACATTATACCGC